>NW_025766997.1:600000-1067500 GCF_003918875.1 Haliotis rubra
AAATGCCCTGGAATGCAAAACAGCGACTTTTAATGCAATGAATCGGGGAAGAAATACATGCGAGTATTTATCTCTGACATTAAATCAATACCCAAAGAACACAATATCTGTCTCATGAAATTATTTATGAACCAGATTTTACCATACCACCCTCATTAGGACATGGAAATGGCTGTTGAAGTTGACAAGATCACTGAGAACTACCAAAGCCTTCAGCCACTGATGCTTCATGCAAGAATTTCTGATGTTTTTAAAGTAATTATGGCCAAATGTTGCAGACTATGATTTCCTCTATCAGATTTGATTGGCATATTGGCCTTAGAGAAATACAATAATTGGGGCTAAGAATTCTGAATATGGATTCATAATATTATATTCTGACTATCATGTAGCCAAGAATATGGCATGACAGTTATATCTAAACTACTGACCCCAGACTCCTTATTTGTCAAATTATTCCTCTCCTAATAAAACAAGATGCAATTTGAAGCTAAACCTGTTGTTTCTAATGGCTGTTCATGTCTGATTTACCATCTTGGACATGAATGTGAATTTTCTTTCCATCAGATATCTTTATCATCCATGTCAAAGGCATCAGTCAAAAATAGAAGAAGTAAAAATATATTGCAAATATGTATTTATTGATGAAATTAATAAACATTGCGCCTTGCAGGCCTTAGTCATCGTCCAAGTTAGTCCAGTGGTTAAAGTGTTTGTTTGTTTGTTGTTTAATGTAGCACTCAGCAATGTTCCAGCTATATGACAGCAGTCTGTAAATCATCAAGTCTGGACCAGACAATCCAGTGATCAACATGATGCGCTTCGATCTACACAATTGGGATATGGTGACATGTCTTAACCAAGTCAGCGAGTCTGACCACCCCGATCCCAATAGTCGCCTCTTGCAACAAGCATTGGTTGGTGAAGACCAATTTTAACCCAGAACTTAACTGGTTAAAGGGTTTGTTCATGCTGGGTTTGATTCCCAAGATTTTGTCAGCATGATTATGTATCTAGGGTTGTCTGCACCATTCCTTGTGGCATCACGTAATTTCCTCCAACATTAAGCTGATGTAGCATAGCATAACTGGAGCATTGTTTAAAGGGTGTTAAACCCAACTCACTCACTCAAACATAACATGATGTAATATGAGCCACCTGCTCCAATTTTATCCCAGTTAAAAAGTAAAAATCAAATGTCCATGAGGCCATGTTTTTTATACATTATTGAACAGATCTGCCAACCTTAAAACAAAATAAAGTAACAGTGAAATATGAAATAGATTCTTTATGAATGAACTTGCACATTCACCACTAAGATTTGTGCTAAATAAATCTTCAATAACATGGGTGTACTTTGTACAGAAAAGTTTCTGTTGTTAAAATGTCAGATAAGTGGATTTTTGCTGAAAGAAGCAAAAATTCCAATTCACTTGGTGAATGCAGGTGAAAATGGCACAATTATCAACACATAGCATTACATCTCATACCAAGGATCTTCTGATACATTTCAGGACCTGATAGAACATGATTGGCATGTTTACCTAACCATCAGAACCTGGTGAAATAAACATGACATTTCCACTGCTTCTGAAAGTACGTCCCAATCCTGGGTGGGTGAGACAGTGCAAAGCAATAGATCAAAAGTTTCCAGAATCACTTTTTTCATATCAAAGCTTGATTTCCTTTGATTTTAACCCCTGCTACCCTGATGAGGCAGAAAATATTGTTGAGAGACCGGCATGGTTCTCAATGACATCCTGTTTACTACAGGTACATCATGTTAATGGTTTTGTGGAACTACAGGTAAATCATGTTAATGGTTTTGTGGAACTACAGGTACATCATGTTAATGGTTTTGTGGAACTACAGGTAAATCATGTTAATGGTTTTGTGGAACTACAGGTAAATCATGTTAATGGTTTTGTGGAACTACAGGTACATCATGTTAATGGTTTTGTGGAACTACAGGTAAATCATGTCAATGGTTTTATGGAACTACAGGTAAATCATGTTAATGATTTTGTGGAACAACAGGTAAATCATGTTAATGGTTTTGTGGAACTACAGGTAAATCATGTTAATGGTTTTGTGGAACTACAGGTAAATCATGTTAATGGTTTTGTGGAACTACAGGTAAATCATGTTAATGGTTTTGTGGAACTACAGGTAAATCATGTCAATGGTTTTATGGAACTACTGGTAAATCATGTTAATGATTTTGTGGAACTACAGGTAAATCATGTTAATGGTTTTGTGGAACTTTCAGTACATTGTTCTGTTCTATGTCATCCCACTTATGTCAAGGGCGGTGGGGTAGCCTTGTGGTTAAAGCGTTTTCCCGTCACACCGAAGACCCGGGTTCGATTCCCCACATTTGCATCAATTAAACAATAGTGTATGAACCCTGTCTAATGTCAGTTACAAAGAAAAGGATATATTTCCATTACATATACGATGTAATGGTCATATTTCTGTCAAAAACAACTTATTCAGTTACAGACTCAGCTTAATTAATAATCTGATTTAGAACCTAAAATATATACTATATCTTAAAGAATGATTCTGTTCCTTTTACTCTAAATTTATCTTCCACAAAATACTTATGACCCATATCATCAAAAGACAAAAGCGAATTCTTGGATAAACAGATTTGAACAAAAATCAAGGGAATTAGCAATTTGTCTCTTTTATCTCAACTCCTAAACTGTTTGTGTTTCTGTTGCAGGGTATGGTTTTTGCAGAAAACTAAATTAACTTTGTCTGTTTAAAGCTGTCTGGAGACATTAGCAGTAAACTGTGTACAACTGGTGAGTGCTTCCTAGCACTGTAGACGAATTAACATTGACACTGATGAAATGGCTTTGAAGTGAGCAAACGAACACAGAGGTAGTTTTTAGCTATCATGTACACATCCAGCCTGCAGAACCTGTGTACGTCAAGTCCTTTGTTTCAGTGAGAGGAAAACCTTGACAGTTTGTCTCTACTTGCCCCTTAATGGAGGGAATGGATACATAATATGATGAAAATTTGTCTGAACAGTTTCATAGGTTATTACCAGTAATGCATGGAGGAAATATATGGAGGACAAATTCCATATTTATTGAGATTCAGGAAACAGTTGACAAGATTTATCATTGTTGTTGACTCAAGGTAAAACTGCTTGAATGAAATAAGTCCTCTTTTTAACATATTGACGCTCTGACATTACATAAGCTATGGACTCTCACGTTTATGGTGCTACTGATCAGATACAACATCTTTCAGATACAACAAAAACACTACACCTTTAAGATACTACAGCTCAAGCACTGTACCTTTAAGATGCTACAGATCTGGCACTCCAATTAAAGCTACTACAATGAAAGGCACTACACCTTTAAGATACTGCACCTTAGGCAATACACCTTTAAGATACTACAGCGAAATGCACTACACCTTTAGATACTACAATGAAAGGCAATACACCTTTAAGATACTACAGTGAAATGCACTACACCTTTAAGATACTACAGGAAAAGGCACCACACCTTTAAGGTACTACAGCTCAGGCACTC
Organism: Haliotis rubra; assembly: GCF_003918875.1. Lineage (NCBI taxonomy): Eukaryota > Metazoa > Mollusca > Gastropoda > Lepetellida > Haliotidae > Haliotis > Haliotis rubra. The sequence continues at coordinate 603,558 of NW_025766997.1, forward strand.
CAGTTAAGCTACTACAGTCACAGGCACTACACCTTTAACATACTACACCTCAGGCACTGTACTTTTAAGATACTACAGATAAAGTCACTACACCTTGAGCCTACAGCTCAGGCACTCGTAATTAAGTTACTACAGCTCAACAACAACACCTTTAAGATCCTACAACTCAGGCACCCCAAATTAAGTTACAACGTATCTAACGCTAGACCTTTAAGATGTGGCAACTCTGACAGGACTCCTTCATGACACTTCTAACGCTATTCTTTTAAGATACCACACTTAACACACGTTTCACATGATACAACTCCTCACTGCACCTTTAAGATGGTACAGTTGAGACATGACAACTCTAAGGCACAACAACTCATACTTAATCTTTAAAAAAGCTAGAAGTCAGACACTATCACTTTAAGAGCTTCATATTTTGACTAAGCTTCAAAGAAATTCTGTGTTGAGATTATTTTCTCCTGATCAACTCTCCGCCCACGCTGTAGCACGTAACTACCTTGTACTAAGATTTACCTGGGGTGTGAGTAGGCTGTGGCTCATATAAATGATGCATATTTGAGAAGACATAATTTTTCTCTTTGCTTTAATGACTTCCTAAGGTCTTGACACGACCTTATTATTGTGAACTAATAATCTTTTACAACCGTGCATGTGAAATATCGCTTAAACTGGTTTTATGAGAGCTTATAGCGTCTTTTTTACACGGCTGATGGGTTCTGAAATATCTCACAATAATAAACAGTGAAGCCTAAAAATACGACCCTGATATAATATTTCTTTCCCTTGAAACGTGTATATGAATTACATGAATATTTACATATCAGTATCATTCAACATGTAGTTTGATAAGGACATGTTTAGAGCTGCGTGACATTTTATAGATGCTATGTTAGCTTTGATATATGACATTAAACATATTTGTTCTGGAGAATGCATTTAAATATGCTTGAGTATTTATACTACATTTTTAGCATTCAGCAAAGTTATTTTACTTTAGTTGAAAATTTGAAACCAAAATATATTACTGCACCGGTATCTCATTTCTTAAAGACTGATTGAGTTTAACTTTATGCCGCTTTTAACAATATTCCAACAATATCATGGCCGGGGACACCAGAAATGGGCTTCACACATACCCATGTGGGGAATTGAACCCACCACCCAACCCACCATCATTCAGAAATGGGTGGCCCAGTGATATGGTGGTTCATGGTTTGTCAAGATATACATAGATGGGTGCTTGATGGATGGATGGATGGATGGGTGCTTGATAGATATGGATCATGAGGATATAGATGGATGGGTGCTTGGTGGATATGGATCATGAGGATACAGATGGATGGACAGACATACAGACATATTTATTTGTATATGTGGCCCTGAGGCCAATAGTACATGTGTACAATAATAACAATGCATTTATGCGCAACCTGTAAATACGCGAGTTATAGGAACATCAATAAATCCATAAACACCCATTCACAATTTACATTTTTTCACTCAACATAAGTATGTGGTACAACACAAGGGCTACCTTAAACAACAAGTCAATATTTTCTGTGCGACGTAGCATACAGAATTTTTGTCTCGACAGTTGGTTATAGAAAAAATAAGGCAAATATGTTTCTCTTATTTCCAAATATTTCGGGCATACAAGTAATACATGGTACACATCTTCTTGCGATAAATTGCAGAATGGACATTGGATATCTGTTGCATTTGAAGTTTTGGCAAATCGCGCCGCTTGGACTTTGAAATTGTAAGCGTTACATCTAAATTTAGTAAGCGTCTGCGACGCTTAAGTTGTGGTGATTTAATCTTTGAAAGGTAAATTTCTGTATTAATACAATATTTATATTCTGAATAAAAGTTGACACAGGTTGATGACGTTATTTCATTATACCAGTCCTGTTGATAAATGTCTTTGCATCTCTGCTTGAATAATTTGATGAAATATTGTGTATTACTTACATTTTGAGCGAGCCATACATTTCCAAAGCCATGACTAAAAAGAATAGTTCTAACGAAGGAAACCCAATTAATATCTCCGGTATCATCTAGTGTTTTAAGCATTTCATAACTACATCTTGAATATCGTGAAATTGGTTGTCTCATTGACATGGATCGTGAGGATACAGATGGATGGGTGCTTGATGGATATGAATCATGAGGATATAGATGGACGGGTGCTGATGGATATGGATAATGAGGATACAGATGGATGGGTGCTTGATGGATATGGATCATGAGGATATAGATGGATGGGTGCTTGATGGATATGGATCATGAGGATATAGATGGATGGGTGCTTGATGGATATGGATCATGAGGATATAGATGGATGGGTGCTTGATGGACATGGATCATGAGGATACAGATGGATGGATGGATGGGTGCTTGATGGATATGGATCATGAGGATATAGATGGATGGGTGCTTGATGGATATGGATCATGAGGATATAGATGGATGGGTGCTTGATGGATATGGATCATGAGGATATAGATGGATGGGTGCTTGATGGATATGGATCATGAGGATATAGATGGATGGGTGCTTGATGGATATGGATCATGAGGATATAGATGGATGGATGGATGGGTGCTTGATGGATATGGATCATGAGGATATAGATGGATGGGTGCTTGATGGATATGGATCATGAGGATATAGATGGATGGGTGCTTGATGGATATGGATCATGAGGATACAGATGGATGGGTGCTTCATGGATATGGATCATGATGATACAGATGGATGGGTGCTTGATATAGATGCTGGATACGGATGGCTATAGATGATGGATGGATCCCAGATCATACAGGACAGAAGCCAGCTGATGACTGCAGACACTGGTGATGGACATGTGTGAGGAATGCTTATTGATAAAAGATGAATGGTTGATACGGCAGATGATCAAGGAAATCAACAGAAGAAATATGACTGGAATGGTCAATTATGTACAAGTACATATAAAATAAGTAGGTGACAATAAATTTAGAAGGTTGACTGTACACAGATAAGATGATTCTCAAATGATCTACACTTGCAAATTTTGTTGTACAAATATGAGGATAGGTGAGATGAAATTGGGTTTAACATCGTACTTGAGAATATTTCGCTCATATGACGATGTGCATGTATGTGTATGTGTGGCTGCTTGTACTAGCCCAGACTTAAGCTGCTTTTATAGTGCTAGCTCACTAAGATACCATGCCGCAGTTAAGCATAAATACCCCACACTGACGCCGAGCCGACCAGTCCTTCTTGTACCCATTTATAAGCACCAGGCAGGGGCCAACAAGTACCATATTTTAACTTCTTTTGGTATTACACGGCTAGGGTTTACAAATATGAAGAAACCACTGGTAGCATATAGCAGTGAATCATATGGTCTAGGGACAGATCATCTACACATACTCGCAACATGACTAAGAATACATGACCAAGGATTGCCCAAACACAGAAATCTGTGTTGAAAATAATTAGGTTAATTTTGTTCATTTCATGCAATGGCAAGTGAACCAATTTCAACGATTTAAGAAATCTACTCCTTATTATATGCATATGACTCCCTGAAAGGCAGAGAGGGAGTCAAAATGACACCCATATTTGGAACATTAGGACAAGCCCTGAATGACACCAGCAGTCAAACAGACCGTCTACACACATACTTGTAACATGACTAGGACTATATGACACGAGCAGTCAAACAGACTACACTACCCTGTAAGGAGTACACCTGAGTACAGTTCACATCGACAGCACGACTCTAACACTTAAGAGGTGAACAGATAAGCTACTGCATACTTCCTTTCCGTGGTGAAGGAAGGGTATCCTCGGAGTGGGAGAAACTCTTTAATGTGGCCACAACACGCGTTGGCAGCATTAGCAGGGCAATAGGGTTGGGAGCACATCAGTGTTGATTTTGTAAATGATCTCCGAAATTATTTTCGCTTGACTGTAATTTCAGGGAAGGGTGGCATGAGTGCCACACATGCTAGTCAAACACACACAGCTCAGCCATACAAACAAAATAATCAGTTTTTTCATTGATGATTTTGATTTAGAATTGGTAGCCTCGAGTTAGTTCATGCTGGATTTCATCACAGGCATGTCTCCTGCTTGGCAGACATTCTTGCCATGATGTACTGGGCTGAACATGCTGATGGAGTTTTAACCTGCCTCGTATGCTGCTGGTATTATATGTGCAAAATTATCATCATAAAGTTGGTACTTTGTCACAAGCTTTGTAAAATTATTCATCCTTTTAGTCTTCTGCTGCTATACTATTACATACTTTGAAGACAAAAGATTCCCCCTTCTACTATGTTATAAAAGGTTTGAAAATCAAAATGATTGTCTTTTCTGTTCTATTATATACTTTAAAGATAAAAAAGATTCCCATTTCTTTCCTATTGTATGATTCCAAGATCCAAATGATTCTCTCTTCTTTTATTTTACCCTCGAGTAAATGCTTCAAAGATATGACAGATTCTTCCATCTATTGTATTATATGCTTCAAAGATTCAATGATTCTCTCTTCTGTTCTATTAAGCCAGAGTAAATGCTTCAAAGATATGACAGATTCTCCCATCTATTGTATTATATGCTTCAAAGATTCAATGATTCTCTCTTCTGTTCTATTAAGCCAGAGTAAAAGCTTCAAAGATATGACCGATTCTCCCATCTATTGTATTATATGCTTCAAAGATTTAAATGATTCTCTTCTATTCTATTACCCCAGAGTAAAAGCTTCAAAGATATGACAGATTCTTCTATCTATTCTATTATATGCTTCAAGATTCAAATGATTTCTCTTCTATTCTATTAACCCAATGTAAATGCTTCAAAGATCCATGACAATCTGCCTTCTGTTCTATTATATGCTACAGATACTACAGATTCTCCCATTTATTCTGTTATATGCTTTAATGTTACGAAAGATCCTCCCATAAACTTGAGCTTATCTGTACAACATACAAGCTCATTGGAGTAATATCATTTTGATGGGTTTATAAACAAAGATGGTAATGTGAGGTGGATCTACATTCAAGTGTTGGGCGGCAATGATGGATATATTTATTTTGTCAGAGTTTGATCTTGAAATTCACACAGACCTGCATGATCTGTTTAGTTTCCCAAAAGGAACTGGAACCCTCACAAATAGAGTCAAACAAGCCATGATTGTTCTAATTATTTATACAATTTATCACATTACTAAACAAGCTATATACAACAGCAGAGAACAAACTATTTATTATTTTACGATCGCATTGAATTTCAAAAGTGTGTTTTGAAAAACCAGGTCCAAATTTCGGTTTACATTTTAACATCAACTACAGGGAATTAGGTTTGATTTCACTAAGTCAACAAACACTGAGAGAGCAGATTCTGGATTGTGTGACTCATGACTACTTCGCAGGCTATTGAAAATAAATATATCGTTTTCCAATGATATATAATGAAGTAAGCTGACAACCAATGTGATCCTTGGGGTTCTAACTGCATCAGATCAAACATGGTTAGTGAATTATTTCAAAATCAGAACATGAGAACATGTGAGTGAGTGAGTGAGTGAGTGAGTGAGTGAGTGAGTGAGTGAGTGAGTGAGTGAGTGAGTGAGTGAGTGAGTGAGTGAGTGAGTGAGTGAGTGAGTGAGTGAGTGAGTGAGTGAGTGAGTGAGGTAGGAAATATTATTTACCATTATTGCTCAGGAACTTAATAAATTTCCATGGCAGTGGGATAGCCTAGTGGTTAAAGTGTTTGCTCGTCACACCATTGTTCGATTCCCTACGTGGGTACAATATGTGAAGCCTATTTCTGGTGTCCCCCGCCATGATATTGTTGGAATGTTGCTAAAAGCGGTGTAAAACCACTCACTCACTAATAATTTTCCATCCACATGGGCACAATGTGTGAAGCCCATTTCTGGTGTCCCCATCTGTGACCCTGCCAGAATATGGCTTATAGATACATAAATCCATTATTACACACTATGTATTTATTTTCCACAGGCACCATATAATACAAAATGTCAATCAAAGTGCATCAGTATCCAAGGTTCTGACAGCGATGTATTTAATGTCAACCTCGTAAATCCAAAGCATTTCTTCAATGGTGATGTATTTACAAAGGTGTTACCAGTGTTTTTGTCCTGCAGGGGATATAAGCGACACCTATCAATAGCAACACCAGCAGGTGTCGGTACCAACCAATTTAAAGCCACAAACACAATAAACACACTACACCTGATTGTATTTCCCCGTGGCCCCTGGCATTAATTAGAAACATTTATAGGTTGAACTTCTATAAACGTGACATGTGCATGCTTAGTTGTACCAAATTTGTGTTATTTAGAAGTTAATTAATTTCACTGACGGTCTTGTTAAAATCCAAATCTGATAACCAGTCTGAATTATTTTGTTGTTAGTGAGAGTGCAAGTATATTCACAAACTTTACACAGAAAAAAAAATTGTGTTGCTAGAAATTCTGATAAGCATCTGGAAAGATCTGTCAGTGGAACACAAAAACAGACCCAAAGCCAACTTTTTTCTTTGTTGCAGTGCTTTTGTGTTGGCTGGGCTCTGAGGCATTATTGTACATGAAGGATTGAACAGACCTTACATTTTTTCTCATCACCATCAGCATCATTATCATCAGCATCATCATCATTGATAGCAATGAAGTAATGCCATGTCATTATTAACTAAAATTATCATCACCATCATCATCATCACCATCATCATCATTGATAGCAATGAAGTAATGCCATGTCATTATTAACTAAAATTATCATCACCATCATCATCACCATCATCATCATTGATTGCAATGAAGTAATGCCATGTCATTATTAACTAAAATTATTATCATCAATCGTCACCATCATCATCACAATACTGACGTCAACGAAGTAATACCATGTCATCATTAACTAAAAATCATCATAATCATCATCATCATCATCGTCATCATCATCATGAATACCAACATTATCATACATCTTCAACAAATATGTGGTGTTCCTGTAACTCAAATCAAATCAATGCCAACTAATTATGCCATTTCCCCGCCACAACACGTCCAACTGAAGGAATCTCAGAAAGGAAATTTGCCGATGTGAATGAACGCCAAATTACAAGGAATTGCCGAGAAATCATAGGAACGCCACCCAGACACAACATAGTGGCCGCCAATCAATGAGGTAAATACATGGCGGAACGTGAGAGATTTGTAAAACTCAATCTGACTGCCACTGTTAACCCAAATTGGCTTAGTTACTTGGTAATTCTGTTAATTTTGTCCGATTTTTCACATATGATTGAGCTGAATAACATGGCAAATAGTCTTCATCGAAAAGTAAGCCGCTCAGGCTGATGTAAATGAGTTGGTATATATTTAATGACATCTTTGCATCATGTTAATGATAAATCTCCAGTTCGACTGATGGGACACGAAGATAAATTGACAAGAATTCAATGGCTTTTGACAATTACTGTCCTTGGCAAGTACATGATGGACGTGTATTATATAGCTGCATTGCCACAGTGCGGAACAAACTGCTCATCAAACACTCGTAACACAGAGAAGAACATACTTGGCTAAACTTGTGAGATGCTTATAATGTTTGAAATTAGAGTCATTAATGTTTTCTCTGTGGATGACTGTGTTGGATGCATGGGAAAAAAAATACAGTTTTAGCTATTTCATATATGCTTACTTCTACATCATAGGCCTGGCCAATATTATTACTTGTTTCACAGATTATGGGGAGTAGTATGGCCAAAATCAGTACCTGTCTCAGCAACTAACGTGGGTAATATATATGGCCAATATTACTACCTGTCTCAGCAATTACCGTGGGTAATATGGCCAATATTACTACCTGTCTCAGCAATTACCGTGGGTAATATGGCCAATATTACTACCTGTCTCAGCAATTACCGTGGGTAATATGGCCAATATTACTACCAGTCTCAGCAATTACCATGGGTAATATGGCCAATATTACTACCTGTTTCAACAATTAACATGGGTAATATGGCCAATATTACTACCAGTCCCAGCAATTAACATGGGTAATATGGCCAATATTACTACCTGTCTCAGCAATTAACATGGGTAATATGGCCAATATTACTACCTGTCTCAGCAATTAACATGGGTAATATGGCCAATATTATCACTTACTTCACCTATCATTGTTTTTGGAAAAAAAATTCAGGGGTGTTGGGGGTGGGGGGCTTTGAAAAGTGTTTACTTGTAGTATGTCAGGAAAAACCTGTTTTTATACGAACATATTAAGTGACTAGTATGCCTGAAGTGAAGCGTTTCAATATGCTTTTATGCCACATACAGTTATACCAGAGTGGGTACTTAAATTCAGTTGGAAAAGAGGTTCAAGATCAGCTATCCCATTTTCTTCATTCATCCAATATTTCTAGATATTTCCCTATCAGTTTACCAATATGCTCTTTACTTTCTCTACATTCTTGTGTTGCCAGGTGGTCTAGTAGTCCATGCAGTGGCTTCCAGGCATGCTGGTAAGAGGGTCCAATCCTGACTCGATTCGTGCTATTCTCAGTCAGTTCCTTTAGGCATTGGGTAGCCTTGCTCCAAGGCTGTACTAAATGCTAAACCCATTGGTGTATAGAAATTCTCTCCGTTAAAGAGGCAAGTCTAGATAAGCGGACAGTTCTAAGGACCCCAGTCCGTTAGAGGAATACTTATATTTTATAGAAATTATCATTTAAACTATTTACTATTACCTCAGAGACTTGTGCAAGTCTCGGCATTGGGGTAACCTAGTGGTTATATATGCCAATCATGCACAAGACCTGGTTTGAAGTCCCATCTGTGAACTATGTGTGAAGCCCATGTCCCACGTTAAGATATTGCTGGAATATTGCTAAAAGCAGCAATAAACCAAACTCTCACTTATTCATCCTGAGTAGTGTTTTCTCCTCACACGTTCCTCAAATAATTCTTTCAGTCTTATTTTCTTCCTCTCTTGCTCTCTACTTTTGTCTTTTATGTTTCTACATTCTGCCCCCACCTCTCCCCTGTCTATATATATATATATATATATATATATATATACCATTAAGTATCCTGCTAAGCATGGTCACCATTAACTAGATTCAGCTTCATTTGAAATCAATACCATAACAGAATCTGCATTTCATCAATAAAAAATTAGAAAGCTTCCAATATCTTCCCAACATCCAATCCTTTTGGTAATAAAATGTATAACATAAAACTAGTCATGCAATCAGTGAGGCCTTGTCCAGTATATCTTGACAAGCACTCTCCAGTGTCATCTGAAGGAGGTGAGAAAGGTTCTAATTAATCACCCCCGACAGACGATCTGGTCTAATAATCAAGAGATGTCGGGAAATCAAATATTCCTCTCAGGCTGAATCAGGATGAGTCTTGATCGCCTTCAATGTACCCATCCCGCGTACAAAACATGAAAATATCTTTTGATCCCGAAGGGGCCTCCCTAATCAAGGATTCAGCTCCGAAATGATCTCAACCAGCTCCATGAGTGTCATATCCGACATAGGAGTGAGGAGAGGATTCCGGTCCAGGAGAAATCTGGCATACCACAACCATGCATTCCATTGATTGTGATTCTCGATGAGGAACTGGCCTTCAGTTTAGACTAATATCAAAGTTGAATGTCTTGATGCTTTCAACTCGGAGTGGTCTTGAGAGTTTTGACAGACAAACATACACCTCCTCACTGTCCCTCAGGAAAAACTTTCATGCATGTGACCTTTGCTGGTAAAACCTACTCAGTCAGTTGACATATTATCTTGAGTAGGATAGTATCTACTTCGATTCAAGTTTTTCAGAGAAAACATTGGCTTACATGGTCGAAGCAGAAGTAAAACACTGACAGTCTGTGTACATTGGCCCTAACACTGATCCGGTCTCAGCTAGGCATGTGGTCGACAGCATGAGCATGATATATGCTCGTAGGGCATGATACATCAAATTAACCAAATAACAATCCTATCATCTCTGGCATCTTTTGGGGCGATGGGGTAGCCTAGTGGTTAAAGCGTTCGCTCGTCACGCCGAAGACCCGAGTTCAATTCTCCACATGAGTACAACGTGTGAGGCCCATTTCTGGTTTCCCCCTGCCATGATATTGCTGGAATATTGCTAAAAGTGGCGTAAAAACATACTCACTCACACTGGCATCTTTTATAACAGCATTAGGGTCTGGAGCCGACTTTAAATCCCCTAGGGAATTTATAATAACATAACTTATCATATCCTGGGAAATTACTCCTTGTTGACATGTAGTCCCTCATGGCTTCCATCAGCAAGTGATTTATGCTCAGTGGTTGTCTTAACTATACGACTAGATAATTATGACTGTAACGCCAAGGATAAAAGGCTCATCGTAATAACCTAGCCCCAGGCCTTGTTCCACAAAACAATCATAGCATGACATTCGTAAGTCTGTGCTAAAATATGGGAATTTGGTCACTGTTGTGTAATGGTCACATGTAGTGCTTTGTCGAATGGACTGCCTCAGTGCTAATGTATTCTGATTTCTGTACCTTAGTGTAGTGAGTGAGTTTAGTTTTACGCCGCTTTTAGCAATATTCCAGCAATATCACGGCGGGGACACCAGAAATTGACTTGACACATTGTGTGGAATCAAACCCTGTTCTTCATCGTGACAAGCTAACACTTAAACCACTAGGCTACACCACCGCCTCTGTACCTTACTGTAACTACAAGAAAAACTCTTTCAGCAGCATCAGAGAGTGATCAGTGACAAATATTCCAGCAGCTTGGCGTCGCAACAGTTTACTTACATCAGATTTTTTTCTCCCAGTGGTAATATCATAAGTATAATCATTTGAGTCTATGGAATAAAATCCATGAAAATTGAAACATTTTCTAGTAAAAGAGGCAACAGTGTTTCAACCAATACCAATACTAAGTTTGCTGTAGTTCCAGCAGAAGGGGCACAAATTGTTTTGGTGCCTATATTTGAACCTTTTCCTAAAATAATTCCTCTGAAATTAGTTAAATGTAAGAAAAACTTCAGAGGTGATTCCACTGATCAACTTTTTGTAGCCCAGACTGATGGTTTCAGTAAACATCACTGTCAGTGCGTTTCTGCTTAACCGTTATCTTAAAATATACCCCATAAAATTACCGGGTTGTAAGAAATTAAGAGAAAAAGGTTGATTCCAACTAACAATTAATCAGTTTATCATGGCTTAAACAGACGAAAACGGTCAAACATGGCACAACTGTTCCAATGCTGATAATCAATCAAGGACTAGTGATAATAAAAGTTCAGGAAAATGGAACCTGTTCTTGCCTCCAGGAATGGTAAGCAGATGGTTCCAGTATGGCAGAATATTCAGTTTATAATGTCAAATTATTAGCCTGTGAAGTGATAAACACACGCGTTATCTCAGGTGAATGAGCCCTCCATTCCAGAAGCATAGGTTGCCGATGTTGGTTGCCATGTCGTAACCACGTTGCTGTCCTCACATGCTGCCTTCGTTGCAATGTCAGACATATGAAAGGAAACACCCTTTCATGCTTCCAAATTCATCCAACGATTAATGTAGTATGCGTGTCTCGATTCCGTGTTTCTGGGCTGGGATTTGTATAGTAAAGCTACCTCCTTGTCAGCTGGTCCCTCCTTGCCCTGCCCATTGCATGCTGTGGCTGATTTGCTGTACATCAATATTCAGCTGGTATTGTTTTGCACACAGCAGTGTTGTATAACGTACAGAGCTCGGAGAGGTCAGGATACGACCCTCCAGCTGCCAATAAAGTCATGATATTAACACTGTGATAACAGCAGTGTCCGCTGTGCCACCCTTCTCTACTCCAACACACTCTACCTTGCTCCATGACACTCTACCATACTATCCCACCCAAACCCACTCTACCTTGCTCCATGACACTCGACCATACTATCCCACCCAAACCCACTCTACCTTGCTCCATGACACTCTACTATGCCCCACCCTACTCCGCTCCAACCCGCTCTACCTTGCTCCATGACGCTCTACCATACCACCCGACACTACCTTGCTCCATGACGCTCTACCATACCACCCGACCCTACCTTGCTCCATGACGCTCTACCATACCACCCCACTGTACCTTGCTCCATGATGCTCTACCATACCACCCCACTCTACCTTGTTCCATGACGCTCTATCATATTACCGTGACTCCATACAAAAAACACCCTCAGGATATACCACTATATAACATCAGCTCATAGCCATTAGGCCAGACAAAAAACCCAGAGGATGATATTAAGAGCAAAACAGTCATAATGTGAGGTGCCCGCTCCCTCCCCTCCAACTCTCAGACCAGCAATAAACCTTCCCCTGTCAGCTGTGCCCCACCCACCTAGCCAGTCATAATGTGAGGTGCCTCCTCCCTCCAACTATCAGACCAGCAATAAACCTTCCCCTGTCAGCTGTGTCCCACCCACCTAGCCAGTCATAATGTGAGGTGCCCCCCTCCCTTCCCTCCAACTCTCAGACCAACAATAAACCTTCCCCCATCTGCTGTGCCCCACCCACCTAGCCAGTCATAATAAGAGGTGCCCTCTCCCCTCCCTCCAACTCTCAGACCACAATAAACCTTCCCCTGTCAGCTGTGCCCCACCCACCTAACCAGCCATAATGTGAGGTGCCCCTGCCTTCCCTCCAACTCTCAGACCAGCAATAAACCTTCCCCCATCAGCTGTGCCCCACCCACCTAGCCAGTCATAATGTGAGGTGCCCCTCCCCTCCCTCCAACTCTCAGACCAGCAATAAACCTTCCCCTGTCAGCTGTGCTTCTCTCTCCCATCCTCCCAGGTGAGACCCACATGGCTCACTAAAGCTCCCAAGCACCACATGTTAAACAGACATGCTAGGCCCTACCTTACTGCTGGTTCCCTGCCAACGACATCAAGCCATCACACACATCAAAACACCACATGATTCTGTTACTTAAAAGATATTTCAACATAAATTCTTGCCATTGTAATGCACATCAGTAATGCTTTCATGACAGGTGCTACCAACCAATATCAGTCCACAGTTATCCTGTGGAATAACAGTCCAATAATGATAAAGACGGTGATATTTACAAGAGGCAGTTTAGAACCTGTACCAAGACTACATTTCTTGCTAGATTAATGTACCTTTAACAATACCTGTAAATTTACCTGTAATAGTACCTGCAACTTTACCTGTAAATATACCTGTAATAGTACCTGTAAATATACCTGCAATAGTAACTGTAACTATCACATTGCAAGGATGAAGAAGTTGGAATTCTTTAGTCCACTTATCTGCATTAAATGAAAAAGATAATTACAATTAAAAACAATAATAAAGATGTTGAAATTCTTAGTCCACTCATCTTCATTGAATGAAAAAGATAATAAAAATTAATAGGCACACAGCAATAATTCACACAAATTTTATCAATCAACCAAAATAACATAGTACAAGTGATCAAATGATTATTAGTTTTGGAATCATAAAAATCTGATATAAGCTGATAAAAAATGGTACTAAAATTAAAAATAATCAAAAATATAAATTAAAACAAACGACTGATTCTTTCCATAGGTAGTCCATCATGACATGATGGTTTACCTGCTACAATATGACAGAATAGATATTTCTTTAACTTATTTTGAGTAACACTTTACCTTAGGTATAAATATGTAATTAGAAAACTATATTGAGTTTCAAAATTATATATTTTTATTCAAAGGAACATTAAACTAAATTAAAATCCTTCTAATATGAAATCAGTGTACACTGTAACTTCCTTGAAACTTCTACCAAGAATTTTCATAATATTGCTTAAATAACTATATACTTCCTCAAACACATAATACTATATTTCCCACTTGTTTTCGAAATTTATCACAAATTCTACTTTCACATATGAAACCCATAACATTTTTACAAATTCAGAAACAATATTTCCAACAAGCAACGAAGACAAAAAAAATGATATATGTTTCCCATTATATAATAATATAAACATACCTCAGTCCAACATTAGACGATAAATTTTGACATTTGTTATTCTCATATTCACAATGTGAACCTAGTACGTAAATCCCCCCAAGCTGGGGCCATAATATGCCGATTTTACCCCTCTTTGCATAAACATAAACATATTTCCGCAATGTGAGAGAAAAGCAGCGGTTCAAGCCGGTGATGGTTGCAATTTCAGGAAAACTCACATAGGAATGTGTGCTGGCATGTGTCAAAACAATCGACTTCCTGTGAAAAGTAAGGTTGCTATAAACTATCAATTGTTTAAATCTGTTGCACACAGTTCAATATGAGGTTCATTATGGGTGAATTGCAGTATTTGATCAAGTTCGCATTGAACTAAATGTTCGGGATTCAGTTGTGCTGCGATTCAAGACGTTATTGACGAATGTGTATCTTTGAGCTTGAGTAAGTCATGAATGATAGTGGGAAATGAAATGAGGAATAGTTCCATCATTTTATTTCACTCTGATTTATCTACAATTTCCAATATAATGGTTTCTACTTATATATGACAACTTTTTCTACTATGATTTATCTAAGTTAGCCTTATGCATACATTAGGCCTTACATTTTGGACAGACTCGGCTCTCTAGATTTTATATCAGTGGACCTTCAAAATTGAAAATTTAGAAGAATAAAAATATCAGAATCACAACTTACATTCTGTTGATGGTAATTATCGCTTTGACTATAAAACAATCAAAGGGATTATTATATGACTCAAACTGAAATCTTTCCAGGATTAAATTGTCATTACAAGGCAAATAATTATAGCGTCTATAAGGATACCAAACCAGGTTAATACTTCAGCTACACATTCAAATCAAACTTTAAGATGTTAAAAAAGCCCTTTACAATGCATTTTAGAGTGACCTACCCATCAATTTTGTTACCTAACAAAATGTGTAATAAAACACTTTTAAAAAGGTCTGGAATTATTACAAAAGATAATATATTAAAATGATAATTTCTAATTGTGGGAAGGATATATTTCTTTAACATAAGCCAGACTTCTTTACTTTCCGATTTTCTGGCATTTATGTGAAAAATCCTGGTTTTCAGGAAAGTTCCTCTTTCTTCTTTCAGAATACGATAAAGTTGAGTTTGGAGCATATAGTACATCACATAAAGTACATTTGATTGAGAATATGGAAGGAAAGCCAGGAGCAATGCTGGTCTCAAATTTCAACACCATGGTGAAACCGAAGATCATAGGTATGTTGCTGACAAACCTAGACACTCAACTGGAGCGAACAGGAAACTGAACCCATGATCGTAGGGTTCTGGTGTACCAAGGGAGGCAACTCTGCACAACAAATTGTGGCATCTTAGACAACAGTTCCAACTGGTCCTCCAGAATGTTTATAGTGCTAGTCCACTGAAATACCAAGCAGCAGTTTAACATGGATACCCCACTTAGACACAGTGTGGGGACCCTGACTCAGTTAGTCCTTGTTCTATCCCCTTCATGCCAGGGGCAGTAGGGTAGCCTAGTGGTTAAAGCGTTCGCTCGTCACGCTGAAGACCTGGCTTCGATTCCCCACATGGGTACAATGTGTGAAGCTCATGTCTGGTGTCCCCCGCCGTGATATTGCTGGAATATTGTTAAAAGCGGTGTAAAACTATACTCACTCACCCCTTCATGCCAACAAGTACCATCCTATAACATCTTTTGGTATGACATGAATAGGGTAGAACACCAAATCTACCCAATCAGACAGGTGAGCTATCTACCAGATCACAGAAGCAATCCCAACCAGCAGATGACAAACCCACCATGTCAACCTGTCTACCTTTATTGTCTGATTACCGGTTTTGTACATGTCTTCTTTAAGACACAAGAGACCCGTGAAGGTCTGGGTTAGAATGAACCTTAAGTAACCCCTGCTTGTCCTAAGAGGCTGACTAACTGGATCGTGTGGTCAGACTCACTGGCTTGGTTGACACATGTCATCGGTTCCCAATTGCGCAGATCGATGCTCATGCTGTTGATCACTGGATTGTCTGGTCCAGACTTGATTATTTACAGACCGCCGCCATATAGCTGGAATATTGCTGAGTGCGACATAAAACTAAACTCACTCACTCACTTTAAGACACAAAAAACATTTAATAATATTGACGAACTTAATACAGCCTGTTTTCTCCTTAATATGACTCGGATTATGGGGACATTTCTTAAAACTGTTACCATGTCTAGCCATCCAAATGAACAGACATCAACGTACAACACATGGAATAACTAAACAACTACCAAAGGGAAGTCGGTCAATTTACCGCAGGAAAATGTACAGTTTTAACCCAAATCATAATAAAGAAAGACAGGTGTTTTGCCCAATTAAACTGCTAATCACAGACTTGTTCCACGATTGTTTGTTTACCTTGTATTATGTTTTTACCAAAAAAGGTTTAAAAGTGTATTACTAACAACGGAATCGCTTCCATATGTCTAAAGTCTGCAACTGTGAAATGCATGTGTTTTCAAAGAAACCTCTACACTAGCATGATCTTGAAAAGTCCTTAAATTTCAGACAATGCCATCTAGGTTCAACCAATCTAGTCAACATCCTAGCAGACATTTTCTTATAATTACAATTAATTGGACATAAACTTTCATCTGCCGTTTTTTCCAAATTCCTACGCCAGGTTGAGGCTCCGAACATCGTTACACCTTTTAACCATAAGGCATATTTCATCATGGTCTGTTTTGAGCCGATTTTTTTCCTCATTAGGAAACATTAAGATGGAGTCTACCAAATTTATATGCCGCTTTACGTTGACATGCATCAGGTCAAAGAGTAATACGCTAATTATTTCATCTGATTGGGTCTGAGTAAACATGGCTTTCTCCTTAGCTGGAGAGAGAAAAACGTAAATTTCAAAGAATCGGTGTCAGTTTAGCTGACAAGCAGTGTCTGGGTGTACTTGTATTTATCTGAATAATGTCTGATGTCTGCAAGTGGAGAGGTTTGTTTCCTCATGGATATTAGTTGGTTGAAATATACAAGGCCCCCATACAGGTGTTCTAGTACCTTAATCCCAGACATGTACATTAATTACAAATCTTGATTTTATTTTTTTTATTTCAGTGTAAATTTGAAAATAATTGTTATTTAAGAAAACAGAAATTCATAGCTCCACAAATTAAATGATATTAAGTACTGGTCAAAAGTTAAATCTTACGTCCACAGCAAGTAATTATCATTAATTACATTATTTTTTTTTTCCAGTGTAAATAATTTGAAAATAATTATTCTCAAAAAAATGTGTGTGTTTTTTATAGCTCAATGTATTAAATTATATTAAGTTCTGGTCAAATATTCTGTAAACTGTTTAGAACTATATTGATGGAGATTGAGCTCATCTACGACTAGTATACTTCACATCTCTGTTGTGAATATGTCTACTTGATGCAAGGTCCTTTCATATGTCGGGAATATTTCTCTAGACAGATGAAGAGCCTACTAACCCTGTCAGCACTAACCAATGAAGAAACTCCTAACTGATGAAAATAATTTTCTTGTTTGTTTGAAAATAGGTGATGAAAATAAAGACAAACTTGCTCCTTCATTGAAAATGACAGTATACTGACTCAGCATAATAAACCAAAGCTTGCAATGATTACATATCCTCTTGAACTTAAAGGCACAATGTCACACCACACTTCTCTAAACATACATAATGCATTTCTCTCAATAATACTAACTATCAACCCTCAGGGAAGCTACCATATAACTTATTCCAAAACAAAATTACCTATTAAGATTACAATATTAAATTAAAAAGTTCAAACGAATTAATGCAACGTTGCATTAAATCGACTCTCGCACTCTCTACCGGCCGAACATTATTTCAAGCGAACACCATAGAGTTATGTCCCTTTGATCGCTCTTTACGAATATCCTATGCACAACTATAATGGAAAACAATTCGGCAAACACAGAGAACAATGCATGTGACAGTTTTCGATGTATGGAGAAATTCTTTACATTCATTATATGGCAAGTGTTATCTGTTTGGAAGCTGTTCGTCTCGAAGTTTCAGTTATCGATTTCAGGCAAGTCATAAGGCATCAATAAAAAGCTAAAGTGAGTGCATATGCCCCTAATATATAAAATGTACCGTATATGACTACTATAAGCCGAATTTTGAGGACCAAAAAAAGCAGTCTGTAGAAGGCGGTCGTCTTATCCATGGGTTACGTTTTCGGCAAACTTTTTCCCAGGGGTAAGAAAACAACATCGTATCACTTCACGTGAACAAACAACAGAAGACAACTTTGTCAGTAGAGACGTCAAATTTGCAATTAAACATCACTAGACAAGATTAGTTACCTTTTAAGTTATAAGTTGTTTTTGCTGGGCATTGTATTATTTGCAGGGATTAAGATTACCGTGTGTATCTGAGCCGGAAATAGCAATCAGCTGTGCACACGTTTCCCGGCGAACAAGTTCAAACATGCACAATAATATAACGGGACGAATTCTGACGCAGTCATCAGTAAAATATAATACAGAATACTATTATTTAACCCAAAGAAATATATCCTAGCATTGTGTAATTTTAGTTACAGTTTTTGCTCTATATATTAATTAAGATTAAGATTACCGTGTGTATTTGAGCCGGAAATAGCAATCAGCTGTGCACACGTTTCCCGGCGAACAAGTTCAAACATGCACAATAATACAATGGGATGAAATCTGACGCAGTCGTCAGTAATATATAATACAGAATACTATTATTTAACCCAAAGAAATATATCCTAGCATTACGTAATTTTGATTACAGTTTTTATGTAAAATATATATAATCAACACTAAGGTTATACAGACCCTCATGAACGTGGTAAGCAGAAGTTGTACGCACATGGAATGGGGTAAAATACGGAAGCCATTTAAATTCACACATTTTTACCGATGTTACTGTAAACTAGCAGTCAATGGAAAACGAGGCTGTAATCAGTTTGTGATTGTTGAATGGGGTAAAATAAGCAAGCCAGTTTGTTGCTACAATAAATATGATATTTAGAGAAGTAAAATATATTATGCATTTTCTGTCAACTACACTTCGTTTCGATCCGTGAGTAGACACAATATATATGACTGTGAATTCTTTGAATAATGTGGACCAAAGTTATAATTATTGGTAACTGCCAGTTGTCTGTGGTCTGTGTTTGCCGCGATTAGGACCCCATCGCGGGGGATCGACTTATGCACGAAACATACCATTTTGACACTGATTTTAAGGGTCAAGTTTGGGGGTCGTCTTATCCATGGGGTCGTCTTATAGACGGTCATATACGGTAGGCCAAAATATTGTTGAAAATGTGTGACATTGTGCCTTCAGGTGTTCCGCAATATCTGGAAAAACTCATTTCAAATACGAAAGAGTCACCCTTTTAAAATTTATATGAAGCTGTTCCCTGATAGGTCATATTTTTGTAACCTCTATGTCAAGGGGTCTAATTGGATGTAAAGAGTTGTGCCCCTTGACTGTGTCAGGATTCATTAATTGTAAGTTGAAATTACAGCTTGCTACCCATGGATTGTCATCACCAGTACCTATGAGTTTCAGTTAAGAGGTAACCACCAATAATTTGTTTGTCCATGGATTTACTGCCACATTTTACTGACTTGCCTCGACATGACTGAGTCACTGTTCAAAGGCATGTTAAACCTCAGTGAGTTACTAACTGCCTCGCAACAAACTTCAAACTCCTTTATATTCTTATCAGACACCATTCCTGATACCAATCACATGTGATTTGTTTACAAACACAACACATACCAATACATAGAATATACAAACAATTTCTCTTTGTTTACTCTGTCGCTTATCTCATAGGTGCTAAAATTCCCACTTAAGCAACAATAACACTGCATGGAGCTTAAACCATTAAGTTTATCTCACATCTTACCTTTGTTTACAAATGGTACTTAGTGGAAGTGTAAAGAGCTTTGGTTCATTTGTGAAGAAACTAAACATACATGGTTACCATTATCGACATGATCAGGAATTTTAACAAGTTGACCCTGCCATGCAAGGAATTAGATATTTACACAGAGCTCTGATGGGTGCCATTTCTGGTATCATTATTTGATAGTGATTCATAAACACATATTTATTATAAAGTCAGGGGGTTTGGGTAGCCTAGTGGTTAAATTGTTCGTTGTCACACCAAAGACCCAGGTTCTATTCCCCACATGGGTACAATGTGTGAAACCCATTTCTGGTGTCCTTGCCGTGATATTGCTGGAATATTGCTAAAAGCAGTGTAAACCATACTCACTCACAATTACGCGATAAACTTAATTTTTTTATAATAATATTAATTCACAATGTGAAAATATTTGTGTCACTTTCATGTATTTTGAAAATTTCAGACTCACTGGATCTGCTCAGCATGATCACTTTTCAACTAAAACGGTTAATAACAAACTTGGTTCCTCGATATTCAAAGTGTGCCATGTACCAACAGAATGTACCCACAGAATGTACCCACAGGATGTACCCACAGGATGTACCCTCAGCATATACCCACTCAGTGCACCCAATGAATGATCTCACAGAATGTACCCATTCAATGTATCCACTCACTGTACCAACAGAATGTAACCAGTCACTGTACCCACTCTATGTACCCACTCAATGTACCCCCACTCATTGTACCCCTTCAATGTATCCACTCAGTGTACCAACTCAATGTATCCACTCAATGTACCCGCTCAGTGTACCCACTCATTGTACCAACTCATTGTACCCACTCAATGTACCCCCACTCAATGTACCCACTCAGTGTACCCACTCAATGTCCCTACCCAGCGGGCACACAACGTTGAATCAACGTTGAATCAACGTTGAATTTTGGTTGTTTGGTTGATCAACCTTTCATAAACGTTGATTCAACGTTTATCATGCGACCAAAGAAAGTTAGTCGAGATTCGTTTAGTTGTCAACGTTGTTTCAACGTAAGGAACCAACAAAATGTCAACTAATTGTTTCCTTGGCAAATTTGATACATAATTCATGTTGGTAATAGGTATCCAACTTAGCAACTATCATTTCGGAACATTATTTTCATAAAAGATCAAGATCGAGCTAGTGACAGATATAATCTTATATATTATTTGATTGTGCATCGATCAACGGACGGAAATATTACGTAAATCGCAGTTTTATGTATAAAGTCATCAGTTATCCAAATTGCATTACATTTGATATTTTCCCACAAAACTGTGAAAATTGTATAATTCCCGACAATTTGCTTTCAAACACAAGCCAGATGTTGACCTTCGATCGCCTCGTTTGGCCATATCCGACATGCGCACAATTATCGAGTCCGCAAAGGCAGCTGATCGTTGTCAGTTCACTTTGGCGAAGTTCAACTCAATATCGTTCTATTTTCACCATCTTCACGGCATGCTGGTGTTTATTTGGTAAGTATGTCCTTCATGTATAATGAAAATGTAGGAATGCCGTTTAAATCTAGCAGTAGCAAGAAACTCCGAATTAGGGCTCATGTTTTATCTCACAAGGTTACCGGTATGTCACAGTACATGTTTCTCAAAATTTAGTGGATGCCCGTGTTTTCCATGAACTTGTTTTGTTATTTTTCAATATATTTGCATGCATATATTTGGCATTTTATTATATAATCGAATAAGATTTCCTTTCGTACCCATCACCTGATTTGAATTTTGCAAATATACATTTTCAAATAATCAATGAAGTACATCAATATAAGGAACCGTTCATAATTAAATATATGGCTGCGGGTGGGGGTGATGATTGTAAGGGTTGGAGGGTGGGGTGGGGTGTCACCCATTTTGTTCAGGGGAGCTAAGGGGTCAGCATTTTTGTACACACGCACTATGTTTAGAAATTATGGGAAGGGGAGAGGCGTCATAGATAATGTACATGACATGCAGGGTGGGCGTCTCTTATTCTGTACATACTCATACACTTTAGAGTGTAATTCACATTGTACATAAAAATCAACATCACCCCAAAGCCATACATTATGAGCGATCCCTAAGGGCTATACAAAATCGGATAGGATTAATCAACATTTTATATTACATCCCATTATTATGAACATTTGTTCGTTTGAATAGATCTATCAGTAAATGATGCATTGAGCACGCCCTGAACCCTGTCAACATATGTATATTATTGGGGGAAGGGGGTGGTGGAGAATGGCGTAAGGAAATGCAACGAAAATGTTCACTTTAAAATGTCTTGTGAAAGTCTTTGAAGGATGAAATTGTATATAGTTTATTTGAACTTTTATATATTTGCAAAAAGTGTAACTTCACTAATGATTCTTTGATGGGACAATTAACAAAACTGCACCCACAGACTTTCATTCTTACACTTGTTTGGAAGGGATATGATAATTCATGTCTCGTAAAGGTTAAAATCTTACATACAAAAGAAGTAATTTTAATGTAAGGAACATTTAATTATGAAATAAGATTATTTTAATGTAATTTGCAGAAATCTCATCTTCGTAGACTGGGTGGCAGCAATTTTTGTGGATCACATAAAAGGAGCAAGGCTAAGGTAACACGTTTTTAACATTTCACTTGTTTCCAGTATATCCACCACAAAGTTTAAGAGAAAGATGATAATGCTCTTTCATTACCACCTGTTTTGAATATTTGTGATAATGTTTGGTCTTTTTTGGTGATAAAAGTTGGTCTTTATTTTCATTTATATATTAAGGTTGATCATTTAAGAGAAAAAATTGACAAAGATTTCTGCCGGAGATGTTTAGTTTAATGAACACTCCCTTGCTTGGCCATATTGTTTTTCACCCGTAAACAGCTGGATGCAAGATAGCACGAGAGGACAGAAGTCATTCATTTATAGATATATAGAGATGTTTATTGCTGGGAAACACACCCTTCAGGTATTTGGTCAGCTGTAGAATTTGAATATGATGTTTTTTATTATTGTCAAAGGGTAGGTTTTTCATTATTTGCAATCTAATATGTGTGCAGTGAAACATACTGAGATTTTGAAGAGTCCATTATTTAAAGTACAGGTGTTGTTAGATAACAGCATTTTATGTACATGTTCCTTGTTAAGATCATCTATCGAGGTATATTAGAGAGAAGGTGTATATTTGTAGTGTTTTAAATCAGAGTTATTTTCAGTGTATGACCTACATTTCAATATGTTTTGGCCACCTGTGTCCCTTTGGTCAAATAGAGTAGGACTTCCATTTCTTGGAATTGAGAGTCAGAGATGCACTGTTTCCAAGAATTTAGGTATTGTGCCAGCGATGTTTGTTTACTGAGTACATTTAAGTCTTTTTGAGTGTAGATTGGAGTTGTAAGAGATGTTATTCAATGTCTTATTATTCAGGGTATGATAGATTATTTCTGGCAATGTAGAGTTTAATCTCATTATTTTATTGTTCATGATTCAGAGAAGCATAGTTATGACGTCATTGAATATATGCTACACATAATTCATTATATGAGAGATTTTCTAAAGCGTTCCTATAAGAGATTAAGTGTAAACATTTATGAATTATAAAAAAGTTATTTATCTGAGTTTTATGAGTGTACAAATGACAAAGAGAGAGAGAGTAGATAATAGATAATATATTGCATACTTATGAGAGCTCATTATTGTTTTCAGAACTCCATGATCCATACTTCCTTGTGTTTGGGAACAAATGGTGTTGGGAGACCTCCCACAATAGACTTGTTCTTTGACCTGTGAACCACCACCCATTTTGTTTTCTTATCATTTAATGTAAAATGGCTTTTGTTACAATTTATGACTCCTGTTAGCAAAATTGCTACATCAGTTCAACTCCTATTAATTTGAAATAATCATTTCGAGAATCTCTAAAGAAAACTAAATCTGACAGAATAACAACAATCTTCCATTGTTTTGCAGGACAATGTCAAACAATTTGATGTCAAGAATGAATGTTGATGGGCAAAGCGGCAAGTTTTCTTTTAAGAATACAAGGTTGTATTCAATCATCTCTGGTAAGTTAATTACCAAGTGCAGCATTTTAGGTCATGACCATAGCAAATAATATATGACAGTAAAGCATCGTCTAATTCATCCTATCGGTAATTCATAGTCTAATTAAATAATCAACTTGCAATTGAGGATTTTCTTTGAAAATGTTTAAGAAAACTTCCATTCCTTCGGTTGAAAATATAAATTGTTTACACTTTTCGTCATATTTTGTATTGATGCTGTTCATATGTTCACATGCCAAGTTACAGCAGTGAAATGAACCTTTCAAGTGATTGATTAAACAAATACTTGAATCATTTAAGACAATATATCTTCCATATAACTTATTCATGTATTTAAATATAAAATTTCAGAATGTGTCCTATCTCAAAGGGAATGAGATGGGAATGCATCGAAAGCAATTTCAAGAAAGAGTTAGGAGCGTTTCTGAAGTATCCACCTGACCGCCAGGCAGGGAGTGGCAAAACGAAGAGGAGCTGATAATTGTGTTTTTGGAGTTGTAACTGTGTTGAAAAATCTGAACTGTGGTATTGAAATTGGTGGCGTAAATGTCACTTTGATGCTATATGCAGATGATATTGTGTTATTAGAACAACAGAGATCACCTACAGACTATGGCATGTGTGATGTTTTACATTATGCATTAAACCATGTTTTCTGTGTGCGTGTGTGTTCATAAAGATTTCATGAAAAGTGACTTGTTTTATGTGCTGTCTTCAGGTATAGTTCCTGGTCATCTTGGATCCCTTTCATGGTGAAAGTAATTGCATTGTGTTTATTCAGGGGTCTGTCTAAGAGTTGAAATTCAGACAAAATGTCTTCTTGGGACAATTTTCACCTTTTCAAGGTAACAATACAACAGTAAATAGTTTTTCTTAATTTGGAATACTCTTTTCTTCTTACTGGAATTATACGTCCAACTGACATAAAACTTAAATGAACATTATATTGAATGTGGAATTTGAACCAAGTATTTTATCAGGTAAATATTTTTACTGCAATTTTCTGTTTGAACACTGTTTATTGCAGGTAGCTTTTGGGTATTTTAGCTGGATGCAGGAGTTTGGTGCTACTTTATTGTAGTTTAAAGATGAAGTCTGCGAGTCTATTTACAGGAAAGCGTAATACCTCCCAGACACAACCACGGAACAACCCATTTTCAACCTTAATAATATGTCAGACTTCAACATTGATTCCGACGTCAGATATCTACGTCAAAAACTTTCATATACTGACCTGTTTTCAATCTATTTTCAACGTTGAGGATCAACCTATTCTCAACGTTGATAATCGGTCAAACTTCAACGTTGATTCCAAGTCGGATATCTACGTCAAAAAAACTTTCATATACAACCTATTTTCAATCTATTTTCAACGTTGAGGATCAACCTTTTTTAAACGTTGATAATCGGTCAAACTTCAACGTTGATTCCACGTCGGATATCTACGTCAAAAAAACTTTCATATACAACCTATTTTCAATCTATTTTCAACGTTGAGGATCAACCTATTCTCAACGTTGAAACAACGTTGATGTGCCTGCTGGGTACTCAATGCATCCACTCAATGTACTCACTCAATGTATCCACTAAGTGTACCCACTCAATGTACTCACTCAATGTACTCACTCAATGTATGTACCCAATGTCCCCACTCAATGTATCTACAATGAACCCACTCAATGTATGTACCCGATGTACCCACTCAATGTATCCACTCAATGTACTCACTCAATGTATCCACTCAGTGTACCTACTCAATGTACTCACTCAATGTACCCACTCAATGTATGTACCCAATGTCCCCACTCAATGTATCTATGTACCCGATGTACCCACTCAGTGTACCCACTCAATGGATCTACTCAATGTCCCCACTCAATGTACTCACTCAATGTACCCACTCAGTGCATCCACTCAGTGTACTCACTCAATGTATCCACTCAGTGTACCCACTCAATGTCCCCACTCAATGTACCCACTCAGTGTACCCACTCAATGTCCCCACTCAATGTACCCACTCAGTGTACCCACTCAATGTCCCCACTCAATGTACCCACTCAGTGTACCCACTCAATGTCCCCACTCAATGCATCCACTCAATGTATCCACTCAGTGTACCCACTCAATGTACTCACTCAATGTACCCACTCAATGTATGTACCCAATGTCCCCACTCAATGTATCTACAATGAACCCACTCAATGTATGTACCCACTCAGTGTACCCACTCAATGGATCCACTCAATGTCCCCACTCAATGTATCCAGTCAATGTACCCACTCAATGTACCCCCACTCATTGTACCCCCTCAGTGTACCCACTCAATGTATCCACTCAGTGTATCCACTCAGTGTACCCTCCCAATGTACCCACTCAGTGTACCCACTCAATGTATCCACTCAGTGTACCCACTCAATGTACCCACTCAATATGTACCCACTCAATGTATCTACTCAATGTACCCACTCAATGTATCCACTCAATGTATGTACCCAATGTCCCCACTCAATGTATCTACTCAATGTACCCACTCACTGTATCCACTCAATGTACTCACTCGTGTACCCATTCAATGTACCCACTCAATGTCCCCACTCAATGTACTCACTCAATGTCCCCACTCAATGTATCTACTCAGTGTACCCACTCAATGTCCCAACTCAATGTACCCACTCAGTGTACCCACTCAATGTATGTACCCAATGTACCCACTCAGTGTACCCACTCATTGTACCCACTCAATGTACTCACTCAATGTAACCACTCAATGTATGTACCCAATGTACCCACTCAATGTATCCATTCAATGTACCCACTCAATGTACCCACTCAATGTACCTACAGCATGTACGATATGTGCATGTACAATTGGCACACTCAAATCAAAGACAGCAGGCATATCAGCTTGTACAGTGCTAACTTAATATTCTTAAGTAGTATATATTGGTGTATGTGTTGTGCCATTACAAAATAATATATTGATGCGAGATACGAACTTAACTATTCCTAACTATCAGTCAGATCTATTAGCATCCATATGTGGATGTGTGGATAGAGTGTGTTTAGAGAAACTCTACCCCACTTCCTGCAAATGTAAAATGGTAAATGTCAAGATAAAAGGTATTACACTCACCTGCACCAAATGCAAAGAAAAAGCTTTTCTTGGGATACTTTTTAAGAAGAGTCATCACTCGCTGCGACATCCTATGATTTCGTTTCACAATAAGTTCACTTCTAAAATACTGGTCAATACGTTTGGCTGTCTTTAACTGACTTGGCGGGAGAGATGAGTTCACCAGATTCGGCACCTGGGCCGTATCATGGTTAAATATAATGGAGTTCAAGTCTCCACAGTTATAATGGTCTATTAGGTCTTCTGTGGTATACGGAACAGATCCTTTTGTGGTCCGATATGCTTCATGTTGGAACAGCGTCTGATTCAACGCAAACAAAACCTGAAATAGAAGGAAAAATATTGTCAAAAAGGTTCTCAAGTGAGTGAGTGAGTGAATTTTAATGCTTCTTTCAACACTATTTCAGTTAAATCAAAGCCCATCAGTCAACATGTGACACAAAGTCAGGTAGAACATAGACATTGGCTACTTGAATGAAACATATGAGATTTGGTGAGTAAGTTTAGTTTTAAGTCACTTTTATCAACATTCCAGCAATATTCACAGCAGTTCCATGTAGTATAGAATGGTATTGACAAAACAAAGACCAAAACTGTGATGAAACTGGAAGCTGAATCATTGACAAGGTCATTTATGAAGAATTATTTTGAGGAGTAATACGGTAAAACATGGCCTCTGAAGCACAGGAAATGAGACTCAATTACCGGAATCTTTCTCAATTTATGCTTTATGGTCTTTTGTCTTGAATATGGCTGTGTTGATCTCAAATTACACCAGTTCTGTCAGTTTTAATGCTTAGGACATCATTTAATAAGCATCAGCTTGTAGTATTTTTTAACACAAATATGGGAATACTGTTAATATTTTATTGCATCATCTCCCTCGACCTGTTAATTACTTATTCAAAGTATTTTTACACATAAAGATAAATGAAAGCGAATAACCAACTTCATCTATTTGATAAAACAGATTCTGTACAGTGTAAAATAGTTGTGAAAATTACAATATTAAAAATTAAAAAATAAAAACAAGCTGCATCGCAATAACAGATACTGGTCTTTGATTAAGTTTGATGCTGTGACCCTTGGCAGGTTTAAGATGGTGGAACGTGGTTGCTTAGTCTGTAATATCTACAATTTCCAATAACATAAAATCATAAAACTTTGTCCATTTTCTCCATGGTATCGAACAGATCACCAATTCCTCATATCGTCTACATAGCCCAATGTTCATTTTGTCCACGGTAAACTTCCACAATATGAAAGGGCAAACAAATAGATTCAACCTACAAACCAGACCACAAACAGCACCATATTACCTTAATAATAAAACGCTGCACGGAAACGGAATTATTGAGAGAATAAAACAGTCGCCATCAACGATTCTGGCATCTGCCATATGACTGTTTCCGTAAGTTCCAGAAAACAATTCGAAGGAAAATAAATAAAACAATTATCGTTATTGGACCACAACAAAAAATGCTCATAATGGCAGGAAATGGAGGTCATTTAGCACTAAAGGTCAGCCTTGGCATCCATCAGGAAAGATACCCAAACAATTAGTGGACAATAGCTCTGGTACACATAGCACTAAAGGCAGGGTGTAGGTCTAATAGATGGAATTTAACCATCAACATATGATTTTCTGGGGGCACGGTCATGTCAAAGCTGGTTTGGCACGTTCCAACCTTCATGAAAAAGAGGAGTAAATATTGAACAAAGTACTTATGAATCTAGGGACGGTATGTCCCTGTTCACATACTGCTGTGTTGACAAGAGGTCTTTGAATCAGGCTGGTCAAACGTTGTGCCGATCCACTGACACCTTGAACAACATTCTGGGTACACAATATGAGAGAGGGTGTCACAACTGTCACTTTTGTTAAGGATCAGTTTATAGAATAATAATAATAATGTGTCCATTTATATAGCGCCAAACTCCACACTAGGTATGCTCATAGCGCTAACAATCAAGGCCATTATTACCCCGGATAACCCAAGCTGCCTGTTAGGCGCTAGAAGGTTATAGTCATATGACTTTTTTCCACCGGGTACCCATTTTCCTGCTGGGTGAACAGAGACGATTTTGAACAAACTCACTTGCCTAAGGTGAGACCACATGTGTCACATGTGCTTCCCCTTACTTGAGGGTTTCTTAGTATTCATACAATCCTCATGATGGGACCACTGGGTGACACTGTTGTCTACAAGATGACAATTAGCATATAAGATATGCTTAGTTTAACAATTCCCTGTGAGCAATGGTTGTTATTTTTATGTCAAGGCTTGTTTAGCTTACAGCTTCTCTAATATTTAATACACACCTGTGAATATGTATGCCTTTCTTGAAAGCCAGATTTTTTTATTCTGCTCACTTTAATGTTTGACCTACCCAGATTTTGAAAAAATTCGGATTGTGAAAAAACACAGAAAGGAAATTGAGTCACATCTCTTTGAAGTAATGACCCTGCTCTTCGGTTATCATCTTCTTCTTGAGCTTCTCTTCTTTCACGCTATGTTACGAACTCAAAGTTCCAAATCTGAGGTCTATGTGACATGAAGGTAAGAACAATGCCCAACACGCCTTTGTGTTCTCACAAAACAAATAGCTCTATCTGTTAAGCTGTGAAGTCGTAGTTATTAAAATCTCATGTATCTTCTCCATCATTATCAATGTAAATTACACTTTTGAGTAAACACAATTCGATTTTTTCCCAAGGAACAATGAAACGAAAACATTCCCCTTTTTAAAAGAAATGCCATATTCATTACCTAAATTTAAATTCCAAACTTTTCCCCATGTCCTGAAATTTAAAATACAGCTATGGACTAATGATCCCTGAATAAATCTCTCGTGCTTTTGACACCCCTTGTGTGACCCCCATAAGATATGACCTCCTCCTGTCATAGATAGCATGTCCATTTCAAGAGAATAAAGGCATTATCAGCGACAAAATTCTTCAACTCCTTAACCCCTAGTCTCTCGTCATGTTCCCATGTCTCAACTGATAAGAGTCCGATATGGAGACCTTGTTGTGGTTGTAAATTCAGATAAATAATAGGCTATATGAGCAACTATGCCCTTCCCTAAAGCATATTTCTAGACAAGCCATGTGTTACCATATGCTGACTTCTAGGTGTCTTCCTGGTTTGAAATGAACTCGCCCACTTACATTATTTAATGTTGGTTATAATTTAACGGTATGTTAAACAGACAGGTTAAGTTATTCACAATATGCTGTAATATTTATATATTGTACAGTTCATGTAATAAAGTCAAATATCAGGAGGAGATGACAAATAATTAATTCTTCTCGAGCAGTTTGAAAATGATCAAATTCACACACACATATAACCTTCTTGTGACTGACTCTAAAATATTTAAGAGATTTATCCAGTTTGCAATATATTGACTACAAATATTTCTAAAATTGTAATATTATATCAAATATTTATTACATCATAATTGTTCAGTCTTTCTTCATAAAAAATAACATTTCAGTTTCATGGCATCTACTTCATATATATACTGGACAAAAATAGTTAGGGATATATGTAATTTTTGAAATTATGAATAATGATCTATTTATTCACTGACACACTGATAAAATATCAATCATGAAAATACCAATATCCCTAACTTATTTTGTCCAGTATATTTGTAGATGCTATACATGCAAGCATCTGACTCTGTAGCTGCAGAGAGCATGAAGAGCATGATTTTAATGAGATTAAACTGGATCAAACTATAACCAAATCTTATACATTTGCATGTCAACTTCGTGAAAACTGAAACCTATTCATTTGCATATCAACTTCAAGAAAACCACAATAATCTCTTATCTCGTAACGCCACAGAAAAGATTTCTCTGTGTGATAAACTCCTGTTTCTCTCATCCATACACTCTCTGTGTCGTTAGTTCACTGCTCGCTGAGACCTCTTAAAGTCTGCTAGGAACATTTTCTGCCTGATTAAAAGCCTCCTTGAAGGAAAACCCACCCAAATATTTATCAAATGAAATCACACCTTCAAAATCAAAGCTTTGAAATCTACCACACACACTTAAGACGTCAAGACAAAATTTACAACTCCAGGCTCTTGCTAAATAATAACTCATAACACTTTGTTAGATCATGACACAGGCTGGCCTTCATGTATAAACAACTTACTTCAAAGGTTTAACCATTAACTTCCAAATCACTTGAAGTATACCCATCAAAGGTAAACATATAATCTTGACAAATTTATGCTGTACATTTCATTAGATATCAACCAGTAGCATCTATTCACGTAAAGAAGTTAAGAAAATGTTCTTTTTTATCAATGCTATACAGTTCTGAGAGGGAGATTGTGTGACTAGATACGTGTCAGAACTTGTAATATCTTACAGTGTTTACCTAACACAGAACGCAGGCATGATACCAACATGGTATCATTTCACACAGATGATAACACGCCATTAAAGCAAAATGTACATCAATTGCTAATTGCACATCTAACAAGTGCAACATCCCTTCAAATAACTTTCTAAGGAGATAGACATGATAGCACATTAAGCTTACTTACACATTAATATTTACGAGAAATCAAATCTCAGAATACCCAAAACCTCATTTTGACTTCATTTCCTTAATGCATGTGGTGATTAATGTTAATTTATTAACTCATAATTTCAGTTAACAATTGTTTTAAAATTCTTCTAATTAGATATCATAATAAATTTAAGTTCACATCTTCATATATTCATAATATATGAATATTCATAACAAAATAACCTCATTAATATTCAGAGGCTTGGATGATCCCCTTGCAGTATCCCATGCTTGGTTTATAATGAGTGAGTGAGTCGTTTATTGCTGCTCCTGTTATATCACAGAATGTCAGCTTGATCTGGGAAGAAAATCTAAAGTGAGGTCACAGAAGTTCACAACTTCTATCAAACAATCAACATTGGATTGTGAATTTGGAACAGTTAACATTTGTTTAGGTGTGAGAAAATCCAAGGAGATGTACATTTACATGAAAGTTTCCAGCCATGATCTAAAGAACTGATTCATATCATTCCTTGACTCCTAGTGAACTCTTATGTCTCAGTGAGCATAACAAACAAATAAGCATTATTCATCTTCATGCCTGTTTCCTTGAAGCGCTTCATGTACAAACATATTAAGGAGGAAAAAATTAAAATAATTTTCTGCACAATGTAAATATGGAGACATTTACAAACATTAACATTTTAACATTCACTAGTTTCAAAGCACCTGTTGAACATTATGGCCATAAAAAGTCTTCCTTAAAAGCTTAAAGCTATTAAGATTTTAATTCAAAAACATGAAAGAACACTTATATACTTGAAGTAGGTCATGATCTGGTATTTAAAGTATCAAGTGTCATGTAAAAACAGAACATGCAAACAGGCCTTGACTCATATGTCTGCTACCACCCAATTATCACAAGAAAAAAACTGTCAAAGTCTTAGGAAACAACACTGGGCTACAGTGTACACGGAATCTTACACTGTTTCTTGAGAACAGCTGAGTTTTTTGATGCGGCAGTGTGGCAGACACCGCCAATTAACCTTTGTCTCAGTGACTGCAGCATGGTAGTCAGAGAAAAGTGCATCTCAAATGTTCACATTTGTTGTCCGACTCTTCCGGCATGAAATCTACAACAACAGCTGCAGTTGCCATGAATGCTGCTGTTGCTGCTAGAATGAAGATGTCGTTACTGTTGATGGTGTAAAATGAACGGCAACATCTACTGTAGAACAGTTCCTCCTGATCCATCTTCTACTCTGTCTGCACTCTACAGGAGACTTTTACCATAACTGTTACTTCTTCAATAGGCCTGTGTCTCCAGTAAACCTTTTACTATCATTGCTATGTCTTCAGTGGACTCATGTGTCCGGGTGGACTTGTTATTTCTACATTGACTTCTACCGTAGACCTATTGTGACTAGATCATGTTCGCTCTTGTTGTTGCTGCTACAGCTCTTACTAGAGTAAAAACTACAATAAGTACAACTTCGACAACTACAATCTACAACTTCTACTACTACTACCACCACCACCACCACCACTACTACTACCACTACCACTACCACTGCTGCTGCTACTGCTATTACAGCTTTGACAACTATAGTCTGTCTCACAGTCCCTGAACCACATTATTTTCCCCATTGCCTAGCCTCAGGTTCTGAATCTCCCATCTCACTGGGGCTCCTTTTAAAATCAAATGAGATTATCAAAATTATATATATTCGGAGACTTAGCGTTCGCTTACTACTACTACCATCACCACCACCACCACCACCACAACCATCACCACCACCACCACAACCATCACCACCACCACCACTACAAAACAGGTTATCACTGTCATGTCTTCATAATGATAAACATCCCTGAATGCACTGACCACACTGGTCGTAAGCCATTCATACATCACAAACGTCCAGTCCTTATCCTGAACCTGCTGAAGCTACTGCATCAGTACCACCACTGATAAGCTATACCTTCAACACAGTCTGCTTATCAATGTCCATTTATAATCACAGCCACTAAACCCACACTACTCTTCATTCACATAAGCCCCCTTTCTTCTGCCTCCTTTACATAGAGAGCAACCTCCACCTGCGTCTTGACCCCTACACCGTCCCTTCCAGCACCTACAGAACCAGCTTCAACAAACCCACACTCACCAGGGAGATATTGTCTCACCCCTACACCATCCCCTCCCACACCTACATAACCAGCTTCAACAAGCCCACACTCACCAGGGAGGTATTGTCTCACCCCTACACCGTCCCCTCCCACACCTACATAACCAGCTTCAACAAGCCCACACACCCCAGGGAGGTGGTCTCACCCTCACCCCTCCCCTCACCTGCACAACCAGCTTTAACAAACCCACACTCACCAGGGAGGTATTGTCTCACCCCTACACCGTCCCCTCCCACACCTACATAACCAGCTTTAACAAACCCACACTCACCAGGGAGGTATTGTCTCACCCCTACACCGTCCCCTCCCACACCTACATAACCAGCTTCAACAAACACACACTCACCAGAGGGTATTGTCTAGCCACCCTACACCATCCCTCCACACCTACATAGGTATTGTCCAGCTTCAACCTACAAACCCACACTCACCAGTGAGGTATCGTCTCACCCCTACACCGTCCCCTCCCACACCTACACAACCAGCTTCAACAAACCCACACTCACCAGGGAGGTACTGTCCTGACCCCACCATCCCCTCCCACACCTACACAACCAGCTTCAACAAACCCACACTCACCAGGGAGGGTACTGTCCTGACCCACCATCCCCCCCACACCTACACAACCAGCTTCAACAAACCCACACTCACCAGGGAGGTATTGTCCTGACCCCACCATCCCCTCCCACACCTACACAACCAGCTTCAACAAACCCACACTCACCAGGGAGGTATTGTCCTGACCCCACCATCCCCTCCCACACCTACACAACCAGCTTCAACAAACCCACACTCACCAGGGAGGTATTGTCCTGACCCACCATCCCTCCCACACCTACACAACCAGCTTCAACAAGCCCACACTCACCAGGGAGGTATTGTCCTGACCCCACCATCCCCTCCCACACCTAAACAACAAGCTTCAACAAACCCACACTCACCAGGGAGGTACTGTCCTGACCCCACCATCCCCTCCCACACCTACACAACCAGCTTCAACAAACCCACACTCACCAGGGAGGTACTGTCCTGACCCCACCATCCCCTCCCACACCTACACAACCAGCTTCAACAAACCCACGCTCACCAGGGAGGTACTGTCCTGACCCCACCATCCCCTCCCACACCTACACAACAAGCCTTATCATCCAACCCACACTTTCCTGTATCTCTTGATATTTTGACTGTTACTCAATCCAGGCATTATCTAATATCTCGTGCAGTTAGGGAGGCTTGTTGTTAGTAATATCAGCCTTATCTTACAGCTACTCTATTAGAAACAACCAAATTTATTTCTGTAGGATCATGTACCTTGTGTCAACAATAGGCAGCAGATCAGTATCTGTGATTGCCAAGTTCTTATTTTCTATACCAAGTCTCTCTTGGGTGTCAGCCAGCTGGGTTCCAAAATTGGCACAAGATAAATAAATTGTGTTTATTTCAGCATTGTCTTAATTTCCATTCCAATTTTCTGCGATACTTCAAAATAAATACACCATAGCCTTGGCACTGAGTGGAAATACGCGGAATTCAATTTCACATTTTTGCCATTATGACTCCCATACACTTCTCAGCAGGGGGAAATTCTGCGGACGACCGTTTTACAGCTAGGAACTTTACAGCATCCGAACAGCATTGTTTCTTGGGTAAAGACGTTGGACCTATTATCTTGATGGCATAACTGTTTGGGTTCTTTGCAAATAAACACAGAGGTACTGGCATTTGGCTGATATACGTATCTCTTCAATTCTACGCATATTCCAAAACATGGTGCAGGTGGGTACCATTTTACATGATAGGTCTGAAGTTGCTTAAAAAATAGTCGTAATCGTGCATTTTGTGCTAATGTAATGATCCCTTTGGCTAAATATGGCACGTATGTCGTACTGAATTCCTGACCTTGTTATGTTCGTACACAAAGTGTTCAAGAATAACACGTCTTGCTCTCATGCTTCGGAAGATGTTCCGTTGAAGCCAGGAGTATTATGAAGCACCTGTTTCAAAATGTTTGTTCCAAAACATGTACGAGGCATATGATACATCATATGATACATATGAATCATAACTGGTGAGAGAAGCACTGTGAGTGTAACGCCACTTTTAGAAACATTCAAGTTATATCACTTGTACCCATGTGGGAATGAAACCCAGACTTTTGGCAAGATGACTATGACTTTAACCATTAGGCTACCCTACTGTCCCATGTGGGGTAGATGTACCCAGGCATATGTCGTACATATGATCTATATTAATTCTGCCTGAGATTTGAGGTAATTTTTCTAATATCAGCTGAATAAAAATAGATACAACAATTGACATTTTGTAAATTCATGCCAATTCAATCCATATCGATTATCACACAATTTGGAGTGAGTGAGTGAGCGAGTTTAGTTTTATGCCACACTCAGCAATATTTCAGCTATATGGCGGAGGTCTGTAAATACTGTAAACGTAGTATATTTCGCGCAGGTTTTATTTTCGCGCAAAACATTTTAGCGCGAAAAATTATACACCGCGAATAAACCTGTCATTCATTCAGTCTAGCCACGGTCGCCCCTGAGTTGTTACCATAACACATCACGTTTGAAGACAGAAATCTACGGGAATCTTAAAATGACGACTGATAGTAGCATACAGAATCAAACTTTACTGTCGCTGTAATGGATTTCCCAAAACATAATTAAATAATGAGCCAAATCGCATTGCCGAATTAGCGAAAACAGCAATGTGTGTTGTGGCCGCCATGGAAATTGGTCACATGACAGATGGTTTGATACAAAACAGATTACCACGAAACGACTCGGAAAGAAATAATACAGCAGTATTTTATTTATTCATTTAGATACAAACGTATCATCATGAAGCAAATAGTCACTAACACTCAATCATCTCATTCACAACAACCCGGCTTGTTTGAAATCACAAAGAGCTTCATATACAGTATAAGTTAATTAGTCAGATCGTCAGAATTCGGGAACATAATACTGATGTGTTTTTCATCTCTTCCGGGTTACTGTGTACTAGTATATCGCACAGATAGGGATTTCCTGTGAGTAAGTAATAAACGCCGCCTGACAGGTTCAGCCACTCTGTTTGTTTTCACTGCTATTAGTGGCGGCCAAAGCGACAGCTGGCAGTTCCGGCAATTACTGCTTGCGCGAATAATTGACCGTGCGATGTAGTCTAAACTGTCAATTCCGCGAACATTGCACCACGCGAAAATAAGTACGTTTACAGTAATCAAGTCTGGACCAGACAATTCAGTGATCAACAGCATGAGCATCTATCTGCGCAATTGGGAACCGATGACATGTGTCAACCAAGCCAGCCAGCCTGACCTTCACGGGTTCATACAATTTGGAATGCCATACAGAAATAAACATTGTTCAAATGCAAATAACATTTTAAATTTAATATTTTCTTTTTTTCATAATTGCTGCTTCATTTTAAATATACAACCATAACCACTATTCATGTTTAAAAAAAATATTTTGAAATTAAAGAATGCTCAGTTATTAAGTATAGAGCAGGTAGAAATCTTTAATTCAGCACAAAGACCGATGTTTGTTTGATGTGAAGGAATGGACAGAAAATGATTAATGTCAGGTAGATTCTTCTATTAGACATGAGCAATGTTGGCCAATTCTTCTATTTCTTATAGGGGGATTCCTGCAGACAATAATTTCCAAATCCATCTTGGCTTGGTTCTTTGAGTGAGTGAGTGAGTTGGGTTTTACGCCGCTTTTAGCAATATTCCAGCAATATCACGGTGGGGGACACCATAAATGGGCTTCACACATTGTGCCAATGTTGGGAATCGAACGCAGGTCTTTAGCGTGACGAGCGAACGTCTTAACCACTAGGCTATCCCACCATTCCCTGGTTCTTTGAACACAACTGATAGACAGATGGACACTAATGCATGACTGCCATGTTTTACTCATCATCATCATGTTATAACTATTAGAATTATTCAGCCTCTTTACCTATGTGGTTAATTGAATTGAATCATGTCAAATTCATTGTGTACTAGTGTGCAACCAGCATTCATTTTGTGCATATTATTATTGTGCATATTTTTGTGAATTGTGTTTACATTCATTTTGAGACCGTTTTGATGCAAAAACAATTCCTCAGGGATACTAATGTTATGTCTTAGATGTGATATTGGAACAATGTTCAACATGATCCAGGTGTATGTCTGTGTACCATGTTGATAAATCTAGGCTCATAATCAGGCCTTCGAATCAGCTGAATTTGTTCGACAAGTGCACTAACATATAACTTCACACACACCCCTCCAATAAAGAAACAGCCATCTTGCGTCTAAGAATACTTACTGGAACAAATTTTCCATTTCCTGTTTAAAAACTATACCAAATTTCTGGAGTTTTTTTATATGCAATCCTGACGTCACTCCATGACATATTATGCAGTTGCCCACACATGACAGTTCAGAGCTCATGTATTTCCAGATGAGAGGTACGGAAAGAGTGTACCAAGTGTCATGCGAAGCCCCTTAACGAGGAAGGCGTAATCATTTCACAATCAGACCTACTCTACCACATCAAGACGAGATAAGTCCGGAGATATTCACACACATTTGTGTAATTTATCTCCACTGAAATGCAGTATGCCTGAACTTGAGATGTTTAACTCAGCAACTGTTGAAGCAAAAAGGTGACTGAAGGAGGCGAAAATGTCTGAAGTCGGATGTAAAACTGAAGTGACATGTTTTCTTATA
Source organism: Haliotis rubra (assembly GCF_003918875.1). Lineage (NCBI taxonomy): Eukaryota > Metazoa > Mollusca > Gastropoda > Lepetellida > Haliotidae > Haliotis > Haliotis rubra. The sequence continues at coordinate 642,243 of NW_025766997.1, forward strand.
AGACTTTGGCAGTGGGCGTGGCTCATTAGGACGGAGTGAGAGGGTGTGGTTTTGTAAATGGGGTGAATGACATGTTTGTTTCCAGCTGAGATTAAAGTGAGTGTTATTATTATGTGTGCTATCTACTAGCTGGTCATGAGAAGGGGGGTGGGGTGGGGGGTTGGTGGTTTGTTTTTTTTGTTGAGGGGAAGGGGATGGAGAGGGGAGGAAGGGGTTGAGGGGGTTAGAAAGAAGGGTTGTTGTCCATTAGGTTAGGTGGGGCTTGTGGGCTTGTTGGTGGAAACAGAACATGTTGTTTGATGAAGTGCTTGCTGGTAAAAGTGTTAGTTGTTGGTAAAGGTGGTGGTATGTGTTAGTAGAGTGAGTGAGTTTAGTTTTACGCCGCACTCAGCAATATTCCAGCTATATGGTGGCGGTCTGTAAATAATCGAGTCTGGACCAGATAATCCAGTGATCAACAGCATGAGCATCATCTGCGCAATTGGGAACCAATGACATGTGTCAACCAAGTCAGCGAGCCTGACCACCCGATCCATTAGTCGCCTCTTAAGATAAGCATAGTCGCCTTTTGTGGCAAGCATGGGTTGCTGAAGACCTATTCTACCCTGGATCTTCACGGGTCTATGTGTTAGTAGAAGTGGAAGTGGAATTGTTTGGAGAAGTGATATGTGTCTTACATGCTGGTTGGAAGTGGTTCATGTGGGCAGAAGTGGTACTTGAGTAAGTGAGTGAGTTAAGTTTTACGCCGCTTTTAGCAATATTCCAGCAATATCACAGCGGGAGACACCAGAAATGGGCTTCACACATTGTGCCCATGTGGGGAATCGAACCCGGGTCTTTGGCGTGACGAGCGAACGCCTTAACCATTAGGCTACCCCACCGCCCCAGTGGTACTTGATGGTAGAAGGGGTACATATATATTGGTAGAAGGAGTACATATTGCTAGAAGAGGTACATATTGCTAGAAGTGGTACTTGATCGAAGTGGTACGTAGGTAAAAGTGGCACATATTGGCAGACCTGTTCATATAGGTAGGTAAAAGTGGTACATATTGGCAGACATGTTCATATAGGTAGGTAGAAATGGTACATATTGGTAGACATGTTCATATAGGTAGGTAAAAGTGGCACATATTGGTAGACATGATCATATAGGTAGGCAAAAGTGGCACATATTGGTAGACATGTTCATATAGATAGGTAGAAGTGGTACATATTGGTAGACATGTTCATATAGGTAGGTAAAAGTGGCACATATTGGTAAGACATGTTCATATAGGTAGGTAAAAGTGGCACATATTGGTAGACATGTTCATATAGGTAGGTAAAAGTAGTACATATCGGTAGACATGTTCATATAGGTAGGTGGAAGTGGTACATATTGGAAGACATGTTCATATAGGTATGTAAAAGTGGCACATATTGGTAGCCATGTTCATATAGGTAGGTAAAAGTGGTACATATCGGTAGACATGTTCATATAGGTAGGTAAAAGTGGTACATATTGGAAGACATGTTCATATAGGTAGGTAAAAGTGGCACATATTGGTAGACATGTTCATATAGGTAGGTAAAAGTGGTACATATTGGTAGACATGTTCATATATGTAGGTAGGAATGGTACACATTGGAAGACATGTTCATATAGGTATGTAAAAGTGGCACATATTGGTAGAAATGTTCATACAGGTAGGTAAAAGTTGTACATATTGGTAAACATGTTCATATAGGTAGGTAGAAATGGTACATATTGGTAGACATGTTCATATAGGTAGGTAGAAGCGGTAATTATGATGGAGCACTGGGTGGCATTCATTGTCAACACACAGACAGGTTTACATATCATGGCAGTAAAATCAGTACACATGATATTAAATCAAGTCGAAATTGACAGCTTCTAAGGAGGTAATGTTTTAAAAACATAAGCGATCTGACATTTATCCACATTTACGTACTGTTTGTCTAGCAGAGATGAGCAGTTCACCTGCCCAGCATTACAGCAGGGGTACTAAAAAAAATTGAAAACTCCAAACGCCAAAATTCTTCCAAAACTTTCAGAAAGAGCAAGTGTTGCTGCCAAACGGCAATTACTATACCACTTGTTGTAGACTGTGTTTCAAGCATGGTGTTTTCACTCAACAGATTCTTTCAAAGTACACACTGCAACCTGTTTCAAGAACAGCGAATATTTGGCGAGAGATGAAACGACTTTTTGTGCGGTAGATGCAGTTGCAGATGAGCCATGGCGGCCGCAGCTGGCTCGACATCTGTTATTCCTTAACAATCTATAGCTTCTGCACATCCCTTGAAGCCGCCACAACATAACATGTTGTTATTGTCTGACTTGCAATGTCTTCTTGAATGCGATGCCACAATGAGTTACATACTGTACCTCATAAAACCTCATAAGGCACCACCACCACTACAACCATTGTCAGCGTCGTCATCAACATCATCATTAGCATCATCATTTTCCTTGATAACTTTGGTGAGTGGGTTAAAACAATCATCAGAGTGAGTGGGTGAGTGAGTGAGTGAGTGGGTGGGTGGGTGGGTGAGTGAGTGAGTGAGTGAGTGAGTGAGTGAGTGAGTGAGTGAGTGAGTGAGTGAGTGAGTGAGTGAGTGAGTGAGTGAGTGAGTGAGTGAGTGAGTGAGTGAGTGAGTGAGTGAGTGAGTGAGTGAGTGAGTGAGTTGAGTTTTACACCGCTTTTACCAATATCCCAGCAATACCACGGCAGGGGACACCAGAAATGGGCTTTACACATTGTGCACATGTGGGGAATCGAACCCGGGTCTGGTGTGACAAGTGATCACTTTAACCACTAGGCTACCCTACAACAATCATCAGAACTCTCATGGATGTTATTGACCCTTTACTAAGTAGATGATTCTAATGGCATAACCCCTGACCTTATTGACAAGCACTTTGATCTCAATTAGTCTTTGAACTGGTCTTTTTTCCATTATCCGACCTTTACCTAAGTTAATTGACATATTTATACGTCACACTGACAACACCATATAGATAGGGCAGGTTTGATAAATAAATATATCATGTGGTTATGAGCCATGTATTATTTAAGTAAGTAGTGGTAATGTAAATATATCATACACCATATATTAAAGGAGAAAAAACGTACACACTAAAAATTATTAATTTTATTCTTATTGTGGAGTATAAGTCAATTGTAATATTCCATATCCTACGTGTACATAACCTTTGCCATATACTGACTGACTGACTGAGTTAAGTTTTACACAGCTTTTAGCAATATTCCAGCAATATCACGGCGGGGGACACCAGAAATGGGCTTAACACATTGTGCCCATGTGGGGAATCGAACCCGAGTCTTCGGCGTGACGAGCCAACGCTTTAACCACTAGGCTACCCCACCGCCCCTTGCCATATACAACTCACTACAATGGAATATACTTCAATCCACCTACTAGAAATGTACGAGTGAGGAGTGACAGAAAGTAGTTACATCTATCAGTAACATCTCAACAATATCTATGTAATATTACAGACTGCTTACAGCATCAGGGGCGGTAGAGTAGTCAAGTGGTCAAAGCGTTCGCTCATCACGACGAAGACCCGGGTTCAATTCCCCACATGGGTACAGTGTTTGTTGTCCCTCGCCGTGATGATTGTGATATTGCTAAAAGCAGTGTAAAACCATACTCACTCACTTGCAGCAGAAATGTGCATCCAGTTATCTCAAATGTATAAAGTAAATGCAGAAACAAAATATGTCGCATCCCTCAATTTGGTTCAATAAATAACACTGTACCTCAGGAGACATAGCAGTATTCACTGTACCAAATTCTTGACAAGCAATATCAGGATCACAAAAGTTCACAACTTTACTTATATATAGATTTACAATTTGGAATTGTATCCATTTAAAACTGGATAAATAATAATATGGTAACACCTCTTTAGGCAAAGAGCCACTTTAATCTAACCTTATGCACTTGATACAGGAGTAACCATAAAAATGGTTTTCATGGCACCAATCAACCATTTTGCAAATCATGGAACAAGTCATTGACAAATAAACAACACCTGTCAGAAGCAGGTATGGGATCCACAAGATGCAATGACATACTGAAACCTAGGATCCATGTTTACAATAAGCTTAGATATTTAAACCAAATTTTACCCCACATAATAGTTTTCTGTTGAATCCATGATTTGATCCTTAGCAAAGTGTGAATAGTATAGTACTTTTGTTGGGTTGAGACCCATCTGGCATTCGAACCCACACCCTCAGAGTTTGGCACATATTCTAGGTCCTGCACCTATAATAATGATGAAATTTTACAGCACGGTACACTACACCATTACATTACAGTACACTGTCCTGTAGCAAGAGACTTCTGGACCCTCAGTTTTGTAAGGCAAGGTAAAACACAATTTCACATTGGTAACATAATCCAACAAATAACTTTGTGAACAGAACTGCCTGAATATAAATACTGGTAGCGACAAAGTCGCCCAGAAGAAGTTTGAACCTGTACCAGGCAAACCAGTGATTAATGATCAGAGCATGTCATGACCCTAAAAACCACCAGACATGTAGTTTCTGCAAGAGAGGATCTTTATACTTGACTTGCCGGGGACTATGGTGGACAAAACAAGTGGTTGATATTCATCACTCTGTCATGAATTTTGAGAAAACTCAAATTACATTGGTCATATGAGTGAAACCAATTTGGGACCCCCAATAAACATTTAACACCTCATGCTCATGCACTAAGTTCCAAATTAATCAATTGTTTTAAATTAACAATAAATGCCTCAAAATGCAAAACATCATTACACTATTTAAGTACAACTGTACTAGAATCAAAGAGTCTAAGTGAATACGTTATTCTTTACATTTAATGTCTAACGACATTCATCTCATTTTTAAATGATACCAACATGATATTACACGGGGGACCCTGCTAACAAATTAATATATATATCGATCAGGTATGATTTAATCTTTTAGGCTAGATCATTACATTAAGTACTCCAGGAAACATTCATTTAGACAGATTCTACCACTAGAAAAGAAAGTGGCAGTTATTCAAACATATCAATCAGATTTGTCAATTTCGGCAAACACATCACTCTGATTGGTTCATTTCATTGAGTGCATCAATGTTATTGGTCAATTTATTTCCCTTCAGCATGATAATACATCATGTTCAGACTAATCACTCACGTGAGTGCTTCCAATTTCATCCGTCTCTCCGGTCAATTTCTCTTGTACATCCATAGACAACCGTGACGTCTACTCGAGTCAGCATTCTATGCAGTCGCTGTTGCTCACAGACTGTCAATTGCAAGGGACTTGTGCCTTTGATCACAACTATATTTCTTTCCTAAAACCTACACATAAGGTTAGCTCTGATGTCTTGCCAAAAGAAATCAATTTGCCCTGGTTTGGCCTAATCTCTATATATAAGTGCTGTCAATTTTTCTCTGTCAGAAAATGGTAATATCTTGCAAACTTGACAAGTTATTTTGGTACCTCATGATAAAGTCTCTAAAACGAGACAATTAAACCATTTTAAAAGGCACTCATGTCAACTATCAGAGTCATGGGTGACTCAATGTCATGACGGGCAGAAATCTGTAAAAAATTAAATTCAACATGGAGAAACAAGTCTGACGCTCTTTCCTCCTCACATCCATGATGATAACGTTTTGTTAATCTACTGCTTCACATTTGACAAGGAATAGTTTCTCAAATATCTTGATGTATGCTTACATATGCATTACCAATCGCCTTGAAGATCCAAGTTAAAATTTCAAAGTTGGCAAATCCCCTGATATTTAAAGTCCATGTGATAAGGCTTTATGAAGATTCAATGATAAAGGCAAGAATTTTATGGATGTCAACTTCTTTAATGTGATGGCCACGATGTTTCGGAGTATATTCTTACTCCTTAATCAGGTGAATGAAAGAAGTAGGAATCAGACAGGTATATATATATATACATGTGAAAACAACAACAGTTATGAGACAACGAGGGAAACCAGTAGTTAATTGGCACTAAATAGGTAGATGTCAATAAAGAAGTTGACATCCATAAAATTCTTGCCTTTTTGTGTATCACTTCTAAATGCCATTCAAAGACTTGATTCAATGATATATTATCATTTTTTCACATCTTTTCATAAAAAGATTCTGATGTGTAAACCTTCTATTTTCTATACGCGTATTCTAAACGCATGGTTAAACTGATGCATACATTTTGTCCACAAAGGTTATCAGGTGTGAAGGATATGGCCTAAGTAGCTGAAAATCATTTGTTCAAAGCTATTCATCTCATTCACTCTCAACAAATCCTAAATTTCAAACCAAAGACCACACAGCTGAACGTTTCTTTTGATATATCAAATATACAAATGTCAGAAAATATCCTTAACTTTCCCCTCCCAATCGATTTGATTTTACACGTAGAACAAATCACCTGATACAAACATCTCACTAGAGCACAAATGCGAGTAAGTCCTCTTCATAAGATTTGCGGAAAAAATCTCATTCAAAATACCTTGCTAACACTAATGTATTGTCCTCACGACATGCCTCAGTGACTTCTGAAGTTGACGTAGTACACGCCAGCTCCATAACAGCTTAACTTACAGATTTTATTTAACAATTTTCTAAAGCTTGGTCGCAAGGTTTTTGTTTCCTGTGCCATTCTCAACAAAATTTATGGATTTTATACACAAAGGCATCAGCAAACCTCAAGTGTACACCAAGCGTAATTTTCCTCAATAGTCGTACAATTATCTACGCAATGATAAAAAAGCAATGAAGTTATTCACACATGAATACCAAGCTTTCACCTCAATTAACCAGACACCCTTCGCGCATGATGCTGGTTTAAAGAGAGCGTATTGCTGAAATCTGATGCTAAATCTTTTCAGATTGGTCACAGACAGTTGCAAGCACCACCTACTGTAAAGGAAGAAAGTCATTCTTTGTCACAGACATAACTCGATAACCTTCAGTATCTCTCACACGTTCACCTATTTCCCATTAAGTGTCACACATCTGTGAACGTGAATGCAAATCTGCAAATTTAACAGATTTTTTTTAATTTCACAATGTGCCACTTACGCCCATGTAATGAAAGTTATCAAGTACACAAATTGAACTTATTAAATTTAAGAAAAAAAATTGTTCTACAGAGATAAAACCTAATTTATCCGGAGGAAATATAATCGTGATCTTGATTGACACTATACGTTTTAAAAAATCTTCATTAAAAATCTTTAAAGTAAAACATTTAAAATAATTTACAGGTTGTCTAACCCTAGTTATGCAGTCTGGGACTGTGGATTTTATTCTTAATGTTACAAAGGGTGGTGGGGTAGCCTAGTGGATCAAGCATTCGCTCGTCATGCAGAAGACCTGCGTTCGATTCCCCACATGGATACAATGTGTGAAGCCCATTTCTGGTGTCCCCCACTGTCATATTGCTGGATGATTGCTAAAAGTTTTGTAAAACTAAAACTAAACTCACTCACCCACCCACTCCTTAAAGAGGCTGTATACTCCACATGGAGCTGAGAAAGAAATCAAGTGCACACTGATACAGTCACCGGGGAAGAAATATTGAGTGCAATGAGCATTCATTCCAATTAAATGGACTAATTATTTTTAACATCATGTTTATTACTTCAGTCTGTCGATAATTTTTTATAAAATCATAATTACTACTATCATTTAAATTACATCATCGTCTTATTCCAAATAAATCACATCATACTTATCTTCCTTTGAGCAAAACACACACTATCCAAAAGGCAATAAAACACATCATATAGTTTGCACTTGAATTTCTTCAAGCAGTTAACCTAAAAAGGTTTTTAAGCAAATATTCCCCATTAGCCAAAATAATAAAATTACAAAACCTCAAACACATTTCTTTGTAAAAACACCCTAAGGTTTGAATGAACCTGATTTGAAAATGTGAAAATTCAAATAAAATTTAGATTAAATGTTAAGCAAGTGCCTTGAATTGAAGCGATGCATTCAGGTGGAATAACACTAGTATATTCAAAGTGTCATAAATCTATGCAGTGTTTATAACAACATGGGCGTGCTTGAAATTTTATTTGCCCAAATGGGGCAAAAAATAAATACTTCGAACAATGGAGACAAGGCTAACATAATGGTCATAAACGGAAATGTGTTTCTAAAACTCTTCAGTCCTCGCCATTTTTATCTCCAAACTCATAAACAGGCATTTTTCTATCTGGGACAAGTGTGAGCTGGTCGTAAATGGTCCCTTTAATCTTCATTTTTGGAAACCATTTTATTGCAGTCTGAGCTTCTTCATAGACCGTCGTTTATTTCCTTCTTTTCTTTTGAAGAAGGACCTTGAGTCATCACCACATTCATGTTTAACCCTTTCTCTGCTCAAATCATATCTATACAATGGTCATTACACTTAACTAAACACACAGGCTATAAGTGGTTAAGTTTACATTTCTACTGGTGCCATCAAGTACATGTGCCATTTTCGAAGTGGACTGATTTGCTACAAAATACCCATCAACAGAAAGCTATAAATGACCATGGAGAAATAAGCAAAATGTCTGCTTGCGCTCAACTTGGCAAAATGCACTGATGTGTGGTGAAGGGAACTGAACTGACTGCCAGGATTCCGAACCTGTGTAAAAACGTGAAAACAAGGCTTATGTAAGATATAAGGTGCTATGAGACAGATGTAACATAATTTACCACGTATAACCTAATTAGGTACTTCTCTGTGAGTTTACCAAATTCATACTGAACATGTTACTAAAATACACCTGGAATATTCAGCTCCATTACTGACATGGCTTATTTTTTAGTATATATTTTTGGCATAAGATTCATAAACAGGTTTATTTTGAGAGTTCATGAAGTAGACAAGATATTTTGTCTATCCCTTCAAATGTAAACATTTTACAAAATGTATCAAAACATTTGTTTAGATTTTAGAAACCATCACTTTGACATACGTTTTATAATTTTAAAATTCTACACACAATTTATCCACATGCAGAATAAGTATCACAAAAAAGAACAACTGATTAAGACGTACACACATCTGTCAAACATTTATTTAAAAAACCTAAAAATTTAACAGGATGTAAAATGAAGCATCAACCATAAAAAGAATTTAAATAACACGTGAACATGTGAAGGCATTAAGTTCAGCGGTTCTTATACATACACATCTTTAGAACCATGCTGATAACTGAAACTTGCACCTCACATTAAATACATGGTTTTGGTTGTAATTATCATTACAAATGCTATATCCATAAATAGAAGATGTTTACAGATACCTAATCTTGAACAGTTTCCATGGAATAAAATGGTAAGTCATAATTTGTGAAGAACTTTCTTTGAGATAGTATCATAAGTTTCCCAAGTACAATCTCTGAGCCACAGATTGACTTCAAAGTACTGCAACCAATTTCACATTTAAGACTTTTTAATTCTTTTATCAAATGCTTTCAAGCAGAATACTATCAATTTGAAGATATGCCTACTACTTCAGAATTCCTGGAAACCATATATATTGGCATCCACTGATTTACATTTAGATAAATCTATTTTTGAAAAAAAATAAGGTCAGAAGTAAAATCCCCATGTGCCTTTTGGATGCAATCAGTAGAATATTTCAACCAAGATGAGAAGGTCATCCACACAGTGAAGATATTCTCAATTTTGCTTTTTCTTACAAGTATCAGCAACCACATGGATGGAGAACAACAATTAGTCTGGAGAAATTCTTGATTCATTGCGTTTATTTTCTTTCTACAATAATACTGTGGGATGAAGACTTAATAATCTCAAACAGATGAAGTTTTGTTAAAGTTAAGGATGCCAGGATGACAAAGACTTGAAAGTACATTTACTACAAGTTGTAATTATCTCCCTTTGTAAATATTTTGGTAAGAGTTATCTCCCTTCGTGACATTGGTACCAAACACAGTGAAACATTTATAAAAGTACAGTAAGTGGTAGCAAAGTTGCCAAGTGGTTAGGATTCAGTCAAGTATGTTGTACATATGGGTTTATATCCCGTTTTGGTGTCCTTATTCTTATACTGATGCAATAATGTTTTTACATACTGTCCATTTTCATGACTGCTAGAATATGAGTACTTCATATTACAAATAATTACTTCATGGCTAGCCCACCACAAGTGATTATTTTATGGCGAGCCCACCACAAGCAAACACTTCATGGCTAGCTCACCACAAGTACATCATGCATCAGATCTGAACTATCAACACTAGACTACCAGCTTCCTGTTACCGAAGTAGTATGTTGTGGTAGTAGTTGTCTCCCTTTAAGGTATCCCATCGGCTACTTACTCTATCCCAGTAGTCCCCAGGGAAGGATTTGATAACATTTCCCTGTCGTTGTCAGCGTGTAAAGGTATAATATTTAGACAGGCAATTCGGTACAGAGGCTTGTGCAGCTCCAACTGTTTGCTCCGGGGCCCTGTTCTCTAGCTTTCCTCATCATTAAATGATATATCATGCTCCAGACTCCGACGTCTTGTCACAAACTCACATGTGGCAAACCGTATCAGAACCGATAACAAGCTGGGTGGCACTACATTGTAGATGTGGCCTGCCGTATCTATTAACAAACTAGTAAGTCAGTCAATGTGGCTTGATAGCAATGTTACTCCGGGTTAGAGCCCATGTAACTTCAGCCACCCATGCTTGTCGTAAAAGGCCACTAACAGGATCGGGTGGTCACGGCCGCTGACTGGGTTGATGCATGTTATCATAACTCAATTGTGTAGACCGATGCTCATGATGTCAATCACTGAAATGTCTGGTCCAGATTCTATCAATTAAAGTGAGTGAGTGAGTGAGTGAGTGAGAGGAGCATTCCAGCTATATCAACCTGTGTCAGCATGTGATGTGACATGAAATATATGTGCACCAGTCTGGTGCTGACAAACTTGATCAGGGAAAACTTGGATTCAAACTCATGATGATAGGGTTCTGGTGTCACCAAGGGACGCAACTCTGGATATTGAATTGCAGAGCCTTTGACTATGGACCACAAATACTCCTTGTAAGTTTATGCTAGCAGAATGTATTTAACATAATTAAACCATGTGACAAGCAAACACTTCATGGCTAGCCCACCACAAGTGCTTATTTCATGGCTAGCCCACCACAAGTGATTATTTCATGGCTAGCCCACCAAAAGTGATTGTTTCATGGCTAGCCCAGCACAAGTGACTATTTCATGGCTAGCCCATCACAAGTGATTATTTCATGGCTAGCCCACCACAAGTGATTGTTTCATGGCTAGCCCACCACAAGTGATTGTTTCATGGCTAGCCTACCACAAGTGATTATTTCATGGCTAGCCCACCACAAGTGATTATTTCATGGCTAGCCCACCACAAGTGATTGTTTCATGGCTAGCCCACCACAAGTGACTATTTCATGGCTAGCCCACTACAAGTGACTATTTCATGGCTAGCCCACCACAAGTGATTGTTTCATGGCTAGCCCACCACAAGTGATTATTTCATGGCCAGTCCACCACAAGCAAACACTTCATGGCTAGCCCACCACAAGTGATTATTTCATAGCTAGTCCACCACAAGTGACTATTTCCCAGATAGCATTCAGACATTGGCCCAACGTTGGCAATGGCTTTGCCAACGTTGGGCCAACGTCCGAATGCTATCTTGGTTCATGGATAGCGCACCACAAGTAAACACTTCAGGGCTAGCCAACTTGAACAGTGGTCAAGAATCAAGTGGCGAATTGTTTCCCCATTAAAATGATGATAAATTAATGAGGTCCTGACAATGAAGTAAAATTATTGTGATGGTGAAAATATGTATCTTGCATACTAAATTCTGAAACTCTTAAAATTCTTTTTTAATTCTTTCAATCACCTTGCAATTGTTCAAAGGAACATTTACATTTGAATTTGCTGTTTTCTCCTTCCATGCTATAAACAACTGATAACACTGACCCAGATATGAAGATCGACGCTCATGATATCACTCCCTGGATTGTCTGGCACAGGCTCAAATGGTTACAGACCGACATCATATTGTTGGAATATTGAGGAGTGCGGCATTAAACAAAAAACAACAAGCAAAACATCACCACGATTACCTGATAACATGGTACAAATAATTTTGTGCCTCTTCTCAAAGACAACATCAAGAAATTGTTGTAGTTGCGTGTATCTGTGACTAAAAAAACATTCACTTTTGACAAATGGTGTCTGGAACTATAAATTTAACCAGACAAGCATTCAGTGTGAACTGCCCCCCTTGAAGTTGTTTCTCTGACAAGCAGGGGAAGATTGTTCGTCTTGTAAATTGAAATCCTTACTTTCAGCTGAAGTTGAATCAGTTAAAACAAACCTCAGTGCTTAAACTGTCTTCTAGCCAACTTGGAATGGTTGAGTGTACATCTTTGTATACGGTACGTGCTAACAAGCAGTTTCTGCAAATTAGCTAATCATACATCATCTGGGCTAGACGCTGAACATTTATCTCTGTGTGTTATGTACATATGCCACGTTAACTGTATTTAACCATTTCTTAATAGAATCTTCAGTTTAGTGAGCTATCTTTGTCTCAGAAATTCTACAGGAATTTAAAGTAAAAGATCTTAAGATGCTATTCATGTTTGTAGTTGAACAACATTCACCTGCCTTTTAACTGGGAAATGATCGTTAAAGGTGTTAAACTGCTTCAGAATTTCTAAAGTTATCTGAAGCTAACACTGTTCCCTGTAGGATTTGAAATGGTTCCTAAAAACTATATGTACACTGTGTGCAAATACCTCTCCAAGACCACAGTGTATGTGTATATATGTTGGTGGTATTCCAATCTCATGGTGTCATAAGGTCGAGAGGATGTCTATTTGAAATGGCAACAGTGCTGATGATTGTTGAAGTCTTCTGACAACTACGACAAGAGATTTACGTTTTCTGTCTTAAGTTCTCAAAAGTAGACATGGTCAGACTGAAATGCGTGATTATTAATGCGTGCATTTAAAATGCTCACATTAATTTCATGATTTACAGTATATCTTTTATAACTGAGGGTTGTGATCAGTACATTTTTCAAAACAGGGGCTCTAACGAAATAAGAAATAGTGAGTATTTAGAAATAATTACTCTCATACAGATATTAGAAAACTTGTGCAAGAATATATGTATTACCTCATTCAGAAATGAAAAAAATCGGTCTCATTTCATGAAATCAGTTTGACACAGATGCTTGTATAGTAGTCTCTATTCATGTTACCATCTCTATGAACAGCAAAACGCCTTAGCACAACCAACCATTCTAGTGTTGTGGCCAGGTAGGTACTGTACCTGAACTTTCTCTATCCTTCTTATAAGGGGGGTGGTGGGGTAGCCTAATGGTTAAAGCGTCCACTCATCATGCTGAAGACCCAGGTTCGAATCCCCACATGGGCACAATGTGTGAAGACCATTTCTGGTGTTCCCTGCCTTGATATTGCTGGAATATTGCTAAAAGCGGCGTAAAACCATACTCACTCACTCGCTTCACATAAGGAAACCAACAACCAACCCATAACCTACTCCTGTCCAGTAGACCCAGTCTCCAGTCCCAACTCATCTCATCTCATCTTTATTCTCAAAAACCCACGTTCGGTGGTACATGAGACAATTGAATACAAATGAATATGATAAATGCCAAGATAGCAGGGATGTACATCGAAGTTTATAATACACATACATGTACAATGATATATTATAACTAACTAAAAAAGCGTAAATGTTACAAATTAGATTTTATTCGGAGCCTTTTTGGAAACAATTCTAATATATTTTGCAAAGTTACGTAATGTGTTTGTTCTTTTGGATTTGAAAAGGTTCGCCATTTTTGAGAGATTCGGCCATTGTAGAAATTGATTTGGGATAAAAATTGATCTTTCTGAAATAAAGGCTTCACATTTAAAAAGATAATGGAGCTCATCTGCAACTGCTGGTGAGCTGCAGAGAGGGCAAAGTCGCTCTTCTTTGGGTACTCCACTCCAGCAGACAGTCTCAACCGGTAGGTTATGGTTTGATGTTCGGAACATCAAAAGCTACTGTGATATAGCTTTAGGAAGGAGAAGATATATTTCAAAATCTGGGGAGTGTTTGTACCATCGATAATAGATACCTTTTGTGATTGTCATGATATTTTCTCTCCAATTTTGAATAAACCAATCAATGTACCTCAAACTCACCCCTACATCCTTCCCAAAATACACACTCACCCATATCATACACTAATACCCATAACAAACCGTTTTGTCCTTCTACATAAATTGATGCACAGCCATGATCCCTTCCAAGAAACACCCTACCATACGACACACCTCATTTGATTCTGGGGGCGGTGGGGTAGCCTAATGGTTAAAGTGTCCACTTGTGACATTGAAGACCCGGGTTCGATTCCCCACATGGGTACAATGTGTGAAGTCTAATTCTGGTGTCATATGCTGTGATATTGCTGGAATATTGCGACATGGCGTAAAACCATACTCACTCACTCAATTGTTTCTACGCAGGAAAATGCACAGCTATATAGAAACAGCACATTCCACACACACACACACAGAGCAACAATCACTAAGACAGTCCTCCTCCCAACCACACACCTTGAGTGATTCTGCCCAGAAAATGCACAGCTATACAAAAACAAAACTTTCCACACACATCACTCCCCAACACACAGGCACAGAAAGAGAGAGAGAGAGAGAGAGAGAGAGAGAGAGAGAGAGACACACACACACAGATAGAGAGAGAGACACACACATGCATGCACTGATACACAGCAACAATCCCCTAAGAACCTGTCCCTCCCAACTACACACCTGCACTGATTCTACCCCATACAGAGCTACCTTCTACCATGCCCTTCCTCCTGGCACACTCCAGTCTATGACTGCCATTAACTAATCTTTTCCTCTGAATACACAGGTACAAAACAATCCTTCCCCTTCAATAACCTCACCCTCCTACTCTTTACATCTTCACCGACCCTACCCCCCAACATACACAGCTTCAACCAAACAATCCCTCCCACATTCCCTCCCCAAACCTTACCCTCCTACCCATGTATCGCCCCCACTGTAGCTCACTGTGGGGAACTGCCAGGCATCAAACACATTCCATCAATGGCTGGCATCCAAACCTGCCCCAAGCCACCTGTTCACCAAGCATCTGTGTTGTGCCTTATCACAACCAGGAGGAACCAGATTGCTGTTCTCAAGCCTTATGAAACAATGCTGATACCTTTCTAACAAAGACAGCACTGATCCCAAGTGTCCCTGACCAGTTCTGCTAACAAGTGC
This sequence comes from Haliotis rubra, assembly GCF_003918875.1. Lineage (NCBI taxonomy): Eukaryota > Metazoa > Mollusca > Gastropoda > Lepetellida > Haliotidae > Haliotis > Haliotis rubra. The sequence continues at coordinate 657,618 of NW_025766997.1, forward strand.
TGTCAATAAGGCTGAAGGGGTCGTTGTCGGCATAGGTACTACAGATATGTACCACAGGTACGTTTCTGTATACAGTCTGTCTCATAGTCCCTGAACCACATTATTTTCCCTACAGCATAGCCTTCCCTGCAATGCTAAAGCTCTAAATGAAGCAAGTCTAGATTTCTTCTGTATACAGAAACGTATCCTGGCCATAATGAGAATACAGAAACGTACCCTAGGACGATTCCATTCCCATTCTTGATCGGAACTGTCATGCTGTTGTATTAGATACATTTGATTGCGTTATGGAAGTAATGAGAATACACAGTAACGGATATTTCGCGATGCATATGAATACCACTCGCAATCAGTTGAACAGGAACAACTACATGCGGTTTCGGGTTTGGATTGCGGAATATGGACTCGTTCGCCTTTTAGGATACCGGCTACGTTTCTGTATTTTGACTTTGTTTAGGGTACATATTCAGATACAGAAACGCATCTGGGGTAATGATTCAGTAGTCCTGTGCCAACAACAACAGGAACAACTACATGCGGTTTCGGGTTTGGATTGCAGAATATGGACTCGCTCACCTTTTAGGATACAGTGCGTTTCTGTATTTTGACTTTGTTTAGGGTACATATCTGTATGCAGAAACGTACCTGGGATACGTATCTGTAGTACCTGTGCCAACAACAACCCCTTCAGCGTCAGTAAGAAAGTACTGAACACCAAGTCTGTCTCATAGTTCCTGAACCACATTATTTTCCCTACAGCATAGCCTTCCCTGCAATGCTAAAGCTCTAAATGAAGCAAGTCTAGATTTCTTCAGGTTCTGAATCTCTGGTCTCCCTTGGGCTCCTTTTCAATTTAAATGGGTTTATTTGTTACAATCAAAATTATATATTCAGAGACTAAGCATTACTGAACCCCCACTGCCCTATAACTACCTCAGATCAGTGAGACAGTCTGCAGAGTTCTTCAATACATCATCAAGGTGATGATTATGGTAACAAATATATTCCACACCTACAGCCTCTGTCATAATTCCTTATCTTATGTCAGAGTGTTGACAAAGAGATATGGTCAGAGAGACTGGGTTGAGAGTTTAATGAGCCATACTGTCAAAAATTGAAAGGTCACACAGGCTATTTCTCACTCTTTAATTTTAGCTGTGAGTGAGTTTGGTTTTACGTCGCCTTTGTCAATATTCCGGCATTATCACAGCAGGGGACGCCAGAAATTGGCATATTTACATATTCTACCTATGTGGGGAATCGAACCTGGGTCTTCAGTGTGATGTTTTAACCATTAGCCTATCCTACCACCCCTTTTCAGCTATGAAGCAATTTCCACATTTTGGGGGAAACAGAAAATGAAACAGGTACCATAATCATGATAATAATCCAAACAAACTTTCAAATATTATGTCTTTTCTAATTGCTCTCCATTCACACCTGACTAACCTCACATGCATGCTGATTTAGACGACAGAAATAAAAACTAAAACTAATCAGTCCTTTGAAGAATTATCTGAAATATTCTGCCAAAATACTGAGGTTTTTGCTCAATAGAGGTGTTGCAGTCTAGCATAAGGACCCAACAAAAACAATCACAAGCTATCTATTTGGTAAGGTGAAATGTTTCATAAAGGTTTCTGTTATCCACACTCCAGATCACTGACATCAAGTGCATTCTCTCTATGATGTACAGTATACAAATAACACATAACTACATAAGTTAAACTCCCTGTGGCATTATTTTCCTTAACTTGAGAATAAATCCATTTCACATAAACTTGTCCTTGATAGCACAGTCTGATAGAACCCAAGCGTTGGTTCCAAGCCAACCATTCCAAAAGTCAATATTTTCAGCAATTTTTAACCCGAAACAAATACATGGTTGCTCCGACACTCGGGTTTAAAGATAAAAGGTTCTTAAGGGGACATATTGTACAATGTAGAGGAAGACAGGAGACTTTGTTTGTTTATAAGATCGCTAAAAGAAACAAGCACCATTTTGCGGAGATAGCTACATGAAAGGCAAGTCAGTAGACATCCTTGGTGTTGTTGAAAATCCAAAGGAAGAACTAAAGAACAGAAATAAATGGATCTGTCTAAGGTGGGGCTAACAGCTGGGAAACTCCTTCAGCCTCCTTCAAATTCTCCCCAACCACATCAACAGTTCACTGATAGATAAACTTCAAAGACACAACCGTTCCGGCAAAACTGTTTCTTTCAGTACAGTGCAAGGAGAATAATACACAAAATGGGCCCTATGATAATCTCAGGTGTAAGGGTTGTTGATTACATGAATTAAAATGTACTCCTCTATGTAAATAGTGATCAATTTTGAATGTCTCTCTTACAATATTTGTAATAGCTTAAACAATAGCTTAAATAAAAAAATAATATTTAAAAAAAAAAAATAATTAAAATAAATAACATTAAAGCATACTTTTCATAAATTTAATGATTAATTCAAACACATTACAGGAATAATCTAAAAAAATGTAGAGCATAATCCAGTTGTAGTTTAAGAATAATAAGTTCTCTGAATTGATGGTACGAAACTGTCCATCTTGGTATGTGTATTTACAACTTTCTTATAGTTTTACTTCACAATTTTGCATCATAAAAGATCAGTATAATCAAAGTAGACATATTTTGGTCATCATATCAGATCAGGGTGTTGTACTAAACAACCTTAGTGCTACGACTACCTTAAATCTATGTTAAGGTATGGGAAATACGGCAACCTTAGCGCTAAGATCGCTTTGTACAACAGCACCCTGGATGAAATATTCCTAATTCTTTCCATTATATTGGAAGATTTCATTTACGTCTGTTATCAGTTTAGAAAGTCCCAGAAGAATACATTTCACAAATCTGTTAATATGATTTTTACATAACCAAAACATAGCTTTTGGTAATTTTGAAATATGACACTGACAAATTTATAACAATTCCTTCAATTCTGTGAGTGCAATGTTTTGGTACAGATTCTGGTACCATTATGTAGCAGGAATGAATTTGTACCGAAACATCGCACTCACAAAATCCATAAATTTCTTATCCATGTCAGTATTATGCTTCCCAACTTTGAAATGTATTACTAAAAAGAAATCAAGTGAGTGAGTGAGTGAGTTTAGTTTTACACCGCTTTTAGCAATATTCCAGCAATATCACGGCGGGGGACACCAGAAATGGGCTTAACACATTGTACCCACGTAGGGAATTGAACCCGGGTCTTCGGCGTGACGAGCGAACGCTTTAACCACTAGGCTACCCCACCACCCGTATACCATGATAGAGTAAGTATAGCAATATGAAAGAACAGGACGGGAGGTATAAGGGATGATAGATTATCAGCGTTTTTTGCCAATTAATAACATAATCATCATGGCACAAAAGGCGACTCATTTCATAACCATTCTCCCAATAGGATCTGTTGTCACTAACATCAACAGATATGATAACATGTTAATAGCAAGCCGCATATCATCAACACATCCATCACATGATAATCTTAAAACAATAAATTCCCTTATCAATCACATATCAAGCCTTATATTTGTCCTTATCAGGTGGCTATAAAACAGTACCGTTTTTATGCTTCAAATTAAGATAACACCTTCATAGCATCAAACAGTATAGTTTAAAGGTGTATAAACTACGCAATAATGTAAGATATATGACCAGTGGTGTTGAAGAGAATGGGGGAACCTAACCGCGCAATCAACGACCATCTGTCACGATGAAAGAAACGTTGATTACAGAATCTTTACTTTATGAAGATATGCAGGTTCATAAAAGGAGCGACCTCACAGGTCGAAGGTTGTTACCGCTGGCTCCTCTCCCTCTGTGTGTTGGTATGTTAATCACAGGCTTCAAAGTAGTGGCGACCTATGTAAACGGCATCTGCTGTTCTAGTGCCAGTGTGTTTTTATGGCGAAGTAACGACACTGCATTTGTTGCATATTTGCATATTTTCAACAGCCATTGCCTGCTTACTGTCGCGTTTGGTTTTTTTTGCTAATCTATTTCAAGGTATATTTTGTCATATTCGTTATTCCTGTTTCTAATTATTTCATTGATTGTGTCACATGGTCAATTTTTCAGAATATTTGTTCAGGAAGAGCACCCAACATTAAAGGATCTTGGGAAATTATGTAGTGGACTCTGTTGGCAAATTATGTCCAGATCATGACAAAAACATCCTATACCCCTCAAAAGAACTTACAGAGCAATCAGTTAATGTTGTGCCAATGACATAAACTATACAGTGGAAGCTGTCAAAACTGGCAGCTGTCCAATCCGGGCAAGTTGTCAACACCGGCATAAAATCTCAGTCCCGTCTGTGGGATACTACAGGAAAAGGCACCACACCTTTAAAAGCTCTGCAATCCGGCAAGTTGTCAACACCAGCATAAAATCTCAGTCCCATCTGTGGCTAGTACATTTATCATCATTTAAATGCTCTGCAATCCGGCAGCTGTTACTTACAAATCTTGGCATGAAATGAGCTCCCCCCTCCACCCCCCGATGAGTATTGTCACAAATTAGAAAATCAATTTTGCAATCAATTAGAAAATTGCTCTGGAATCATCAGTTGGGCATAAACAAACCAAAATGTCTGATTTTTTTCAAATATGTTTATCATGTTTATGTTATTAAGTGAATATGAGCTCAAATCTGTGTCTTTTATTGTCAATGTGTGCAGTAATTGAAAGAACCATGTGATACAACAATGTACATTGTATATGAGAGTGACAAAACTGGTTCAGTTCTAGTCGTAGGTAACCATGCCAGCTCTACAATCCGGCACGCTGTTTAAACCGGATTATTTCTTCAGTCCCGAAGAGTGTCGGTTTAGACAGCTTTCACTGTAATTGTATAAGATTGTTCCTTAACTTCATTTCAATAGGATACAAAATTCATTTAATGTTGTGTCAATGACATAAATCATAAATATATAAGGTGTTCCCTAACTTTATTTGAGAAGTATACATGACAATTTATGCGTTGATTCTGCATGGTGCAGTAGATAGGTTTTGATACTATTTCCCATGCAGCTCATTAGAAAACTGGCACTAAACAGGATGTCTGTTGAAAAATCTAAGATTTATATTCTGAGAAAATAACTGAAACGAATTTGTGGCTTTGATGTCATAGAGGTTAGGTATTCAAGGGCTCATACCTTCTGGCATTAATATACTCAATGTATATAGTCAACAAATTCTATCTGGATCTCTACATCTATATCTTTCTATCTGTCATATATATGCAGATGCACCCAGAAGAAAACCAATAACTTACATCTGTTTATGCTTTTGAAGTTCAAGAAATATTGAATATACTGAAGTTTTTACTAACACAGATAAACATGGATACGTTTCCTACTTTAGAAACATGGTGATATACACCCTTTCTTCATTAACAACTATAACTTTTCATGGCGCTTTATTTGAATAAGAACCACTCAAAAGTGTTCTGGAAACTGAAAACATTCCTATTACCAAACCAATCAAATTTGCAAACGCCATGTTTTTACAATTTGATCAAAAACGCACAATCTTGAAACTGGGTCTAAATTCACTTCAGAGAACAACTCTCTAACTTAAGAACCAAGAAAAGGTAGAACCAAGGAACAGTTAACGAGAACATCAAAGGAAAGTAAATCACCTGCCTTATCAGCTCAGGTGTGGCGTGTGTGTGTTCTTTCATTTAGACTTGCTCACCTACCCTAGACAGGTGTGAAGGTGTTTGGTATGTAATCACACTTCTCACCTTTCTCTGACAAATGTGTGCAGTAATTATTTGTACAGCAATACTATTTAGCAACTTTGACCACAGTGTCACCTGAGTGATATCGGCGAGTGGGATCACAGGTGTATTGTAAGCTATTAGATAAACATACCATGGTTTAATGTAGTGAAAGGCACCAATCTTTATTACATACTTTCTTAATATTACTTAAAATTAATTTTACCACTTTCTGTAACAGATTTATCATACAACAAGTAATTACTGTGTTCAACTGTTGATGTAACTGCCATAACATTACTTATTATTATCTATTAACTGATTATAAATAATAGGTAAGAATTTATCGATGTCAAGTTCTTTAATATGAGGAACACCTATTAAAGAAGTCGTCATCCATACCTTCTTACCTTTTATATCAGTTATAAATTATTATTATTATTATAGGACACTTATATAGCGCACATATCCAGGCAACTAGTGCTTGCTCAAGGCGCTGATATTTTTTCCCTCAATCATTGGATGTCAATCTCAATGGCACATCATATTATCAATCTCAACTCCCTGGGAAGTATACAACTCTTGCAGCCACTAGGCGCACCGAGTTATTGTGGCTTTCTCATCCTAACGAGGTACCCATTCACAGCTGGGTGGACTGGGACACATAGTCGCAGTATTTTGTCCAAGTTCACTGCACGTTGCTGTACCCGCAACTAGGTGTTTGCACGTATTCATGTGGCCACCATCTGGTCATATACCAACGGATTCGTGGGTTCTTTTAAGTGCACAGGGTTGTGTACTGTACACTAGGGGTTGTGACAACACTGAAATGCCATTCAAATATTTCATTATAATTAGTTATCTAATAGTTATAATCATTATCATAACTTCTAAATGCATTATTAAGGCAACAAAACCATAAGCACAAGTCATGACCAAAGATTATTGGAAAATTGTTATTTTGAAGATGTAACATTTTATTGATGACAATATCTTCTATTTACAATTTCATTGAAAACACGACAGCGACATGGATTTTTGTTGACTTGCTTTGAGACTGACCATTGGCACCAAGTCTACGGAAAATGTCAAAGACAATTCCCAAATTGGAATAAAAAAAATAAAATTTGTGCTAACTACCAGTAATAATAATTTATATCATGGTTTTGTTGAAGTGACTCTTATTGCACAAAATATATTTTGACAAAATAATGTTTTTGTCCAAATTGCCAGCCGAAGGCACTCAGTTTGAAACCTTCAATAAATTCTTGAAGAAGTATTATGGCTAATTTCTTCATTTCCTTTAATATTTCAAGGCTACTTTTGCCCCTTCATTTGGTGAATATATAACTTGTTTTAAATTTTTTTTAAAAATTAAAAAAGAGGAATTGGAATAACAATTTGACTCCAGAAAAATAAATATCAAAAATAGTAGAAATCTCAAACATGAAAGGTATATTCAAGGCCGTTAAGGAAGGACTCAAGGGTTTTGATACTTGTGATCTTGTGTTGGTAAGACGTATCTCAAGTTTGGAGCTACAGATGCTACTTATTCAATATATATGACAGGTGTCCAGAAAGTGGCCCTAATTAATGCTGCACACATCTTCCTCTTATTATAAACTTCCTCTCATTAGCAGCAGAGGCAATCGCCTGATCCTCACCTGTAATCTACTTGTCTGGGTGCTGATAGGGCTGATCTTGCCATCCAATCACAGAATCAACTTGTTTTAGAAGGAGATCTCCTGTCAAAGTCCTCTTCCGACCCTGGGCCTGTCTATATCAGTCGAGTAGGTCATGTTATATTGGTGTTGGGTTGTAAGTGCAAACATTGAGGAAGAGTGCTTGGATGTTTTGGGATGATCATCCAATTGAACTCAATAACCTGATTAATGTTTCTGTTTTATTTGTTCCCTATTCCCTTTGTTCCTGATCGTTGTTCTGACAGTTTTCAGCGGAGTGGGTCCTGAAACTATGGATCCTACTGAAGAACTTTGGTCTGAATCCTGACTTCATGGATCCGCTGAAGAGCTCCAGTGCATCCCGAACTCTAGGTCTGACTCTTTATATTTGTTCTGACTCCCGACATTACAGATCTGACACCACAAGACAGTTCTGACTCCCGACATTACAGATCTGAGTCCACAAGACAGCTCTGACTCCCGACATTACAGATCTGACTCAAGAAGACAGCTCTGACTCCCGACATTACAGATCTGACTCAAGAAGACAGCTCTGACTCCCGACATTACAGATCTGACTCCCAACATTACAGATCTGACTCAAGAAGACAGCTCTGACTCCCGACATTACAGATCTGACTCAGGAAGACAGCTCTGACTCCAAACATTACAGATCTGACTCAAGAAGACAGCTCTGACTCCTGACATTACAGATCTGACTCAAGAAGACAGCTCTGACTCTAAACATTACACATTTGACTAAAGAAGACAGCTCTGACTCCCGACATTACAGATCTGACTCAGGAAGACAGCTCTGACTCTAAACATTACACATTTGACTCAAGAAGACAGCTCTGACTCCTGACATTACAGATCTGACTCAAGAAGACAGCTCTGACTCCTGACATTACAGATCTGACTGCAGAAGACAGCTCTGACTCCCAACATTACAGATCTGACTGCAGAAGACAGCTCTGACTCCCAACATTACAGATCTGACACCACAAGACAGCTCGGACTCCTGATATTACAGACCTGACTCCAGAACACAGTTCTGACACCTGTCAAATGGATCTAACTCAATGTCTGACACGCATCACTGAAGATGTTCTTATTCCAACTTTCCTCACACAGATAATCACCCCTGACAAATATTTTACCTGAATCAGAAAGGCTTATTGAGACATTGTAATCTGTGTCCTGCCACATCCAAGTGTACTTCAGTCATCTTTCATCCTCTGACATGGTAGTGGGGTAGCCTAGTGGTTACAGTGGTCACTTTTCATGCTAAAAGCCTGGGTTCGATTCCCAAAACAAGTACAATGTGGGAAGCCAATTTCTGGTGTCTCCCACTGTGATATTGAAAAAGAGGCATAAAACCACTTTCATTCACTTATGACATTTCTAGTTTCACCCAAGCAGAAACTAAAACCACAACAGTATATCCTAGTCTGTCTGCCCTGACCCACATCATTTTCCCTACTGCCTCGCCCTCCTGCAATGCTAAAGCCCTAAATGAAGCAAGTCTAGATTTCCTCAGGTTCTGAAGCTTCCATCTCACCTGGGTTCCTTTGCAATTTAAAAGGATTTATTTGTTACAATAACAATCATATTTATTCAGAGACTAAGCGTCAGTCTACAACATATACTTGCACTACGACATTTTGCATGAAATACCATAATCAATAAAATATTTGCCAAGGAGAATTATTCAGCTCTGAAGCTGAAAAGGGCATAAAATGGGACAATAACATGACATATTTTTCCTTTCATACTTCATATTTTATCAACATAGTAAATGGGACCAGTCTTAAGGGGGGAGATGATAATTATCACAACAAACGCATTAAAATTTCAGGCTGTGTGCAATCTCTTCCTAAAGCTGTAGTAACAGCTATAATCCCGATTTAGTCAAGCTAGCGTGAAATACCCAAATCCTGTTAGCTTCAGCATTAACACCTCACAATAATAACTCACTCACATCAACGCTCGTAATGTGGAACAAATGAACTCCAAATATCTGATTCGTTTATCCTTCAGACTAATATTGATTCTCAAGCACTAAGACCTCCAGACGAGAGTTTTCACCCAGAACAACCGGACCTCCATGAAGAAGTCCTTCAGCGCCATTACATATTATCCAACGAAGCGCTGTTCACAGTAAATATCAATGCGGATCAATTTGGCTTTGTTCTGCTGACCACACAAAAATAGTCCCTCTATTCCCGAGCATAACTAACCTTCCGGAGTCATCGCAGTTCAATTAGATCATAACAATAAAGTTATGAACTGTGAGTTCTCGTCAGTTATATTAATGACAATGAAGCGTCAGCATGTGTGAGCACGGACGTTGTTTTCGCTCGCTGTGATCGTATGTATCCATGAATCCTTTCAACATTTTAACTATCTAATACCCTGCTTCAGTAAAGCATGGCGCCAGTGGCGATTGTTCTGAAATTATCCCCAACACAGCTAAATGTCACGTTCTGTGGAAATGCCAATAGAATGCTGATTGATTAAACAATTCTGAATGGTGTTTGTTACATCAGGCTGCCTCTGATATCATGAGATATCATGTGATATCATGTTCCAGATCGGGATATACACGTGTCAAATTTCTCACAATGAAAGGATTACAAGGAAACTATATCTTGAAAAACAACAGCCCTTACACTGAAATGCTTTCATGTTCTTTGGGATAAAAAAAATCAGTATCTTCTCATACTTACTTTTGTTTATTTTCAAGATGGGATGTGCCTGGCTTTTTATATTGATCTTTACAATGTCTACGTAAGTTTCATGTACATTTGATTTATATTCCCCAATAATAGTGCCTTAGTATAAGGTGGTGGTTGGGTAGCCAAGTGGTTTAAGTGTTACAGCATCACCCCAAAAGCTGGTTTGAATCCTTAGAAGGTACAAGGAAAGGAGTCCATTTCTGGAGAGAGAGAGAGAGAGAGAGAGAGAGAGAGAGAGAGAGAGAGAGAGAGAGAGAGAGAGAGAGAGAGAGAGAGACAGAGAGAGAGAGAGAGACAGACAGAGAGAGACAGAGACACAGAGAGACAGACAGACAGAGAGAGACAGACACAGAGAGACAGAGAGAGAGAGAGAGAGACAGACAGAGAGACAGAGAGAGCGAGAGACAGACAGACACAGAGACGGAGAGAGAGAGAGAGAGAGAGACAGAGAGAGAGCTGCCCAAGATTTCCAAACTCATCATTTTTAATATCCACCCACCTGAAGGGGTTCATATCAAGAAAATCATGTCTTCACTCACTCCCCAAACTCATCATACAAATATCCATTAAGGCATTATATGGCATTATCAAGAAACTACTTTCAAGATTCCCAATTCCACAATATTTCTAGCATAAGTTGAGGTCTGACAGATACACAGATACTACTATCCTCATGGCTACTATTATCGTCTAAAACCCTGTACAAACATGTGGGTTATATGGCCTCATATTTCATCCACAGATCAACATATCATAATTCCCTTCAGAGAAAAATGGGTAATTTATCGCTGGTCTTGTCTGGATGAAAAATAACACTGGCTTCAGTTTGGTCAGAGAGTAATTACATACAACTCAGACTGGATGGAGAGTATCGCTAAATCTTGTTCCTAGATATTTCAGCCTATAATTGATGTCGTGCACACACAAATAAAGCATCGTACAGTTACTACTGATAAAACTTGATCAATAAATACTAACATTTCTAATGATTATCTTACAGCAAATTAATTTTCTTTTAAAGTGGATCCGAAAATATTTTATCAATATTATATCTGGTATATAACTGGGAATTGGGGTAAGTAGTTAAAGTGGTCACTTGTTATGCAGAAGGAAAGGTTCTCGATCACTCACTCACTTTCTTTCTTACTCTGGGGAGGGGAGTAGCCTAGTGGTTAAAGCATTAAAGTGTCACAACGAAGACCCTGGTTCAATTCCCCACATGGGTACAATGCGTGAAGCCCATTTCTGGTGTTCCCTGCCTTGAAATTCCTGGAATATTGCTAAAAGGGGCATACAACCACAATCACTCACTCACTCTGACTCTAGACCAGGAAACCAAGGGCTGATAGCATGAGCCTCCCAATGGGGGCAAAATGACGCAAAATGAACCAGGTCGCACACTGTAACCACCAAATTCCCATTCGTCAGTGCCTCACCTGGGTACTCTGGACCTTCAATGTTAGAATCTTTAAAAGAATAATTCTATACAGCAATTGTTTTCTAAAGGTATATAAGCTTCATGGACGAAATAGAAATATATTTTTTAAGAGGAATACATTATCGATGGCTCATTGTTTCAGAATTGTAACAACCCCAGTGAATGCTTAACTCATCATCAAAACAACAATGACAATAAGTATAATATCATAGCCATAATAAAACCCATTGTTATTATTGTTATAATTGTTACATTGTTGTTGCTGGAGTCATTATTTCAAGATCAAACACAATACTTTCAGGTAAACAGCTTGTATTGCTTGAACAACATCTGGCAGCCACATAACCGATCTAGCATGTGCATGCAATATTAATCCAATATCCCGCGAGACCAAAGTATGTTTGTACTGCACAATATTCCTGACTTGGTTCATAGCCTCTCCTCTGAGATAAAACTACCTAGCTAAGTCTGTCCTGATGATAAACCCCAGGATAGATGTGAGCCTTATCAACCACCAAAGACACAACACCTGTATCCTGGTAGTCATCGGCAACCAGAATTCCAGAATCCTGGTGAATACTTGTGTGAATTTAGTCTGTCTCACAGTCCCTGAACCACATTATTTTCCCCACTGCCATGCTCTCTCTGCAGTGGTAAAGCCCTAAATAAAGCAAGTCTAGATTTCCTCAGGTTCAGGCTGAATCTCTGGTCGCCCTGGGGCTCCTTTTCAATATAAATGGGCTTGTTTGTTACTATCAAATTTATATATATTTAGACACTAAGCATTAGTCTAGTGTGACTTCTACACCTTCGCCAGCTGGTCAGATGACCGCAGTGACCCCTGTCATGGTAAACTGGGGAATATTTGACTAGCCAGGATTAATTCTGTCCCGACTGGTATCCATGCTTGTTATACAACATTCTGATCATTGCTAAATGTCTGTGTTTAGGTCTGTTGTATCCATGGAAACAACGCCAGTAGAAGAGAAGTCATGACTCAGCTCATTTCTAGTAAATGAACATACTGTACAATGTACTGGGGCGGTGGGGTAGTCTTGTGGTTAAAGCGTTGGCTCGTCACGACGAAGACCCGGGTTCGATTCCCCACATGGGCACAATGTGTTATGCCCATTTCTGGTGTCCCCCGCCGTGATATTGCCGGAATATTGCTAAAAGCGGCGTAAAACTAAAACTCAGTCAGTGTACAATGTACTGATCACAAATATCTGTCAGTTATAGTAATAATTCCTTCAGTTATACAATCACTGGATTGTCTGGTCCAGACTTGATTATTTTACAGACCACCATGATATACTGGTAGTTGCAATATTGCTGAGTGCGGCATTAGATAATAAGAATAATAATAATAATAAATATATTTAAAAAACCTTCCGTTATAACAATCATCAAATTACAATAATAAATTTACACATATGTAATCATAAAATTCTGTAACAGATGAAATAGTCATAGTATTACAACAATAACTGTATACTAATTAGAAACTGATGTTATGGCCATCTTTAGGGTAGCCTAGTGGTTAAAGAGTTCGTTTGTCATGCCAAAGACCTGGGTTCGATTCCCCACATGGGTATAATGTGTGAACCCATCTCTGGCGTCCCACACCAGGATATTGCTGGAATATTGCTAATAGTGGCGCAAAACTAAGACTTGCTAACACTCCACTTTGACCTCAGTCCAACAAGCTTCCACAACACCTGTGTATATATGGGTCTGCAGGTCAAGGGACACACGTGAGAAGACAGAGAAATGGAACCTCAGTGAAAAGCTCTCATCTCAGTCGACTGGAAAACAAATATTATTTTGCCTTGGAAACCTCGATTTGTTTAAATGTTAACTACCAACAACTTACAATTTTAATATGCTGACAGCGTCACAAGTGCTGCTGGCTGACCCAAGGACAACACACTGAATATACATGAACATGTCCATCCATAAATTTGCATGATTATGGTTAACGTTTTACTAAAAAATATAGATCAGTATAGTCTGTTTGCAGTGAAAACGTACCGAAGAATGTCACTTTAAACCAAAAAGTAACACAAATAAAGTGAAATTAAGACTGCAAATCCTCATGATTTTACCTTGCCAATTGAACATTTAAATCTCAGAATTGTATTCGACTTAGGATAAAAGTTGTTTAACAAACGATCATAATTTCGCATGGCTATTATTGGTTTGTATTACAAGGGGGTATGCACATCAAATGAAAGACCGAAAACGACAAGGGCTGTTATAAGTTAATGCTCTTCACGTACCGCACGTGCATTTGTTTCACTGTTCCAATTACTGCGCTTACCCCATTGTAATACAAACCAGTAATAGCGATTTGAATCTATGATCGTTTGTTAAACAACTTTTATCCTAATTTGAATTTTTTTTTTGAGATTTAAATGTTCAATTGGCAAGGTAAAATTATGAGAATTCTCAATCTTAATTTCACTTTATTTGATTTACTTTTTTGTTTAAAGTGAAATTCATCGGTACGTTTTCACTGCAAACAGACTATAGTTAAGAGCATCTACAAAGCATATGAACTTCTCCACATATCAGTACATCATTTAAGGTTAAACTATATGCACAGAGGCCCAGATAAGCTGCGTTTCCAGGTAAAATACGCATAGAAAATTTCCAAATACGCATTGAAAAATAATTGTTGCGTACCAATTACGCATTTAAAATGTTAGATACGCAAAAAGTTTAAAACAAATGCGTACGGAATATATTTATAAAAATCGCTTGCTTTATGAAAAAGACGTCGATTGCTATCAAGTTGTACTGTTAGTATAGGACTAGTGTTGTACTGTCAGTATAGGATGAGTAATTTTTTATGAAATCATTTCCATTATATTTAAGTTGGTTTTGATTAGGTATGACATAAGCAGCTGAGAACATACCTGCTTAGTAAATTTACTCAGTGACATAAAACTTAGGTGAGTAAAATGACTGAAATACGCATATATTTGAAAGCAGTGGGTAAAGTAAAATGAAATACCCACTCAACATTCATAATACCCACTCCACAAAAATACAGTGGGTACAGTACCCACATGAGCTAAATCTTATCTGGAGCTCTGATTATGCAGTGATAATTTCATGATTGACATTATTGATTAAAAACAAAATCTACAGGATGTCAGGACGAAATGTCTTAAACAGCATTATGTCGATGAAATATGACACAAAGCACATTTTTTAGACAATGCACAAAAGAATATTTGAAAGCTTACAAAATAGTTTTAGGTCACTGAGCAAGAAATTGAAGGTGGACATTAGCATAGTTCTTTGGATTTTTTAACGTTTTTCAGAATACATGACCGAAAAATCTTTAGTGTTATCTAGAATAACTTTCATAAAATATGAAAACCGTACCATACCGGTTCTACTACAATGGTTGAGCGTTGTCAAGACAATAATGATTTCCTTTCTGAGTTCGGCCTGGAATGTGCATCCATTGAAGTCAACCCGTTTAGATTATGAATGCCCAAAAAAGAGTATGAACCTAAAAGAGCACAGAGTACTTGGGATGCTGATCGCAGAGTTCAGTCAGTGCATTTCTCAGCCAAAGTAAACCACTAGAACAGAGCCAAAAACTTAATGGCATACGCTACTTCTTATAAACACTGACTGCCCCACTCTTCTAAAAAGTCTCTAGAAAGGTGTCTATTTTGAGAGACGATTTCATTCAAGCTGTCACTCATAAAAATAATTTTTATTTTTGCGAGTAAACGTGACCCTCCACTGAGGTAATGGTGGGATAAACACTTCATGCCTACCCATTTCCTTTGATCTCACTAACCCAGCCACGAGGCTCCACGAGGGGGGACTGTTATCTCAAATTTAAAAAATGTCATGCTAAATATTAACCTGCATAAAACTGGGTCAGAATTCGTGCAAAAGGCTGTGAGAAATATTTGTTATTTGCTTTGATAAAGTAGATGCACGGTTATTCATGTTAATGTTTTCAATCTAGGGTAACTGGAACAGATCTTTTACGTTGCTTTTAGCAATATTTCTGCCATATCACCCAGTAATGTGATTGTTGTAATGTCCATGAATATCGGAGCGTTGGACTGTTGAGTGATGAGATTATGTAAGTTGTATCATGATGTATCAGCTTAATGGGAGAGAACGCCGTCAATATCACAAGATCACAGATATTACTATATTACTATTTCACAGCCAGTTGAGGCGGTGGGGTAGCCTAGTGGTTAAAGCGTTCACTCGTCACGCCAAAGACCCGGGTTCGATTCCCCACATGGGTACAATGTGTGGATCCCATTTCTGATGTCCCTTGCCGTGATATTGCTGGAATATTGCTAAAAGTGGCATAAAACTAAACTCACTCACTCATAATCAGTCAATATGGGCATTTCTTACATCACAATCATGATGAAATATGGCATTCATACACATACCAGAAGATCTTGACAGTTAAGGGGATGCAACTCTGGAGTCAACAAACAATTTACTAGATGTCACTATTCTCTAATTCCCATTTCAGTTCATATCGGTTTTCTTATGCCAGGTTCAAACTCTACTGACAGGCCACTGTTGGCTTCTGCAACTGTTTACTTATGGGTATACATCCACTCAATAATCTACTCAGAATCCATTAATCTTTCAACACAAGTTCAGTTACCTGTCACATGACATAAATCAAACGTTTTCATCTTACAATGGAACTAAGATGGGCAGATAACTCTGTCAGCACATATTTTGGAAGGAATTTTCTACACAATACATGAGGCTGTGAAGTGAGAATTACATAAATTTCTTAATAGCAGTTCTATGGAATGTAAGGCAGTTATGAAACATGATAGCTTTCTGATCTCATGATATGAGATTGTATCAGTCTGTTGGTTATTAAAAAAGGCCTAAAGCTGCTGTTTCGAGATGAAATGAACACAGTGACGTCTTCATTATGTATGTCTGATTCAAGTATCTTTGACAGCATCCAGTTAAATGTCATGAAGCTGTGAGAACATTTAGTTTTCTGGGGACAATCCTTTCGTCTCAGGATGTTAATGGTTCATTTAGTTTTTAAGAATTTACTCTATATTTCATACATGCATGTACAAGTTTTATGATCCACAAAAAAATGCAAACTTTGATAAAGAAGAATGTAGAATACGTCACCATTACAGTGAAATATTTTTGCGTTCTGGAAGAGAAACTCTCGAGAGCCTCACAAAACATAAATCAACATGGTTCTATTAAATGATCATCAGATGACCGCAGGATGTTTTTTAAACTGAACATCCTAATTCAAGGGGAGCAACATCCCAACAACCACAGACTTGGATTCAATGACACCATTCTCTTGAACGTTTAGGAATATTTTCAGTGTATTTCATCCCTTACATAGGGCTCCCTTTAAGGTTTAATTGGCCCGTGACCCATCTTTTTAAAGATTCTCCAGCAACACTTCAGGCTCTCTTTATAAGCCATTCTTTTCTTGTCAAATGTGTTTCTAAACTGTCGATAAACACTGAAATATACGGGGCAAGGGTTGAAACCTCAGCTAAAGAAACTGAGAACGGGAGCCCAAGGCATTCAGCTTCAAGTGGGTTTTTGTGAAAGGTGACCTTTCCTTACAAAAGACACAAAGGCCTTATTTCATGTTCTAAGGGTCTGGAGAAAACACACAGGGATGTTATGTGGATCAAAAACTATTGATTTTTAAAACTACTTTAACCAACCCTTAGAAATTTTGCTTATTAAGTTATGAAATATCTTACCATGTATTCGATAAAAAAAACCTAGAGATCATTCATAAAACTTAAATATAATTTTCAGTGACATCACTTACACATTCTTTCTTAATGCTAATATCAGTTATCATTAACCTAATGCTGCAGTTAAATCTCGTACATTTCCAAATGTATATGTTCTTTCACACTTACTTTGTCATCAAGCAGATGCATTTTCACTATTGAACTTCTTTATCTAACCAAAATCATTTTTACAATAAATATTACATGTAAATGTTTTCTATCAAATTGATTTTACCATTTTACACAGTAGCAATAACCACCTTGATGTCGATGAAGAGCTAAAAGTACATTTTTTACCTACATTTCTTTGCTGATAAGTAAATTTGATACATATTCATTCATTTTTAATAAGAGATGAACCATCGCATCATACACATCTCACATTCCTGTGATAATATATATTGTGATATATAATCAATAACAAAGCTTTGGTTTCAGTGTATCCTGTCACAAATGTTTCACATACATATATATAATATTGTTAGCTTAAACTCTCATGCAAAATTAGAGATGAAATAAAATTCTAATGACTTTCCATACCTATTTAACAAAAAGGCAACAGCTTTTGTCTGAAACTTACATTTTACATTTTGAATGAATTGATATCAGTATGACACTTTCATAAGGGCAATTTACTCTTGTGCAATAGGCAATAAAGTTGTCCATTTCATTTATTGACTTGTCTATATCAGATAAATTCCATTGTTATCACAAGACAATCGTTTCATTATTCACATAATGCAATAATGAAACCTATCAGTCTTACCCATTGACAATGCTAAACCACACATATACTGGACAAAAATAGTTAGGGATATTTGTAAATTTTGAAATTATGAATAATGATCTATTTATTCATTGACACACTGATAAAATATCAGTCATAAAAATACCAATATCCCTAACTTCTTTTGTCCAGTATATATATCCACAGAGGTAATGTTGGTGATTCCTGTCAACGTTCTTGATCCTGATGTCTGTTTCAGACCCATTGATTTCAACATCCACACCTCAAATACCTAGACCGACAATACTAGGAATAAGGTTATCTTAACTAAACATATATATCTACAAAATAGAAATGAAATATTCAAAAGGAACCATCAACACTCCTAAGTGCAGAGGCAACCTAGACTTGCCATTACCATTCCAGACTTGAGTTGGACCTCATATATTCTTCAAGATTTAGGAGAGAGACTAGTCAAGTACACTGACAGGTAGAACCAGGAGGCACCCCCAGGAGCAGGTGTGGGGGGTCTCACATGTCTGTCACAGAGTCCCTGAACCATGTTATTTTCCCTTCCATCAAGCCTTTATCGTAACAATATAATCCTAAGTGAAGCAAGTCTAGATTTACCCAGCTCACTGGGCCTCCTTTTCTATATAAATTGAGTTCCTTCTTTCCATTACAATTATATATCTTTAGAGATCATCCTTCAGTATAGAGTCTGACTGAAGAAACAGGTTGACACTTTCAGCTGAGCAAATCCTCACATAGACTAACAACTAGTCTCTGAAATGAACATATTTTACTGAAAAAAAGTTCATAGTAAAAAAAAATATATATAATGAAAAGGAGCCCTGAGACTTTCTTCATTTTCTGAGGAAATCTAGACTTGCCACATTTTCTAGACTTGTGTGGGCTTTCTTGGATATATTTGCTTCAGGGTCTGTACGAGAGACTAATCCTCACAGTACAGAAATAATTAGCATGTTTGCTTGATCCACACTCAGCCACATGACCAGAGTCTGTAAATAGCTGAGTTTGGAGTGAGTGAGTGAGTTGGGTTTTACGCCACTTTTAGCAATATTCCAGCAATATCACAGCGGGGGACACCAGAAATGGACTCCACACAATATACCCATGTGGGAAATCGAACGCGGGTCTTAAGCGTGACGAGCGAATACTTTAACTAGTAGGCTACCCCACCCCCCCCAGCTGAGTTTAGAGCAGACAAACCAGTGATTGATAGTGTGAGCATTAACCCATGCCATTAGTGTACTCAGCAAGCCCGATGACCCAATGCTAGTTAGTCCAGTCATTGTATACTGAAGAGCTACATTATGGCAGTCTCTAAATAATAAAACATTGACCAGACAATCCAGTGATTGACATCATGAGCATCAATCTATGCAGTTGGAACAAGCTAACATGTATGAACCCAATCAACAACAATGATCACCTGATCATGTTAGTCATCTCTTACAACCATCACCCGTGAAGGTCCGGGTTAGAATGTGCCTTCAGTAACCCACGCTTGTCTCCACCCGCGAAGGTCCGGGTTGGAATGTGCCTTCAGTAACCCACGCTTGTCGTAAGAGGTGACTAACGGGATCGGGTGGTCAGGCTCGCTGGCTTGGTTGACACATGTCATCGGTTCCCAGTTGCGCAGAACGATGCTCATGCTGTTGATCACTGGATTGTCTGGTCCAGACTCGATTATTTACAGACTGCCGCCATATAGATGTAATATTGCTGGGTGCAGCGTAAAACTAAACTCACTCTTACTCTTACAACCATCAAGTGTTGCTAAAGATCAGTCCTAAACCGGATCTTCACCGAACATTTCAAATTGAATAGCTACCTACAATATTGCAGATGCCCCATTAAACAATATTCACTCACTCATGCACTGAACAATGCATGAAGTCCAGCTTCATCCCACCGACAGCTGCTGGACACAAGTTACATCACTTTCACCACTCTCTAATAAGGTCTCCTAATGGATCAGCCATCACACAAGGTTAAGTGATAGTGAGAGGTGATAATAGCCTTTTCAGGTCCTGATCAAAACCTCATTAAAAGCCTCATTAATCAGCAATACCATGTCCTGCTGGTCAGCTTCAATCATTCTTGACCATCTCTCTGTCATCAGTCCAGCTCGGGACATGAGATGGACATTAGAGGTGTCAATACAGGTCATGTTTCTAGCTCTCATCCATACAAAGACTCACCATTAAACCAGCATGGGAGAGGCCATGTATTGATAGTGACAATCTGGCCATGCCATTCTCGTCTTACTGGTACTTAGCTAAGTGCAAAGGTCATTTCTAATTATTACAGCAATATTTATTTGATACCAGTCAAAATGAAACATTTATACATGTGACATTATCCTAGGGCCATATAATGAAAGCTATATATGTTAATTACACAACATGCTGGAAATGAACCATTGAAGGCAACAAAAACTTTAAATAATAATATCAAAAGAGTTCATTGTACAATTGCACTATCAATAAGTGATGACCAGGTGTTTGCAAAAATGTGAGCAGGGGTGGAAATAACTTTAAAATTGCTAGTGTACTCCGGTACAGTGGCACATGTAGAATCCTTGCCCTGATAATTTTTCTGCTATACCGGCTGATTTTCTTGGTGATTTTTTAAATAAACAACATAATTAACATTGGAATGTCAACTGGACACTGGTACAGCGAGACATACAAATTTGCTGGCCCGACACAAAAAAAACACTGCACTCGGATGTCGGGCAATGGGTTATTTCCACTCCTGAGTGAGCCTACCGGTGGTATGCATCACAAACACATGTAAAGGCAAGCAAATTTTTCACCCACAAAACCTCTTCTCAAACTTTTAACACATTAAGAAATATTGACGAAATCAATTCATTAAAACAAAAAATTATTCAACTGTGAACTCAATCATTATAATGAAACTTCCCCAAATAAGGAGTTAGATATTTTGATAATAAATTCAAATTGGTTACGTCTTTCAGTTCCTTCTTTATCATGTTCATTGTACTCTTCCTGTGTGTTTACTGGTCAGTTGAGGGTGTAGATTATGTACATGTCCCTTTCAGTGAGACGAGGACAAGCTGGTATGTTAAGAAAAGCAAGTTGTAAATAAAGTTGGTTAGTTTCTCGCGTCTGTTAAATAAACTCCACGACAGATCCTCAATGTCACGGCCTGAGAGACCTGCTTTAACCCCTTGTCACAAATACGTTCGCAAGTCGGGGCATGCCATCAAGCGACAAAAAAATAGAATGGTGGTCCTGGCTATCTCCTGCAACTGTTTGAAGACTCTCGTAGACATACACCCTAACTTTAACTTTTATGACACAACAACATGCCTGTGGAGCCTAAAGTTGTCCAGCTAAATGCCTAAAACAACGCTCTTTCACATCCGTGCAATTGCTATGGCTGTACTTTAAATTAGTGTTCTACATCCAAATTTACAGACTCTCCGTGAGCTCCCTACCTGTTGAGCTAGGTAAAGGAAGTCAAGTTGAATCAACTTCTCTGTCCCTGTGCTACACAAATAAACCACACAACTATGCTGAAAAACTAGGTTTGTGTCGGCTCGTCTGTACTTTAACAGCATCCGCTGTGAGCGCTTTCTCTTCACAGTCAACACGTTTGGTGAAATTGTTAATTGTTAACATGGTGGGATCATTTTTATTTGGGCAGATTAATGATATAATTAACTTAACATTCTTAACAAATAGTTGAATTGGATGATTAAATTGTTTCCAGCTGACAGACCTTGTTCAAGTGTATACAAACAGAACACAAAATGGCATGGGTGGCAATTTTATTTACATACACAGGTACTTCATTTCTTAATTCCTTTTTAATTTTAGCAGGTTACGGCTTAAACGTAGTATAGATTTCAGCAACCTCATTTATATACACAGGTATTTCATTTCTGAATTTCATTTTAATTTTAGCAGGTTATGGCTTAAACGTAGAATAGATTTCAGCAGCCTCATTTATATACACAGGTATTTCATTTCTGAATTCCTTTTTAATTTTAGCAGGTTATGGCTTAAACGTAGTACAGATTTGTTGTAGAATATTCCGTAATAAACATTCAATAATCATTTTCTTGCAGCATTAATGTTTCTTACCAAAAAATAGGCCACATAATGGTGGGCTGAGTATTATCATGAATACTGAAAAGACTTTATTTTAGATGTTAGGCTGTTGATTTTTGTGTGTTCCATTTTTTACTAGATATTTTGGTCACTTTTCGTTGTTTGGAAGTAAATGGATGCTTTACTGCTTAATGCATTTATATTGTTTTGTGCTGTTCAACAGTAAACACAAAATGCCAACGCCAGATAATAACCTTCCTTGACCATCTGCCTAAACAGATTCCACTGGGCATAAAAGGAAAGAGAGCAGTAGAAAGTATATGAATGATCAACTGTAAAGAATATTAACAGTGGAACGAAAACAAGAATATTGCAAAAGGGGCATTAACCCATCCTCACTCACACACAATAACATATTTTTGAACTGCGTCTCAGTCATTAACAGCATAAAATGAGTTATGATCAAAATTTTAACATTCAAGGCCTTTGAAAAGATTTCAAAAAAGTTATTATGGTAGACATGTGGAGCACATTTCAACATTTCTCTGTCAGTAAACTGTAGGGGCAGTGGGGTAGCCCAGTGGTTAAAGCGTTCGCTCGTCATGCTTTAAAACCTGGGTTCAATTCCCTACATGGGTACAATGTGTGAAGCCCATTTCTGGTGTCCCCACTGTGATATTGCTGGAATATTGCTAAAAGTGGCGTAAAACTAAACTCACTCACTCACAAAACTGTAATCACCAAACTGGAAGACAGCCATATCATAACCTCAAAATTCCACATATTACTCTGTGTTAAGCATACAACATTTAGCAGTTAGACCGATAAGGCAGAAAAAAGCTAAAGATCAAAGTTACAACAAGTTTTTCACCTTCATTTCCTTCCCAACAGAGAACAAATAATTGCGATGGTATCTCAGGAAATAAAAGACATTTGTATCACAGCAAAAGTCTCTGTGAGTTGGCATTGTACGTCGCCACTGTGTGAAACACCTGCACACTGGGGCTCCATGTTGACAACACCCTGGCGACTACAGCCAGTTCACCTGATAACACCACAGCCATACTGTGTTTGTACACCAACGTAGAGTTGTTATCGCAGAGGTCGGCATATAAGATTTAAACGGTTTCTGTTAAAGCTCACGTTATCATTTTTAATGATTTTTTATATTAAATTTGTGTTTTAGAGTTTCCACTTCCTTGTATTTCCGATACATGACATACAGATCCACAATGGTCTGCAGCTCACCTTCAATAAGTGAAAAATGAATATGGGATATCACATTTCAACCAGAGTGTGTCAGTACTTCAAGAACCCTGTTCAGGATAATCAGTACCTTGATGTCATGAATCAGTAAAAGATCATGCATGTAAATATATGAAAACATGTCATAATTTTACAAAATGACTTCACAAGATATCTTTTCTGATAGTGTAGAAGTAAATGTTAGATTAACTGCCATAAATGTGCTCAACATATTACCTATTTTAGAACTAAGACAATACTAAAAACAAAACCATCCAATCATTTAACACAAGAACAATATTTCCTTAAACATTTGGACAAAAGAACAATATTTCATTAAAGTGTACCACAAAAGAACAAGGTTTGATTCAACACCTCTACATAATAAATTTCCATCAAAACAATGATCCAACAAACACTTTTTGCCAAGAATGTTCCATTCAATAGGGGAGAGCGGAAGGTTGCGGGTTCGATCCCCGACCGCGTCATACCAAAAGACGTTAAAATATGGTACCTGTTGGTCCCTGCCTGGCACTCGGCATTAATGGGTACAACAAGGACTGGTCGGCTCTGAGTCAGTATAATGTGTCTGAGTGGGGTATTCATGCTTCACTGCGGCATGGTATCTCAGTGGGCTAGCACTATAAAACCAGCTTCAGTCTGGGCTAGTACAAGCAGCTGCACATACACATACACACGCATGCACATCGTCATATGAGCGAAATATTCTCAAGCACGACGTTAAACCCAATTTCACCTCACCATTCAATAGGTATACAAGAGAACAGTGGACCTCTAAACAATGTTCCACTAAACACACAAGATCAATGCACTACTAAACATTAGCAAACAAAACCATTGTTCCATTAAACACACAAGAACAATGTTTTTACTAAACATTTGTAAACAAATACAATGTTCCATAACAAATTTCTGCATAGGAACAATGTTCCAATGAACTAAGCCCAATCTACATGAGCTTCACCTGCATATTATATTTAGAGAAAGTCATACCATATGACAGGGGCATGTCTGTAAAAGGTCATTTGTCAAATGTCACTGTCCTGATCCAAACATGGGAAAGTGTCACACACAGACACCAGCCAGTTCATTCAAACTTTGAAAACATGGACATTAAAGCCTGGAATTATGTTCAACACGACAACCAGAAATGCAGAGGCTATTAATCTCCTTCCAAGCCACTGGCCACAAGTTCATAACGAGGGCATATCTGGCACTTGAACCCTTAGAATGGCCATGGGTGAAACGGTACACAAAATGCAATCACTTAATTGCTGATTTGAATGACACACTTCGTTTTAAACAAATTGCAAAAGAACAGTAACAAACTTGTTCATGATTAGAGAAAATTCCATAGGTTTAGTACACAAATGGCAGGATATATCAACTAAAACATGCACCAAGATGTATATATGAGTAACGTCCCACTATAATCTTGACACACGAGTAGTAAAACTGATATTTCACTATGTTGTTTGATCTGAGACATTCCACAATGATAATTTGTTATATCATTGTCAAAACACATTTTGGAAATATAGTCATCATTTACATAGTTTCTATACTTTCAATTTAACTGTATATTTTATACTGATTGTCCTTAATGTTGAAAGAATGGACACTTATCTTGTTAAAGAGATAACTTTAGGGTGTTGCACAAGTCAGATTTTGCCAATGATGAGCACTGACAGAAAATATGTATTTTACTGTATGTTGTAACAATATGTATCAATTTGTGAATCAAGTTATCAGTAAAATTTGACAAAACATACATTTAAAGCAATTTAACAAAATCTGACTTGTTCAACACCCTAAAGTTATCTCTTTAACAAGATAAGTGTCCATTCTTTCAAAATTAAGGACAATCAATATAAAAATATACAGTTTAAGTATATACATCTCTGTCCCAGTAGATAGTTACAGAGATTGGGGCAGTGGGGTAGCCTGGTGGTTAAAGCGTTGGCTCGTCCTGCCGAAGACCCGGGTTCGATTCCCCATATGGGCACAATGTGTTAAGCCCATTTCTGGTGTCCCCCGCCGTGATATTGCTGGAATATTGCTAAAAGCGGCGTAAAACTAAACTCAGTCAGTCAGTCAGTTACAGAGATTAAATTCTGATTTTTTACTGCAACATGTCTTGTAGTTTTGAATATTAGCATTGTCGTTGTTTAGATAATATATGCTATTAGGATATCATTTCTTGTAGCACAACTGATGATGTCAAATTTAAGTGCAATGTTTTGCCAAATTTTACTGATAACTTGATTCACAAATTGATACATATTGTTACAACATACCGGTACAGTAAAATACATATTTTCTGTCAGGTGTATTAGGGGCAAAAATTAGGTTCATTTGATCTTCATGTATGTCATGCATATTGTTGCCTGTTTTATTAAATCCTTTCAAATTGGAGGGTGTCCAACAAATCTGACGTTCAACAATACTGGTTCAGAATTACGTAAAAAATAATAACTTTAGTTTCTAATTTCGGCTTGTGCACGTTTCAACCCAGTGCTCATGATTGGTCGTTTTTGCCTGTTAGCACAAAACAATGAAGAGTATCTCATACTTACTTTCATGTAACTAAAATCCTCTTATCGCTTTCATTAAATGAAAATAAATGAATGAATCAAAGACTGAGTTGTAATTTCCCTTGTCAGTGTTTCATTTTTTAACTTTTTGTTCATCAAAGAATTGAGGAGTGGACTGTGTTTACTGCTTTTGGTGGTGATATATATGCTATTGTCATGCTCTCTTGAAAGTCAGCTTCGTTTCCTTACCTCGTAAAATTCCCATTCATCACCTAGCAACAGTTTAAAACTAATGCCTTTTGGGCTATTGTCTTGATGCTTCACAAAGTGGGGTCAGAAATATGTATACTGTTCCAACACAAAACATTTTTCATTTCCATACAACAAGTGAATTTGGACACAAAGGAATATTTAAGTCATGACATTCGACCTAGACTTAAACCCCCCAAAAAACAATTAAATCTATGTAAAAAATCTGAGCTAAACAGTTGAAACACACGCTTCAACATTGTGCTTCTCAATTCAAATATTTTCTCTTTAGATTAAAAGTAAATGTTTGTTTTGTAAATATTTTTAAATTATGAGCTCTTAGACATGTCGGCCTCATCACAACACGTATACTGTCATCATCGTCTGTGATGTCTTTGAGTGAATTTGTCCATATCAAGGGTATTCATTACAACAGCGCACAAACGTATGTCAATAAAACTTGCACTCCTATTCATATGAAAATCCATGCAATACGATACTACTGACGTACCACGTTAATGTGCAACATGGGCGTATCGGCACATCTTCGGATTCATTTCAAAGCAGGACAAAATTGTAACACAACATCGGCACACAAAATGGAGATTGTTCTTTTATCAACAACCCATCATCATCCATGTATTCAGAGATATTTACTTTTTTATACCTTTTTATGGTTTTGTATAAAATGTTTGCACAAATATTTTGTTACCATTCATAAATATTCTGGGCAAGAATATGTTAAGTTTTTTTATATCCATTTTTACTGATAAGATTGCTGTTTTATATTCTTTTATAATTGTTTTCATCTATCCATAACAACTATAATATGAAGGGTAGCCAGGTCGGGTAAAATATTTAGCACTTTATTGTGGCTCGTTTTGTTTGTTATTGTAAGAGCATTCAAAGTGAAAAGGATAGCGAGGCATCTTATCAAGCTTAATCCCAAATTACCATGCTGCTATCTGCATGTCTCCATATTGTTTGTATTAGACTGTCGAGACATGGATTGTTAAAAGGGTAACAAGAGCTGAGGTCTTACAATATTTTGTAGTTAAAACATAGTACATATACATGTTCCAAGGACAGTGGCATGCCTTCTGGGCCCCTATCATGTATTTCACTAATCACATCCTTGGCGGGTGAGTTATTTGACACAATGGCCATCAAAAGTGACAGGCATTTTGTGTCATTCCAGATCCAAGGTATGGCTAAACCAACACACTTTTAAATCCTTGTAATTATCAAGTATCATCGTTTCAATCTGGTGGTAGACATGGATAATGTACAGTTTAAAAAACTGGAATGTTTTAGTTCTCTGTTTTGGCAAAAAATAAATGCTTTCAATTCGGGTAACATTCTTAAAAATGTGTTCAGTTCAAACAATCTTCACAGTCTTCAATTATTTTAAAGCCTTAGCAAATTTAACTGCTGTTTGCTAATTTGTTAAATAGAATTAATAATCACATTTCATTCCAACATCATGTTAAATATGATAGTTCAGCAAGAACTGTTCTTCCCCCACCATACTTAGCAGAGTGGCATTATCAATCACGTTCACACTTTGGCAATTTTGCAAGGTTCACACATCAAATTTTAATATCATTTAATATATATGGTGGCGGTCTGTAAATAATCTGGTTTGGACCAGACAATCCAGTGATCAACAGTATCAGCATCAATCTATGCAATTGGGATACGATGACATGTGTCAACCAAGTCAGCGAGCCTGACCACCCATAAGGCGGCCTCTTACGATAAGCAGGCCTCTTACGATAAGCATGGGTTGCTGAAGACCAGTTCAAACCCAGACTTTCACATGTGTGGGTGCAGCTTTAAACAACAAACACACAAACCACACAACTGTCCTTCCTCTGTGAAAATGAGAGAGTGAGTATGGTTTTACGCCGCTTTTAGCAATATTTCAACAATATCATGGCAGGGGACACCAGAAATGGGCTTCACACATTGTACCCATGTGGGGAATTCGAACCCAGGTCTTCAGCATGACGAGCAAACGCTTTAACCACTAGGCTGAACATGAGCAAAAGGGGTTGAATGTTCTCTATTGAAGTACTGCCTATGTCAATGATATTCAAGTTCATCAGCCAGAACCTTCCTATTTTAACAAATTAGTAAATGCCTAGCTCTGTCACAATGACAACATTTGTACAATCTACACAATCTATGAGCTTCCTCCAACTGTGACAGAGTCATTGAAATCTTCCACTGTTTAACCACAGATACAATCAAATAAAACGTGTCAGCCATTAATTTGTCTCTCCCAAATTACACTTGACAGGTGAAGGAACCATCTCCGAGTCTCATTGGCTTCAGCTAAATGACCATACAACAGGAACTCTTTTAAAAGCTATATATTACATTCTAAATGAGACCCACCTTTGCTAA
Source organism: Haliotis rubra (assembly GCF_003918875.1). NCBI lineage: Eukaryota > Metazoa > Mollusca > Gastropoda > Lepetellida > Haliotidae > Haliotis > Haliotis rubra. Next base: position 686,316 of record NW_025766997.1, read on the forward strand.
ACCAGTGTCAGGGACAAAACATAGATTTACTTCACTAACTTTGAAGTCTGGAGATCCCCTGTCTAAGCCACGCCATTAATGTGTTTGCTAATGTTAGAATACACACGACTTCGTCTCACATGATCAGCTTTCAAATGTTTGAAAAAGGTTGTTATTGTTTGTTAAGAAATGAATTAATCACAACTGACAATTGTACTTAGAGTGTCACAATACCGGTATATTCCTAGATCACCTAATGATATATATAATGGTAATTATACAATAACACGATACAGTTGTGATATTACAATGACATGTATCTCATGTCATAAATGAATCCTTACAATAGTCATACAATATTTTTCTTACATATAAATATGAAAATACATGTTCTTATTATCATGTTTTCACTGTCATAAGCACAACCTAAAAGAAGATAAAGAACAAGCTATTCTTTCATATTACCAGAGTTATTGTCATGCCATGACAAGCCACTACAGAACTATAAAACTATCATTACAACCACCACCATAATCATCACCACCACCACCACCATCATCATCATCATCAAGAATCTCCAACCATCATCATCATCATCATCATCATCGACCCGTGAAGGTCCGGGTTAGAATTGATCTTCAGTAACCCATGCTTGTCGTAAGAGGCGACTAACAGGATCAGGTGGTCAGACTCACTGACTTGGTTGACACATGTCATCCGTTCCCAATTGCTCAGATTGATGTTCATGCTGTTGATCACTGGATTGTCTGGTCCAGTTCGATTATTTACAGACCGCCACCATATAGCTGGAATATTGCTGAGTGCGGCATAAAACTAAACTCACTCACTCACTCATCATCATCACCATGAATCTTCCCACCACCACCACATCATCATCATCATCATCATCAAAGCAAGAATCTTTTCAAACATCCAATACCCAACCCAACAGGCACATTCTAGATTCTAGTGTAAAGGCAGAGTAACACGTGCTTCCACTTCCTCAATACCATCTGTCTGCGGGGTGATATCAGTGATGGTATAGGGATGGATAGGGTTAACTGGGGCATGTAGGGAATTATCAACTATCTTATCAAACGTGAAGAGTCCACATATACTTTTATCAACAAATTAAGACCTTCCTAATCCTAACCCATATCACCTGTCAAAAACAGCATTAGTGTAACCGACTTCATACAAATATATTTTCATTCTGAAAAAACCCTATTTTAACACACGAATTAACACACAGTATGTCGCCCAAGTAAAATATAAACATGTTAATGGCGGTTCATTCTCTCTCCTTGTCTGTAAGAGCAAAGATACTTTAGGACACTGATCCCACTAGGACCTGTACATCATAACCCCCAACAGTTCCACATGTCAGACACTTCTGAAGTTGTGATAACCCTAATTTATATTACTTTACCTTGGGAACAAATCTTAGTAGCTCTGTATTCTCTTGTAAATATCATTTGGACATCATAAATATCCCAGCAGGGCCTCATAAGATGGAGCTTCTTTGTATTATGAAGATGTACGACCATTCTAGATACACAAGAACTGCTGTCAACAGAGTTTTAAATACATTATGTTGCTCAAAAATAGGGGAATGAGAAAAAACTTTTCATACAGATACTGTGCAGATGCTTGCTTGATCTTAAAGTTTTGACATGTTTTGACATCTTTTTGACTAAATTCTTGAGAAAATATCTCAGTTATTCTGTAATAATTTTGAACTATTAGCTTTTATTCTTTCATCTATTTTATCTAAATAGTTATATCAGAGTGTTCCAAGAAATAGTTAAAAAAGATACAAAGCTAATTTTGGTGTCATGCCATAAAAAGAGACCATATGTTAGATGCATTCAATATAGACCAAACAGAAATGTTAGGGACCATGAAAACTTTTAAGGACATTTTTGTTTGTGAAGACTGAGTACATTTCATAAAAATAACCCCAAAAATATTCATGATCTAAAACTCCTTTTTTTCAGAATAGATGGGAAGGCTTTCATAAATTTATTGTTAAATGTTTTTTATCATAGTACAAAGGGATGTTGATACTATGTCATCCGGCTGAACCAGGGACAATATGCCGATACTATCAGGGTGCAGGGTTGGGAAATGGGAGAACGACTTCAAGCAGCACCAGGGAAGGTATGTTAAATTGAAGATGAAGGTAATTAACTGATCAAGTAATCTATCTGATAAATTAACAGCACTAGGCGCTATATCATGGTTAAAAGCACCAGGATAACTATTTTCAAACTGAACAGGAATATACGAAAAATGTTCGTCATCTATATGCCTGATAAATGGCATTACTCGGTAGGTTATAACTTATATCATGGTTAAAACCACCAATAAGTAACAAAACTATCATGATTAATCTACCTTGAAAATGGCATCAGGCATTATATCATGTTAAAAAAACAATTAGGGTGTGTACAGGGGTGGAAATAACTTTAAAATTGCTAGTGTACTCCGGTACAGTGGCACATGTAAAATCACTTGCCCTGATAATTTTTCCGCTATACTGGCTGATTTTCTTGGTGATTTTTTAAATAAGCAACATAATTAACATTGGAATGTCAACTGGACACTGGTACAGCGTGACATACAAATTTGCTTGCCCGACAAAAAACCCACTGGACTCAGACGTCGGGCAATGGGTTATTTCCACTCCTGATGTATGTTCAAACTGAAGAGAAAGGTAACAAAACAATCATGACTAGTCTACCTGAAAAATGTCATTAGGCGCCATACCAGGCTCAATAGCACCCGGACAACTATTTTCAATTTGAAGAGGGAGGTACCAAAATAGTCATGTCTAATACACCTGACAGTTTTCCAAATTACACATTTGGGATTAAAGCTGTCTTCAAAACTTCTTCCATATCCTCATAACAATCACTTCAGATTTTGATGAAATATAAAAACTTCCAAATCTAATATTTTCCGTCACAGGCGCCATATGAGTGAATCAAATTCATTCACTGTAACATTTAAAGTAATGATTATCTCACGTTTTCCTTAAACACATTCTAATCCCTCTACTTAGACATAAAGAGCTACTATTATAAACACCCAGGTACAAAAACTCCCACAGGTGTCCGACACAGATTATCCAACATCCATCAAGAGGGTTACACAGTTTCCCCAGTCCTCAATTGTCCCATGCCGAGTTTTCACTGATTCTCCAGAAAACAAAATAGACATTTACTCTTACAAGTTCCCAATCTGTATGGCCTTGTGGGGCATAAAGCCCCTTGGCCATACAACATACTGGTGTAGGTCTTAAGGGACAATTAGCCCAGCAGGACATGCCTATTATAGCTGGTGGGGGTTAACCCCCTACTAGCCCCTTACAGCATCATGTCGAGGCCCTATTTAGGCAAGTACATTTAGAGCCCCAACATAATGATTGCTTTCAATATATTACCTTATTTTGACATTGTTGGCGGAGGGACTCTTCAGCTTTGTAATTTACCTGTCAGCTTTGATGTTATTCACTGTTTTTATTGCATGTTGATATTGGTTTTATTGCATGTGTGTATTCACTTGTTGACTTTTATGTTCTGATTTACACCTTAATCAGCATTTTACAGGTGGAAATTATTAGGTGTAACAACCAGATATATAAATATACAAAGTCCTAGATACAGGGATGAACATCAAACAAATCTCACATTCTAGTGTGAGGACTAATTTTGGACGTTACATATACATTTTAGAATAGATGTTATTATCATTGTTGATTTAATTACCATGCCACTTAATGTCTCGTATGTTGAAAACTAATGCAAAGTGTGTGTCTTTTAGAATGAAAATATATTATATTTATTTTTATATTGTACAAATTCAATATAGGTACAAACTGGCATTTGTAAAATTCCTGAATGGGTGAAAGTTGTGATCAGGAGCACACAGAAGCTTTGTACTGACAAAAGGATTTGCTGAAGATGACATTCACAGCCTTCTAAATTCATGCTGGTTGGTTAGTCCAAGACTACTATAAATAATGCTGAGGACTAGGAAAATTCCAATAATGGTAAACCTCAGCGACCAGAAACATTCAAGAGATTTAATTTGAAGTAGTTCTCAGTGGTTTGGTGTTGCTACAGAATGGGACCAGATAATAGAGACGGAACATCTAAACAATCTGAACATTCCTTCATTAAGTAGGACTAGTTACAAATTCAGAGGATTTGAGCAACAGGTCAACACTATTCCTGTATAATAATCATAAAATACAGAATTTATAAGGCCACAAATAGTATTAACAATATGTTTTCTAGATGCCTAAAACACATACAGTGAAAACAGGCATATGGGACTGGTAATTTGTTCCAAAGGGTCGGATGAGGTCGGTGAGATTTGTTTGCCATCAACCCCTATTTTATATAACATTTTCTCAAGGGACCCCCTTCTTTCCATGTGTTGTTTCTTTGTGGCTATCCCAAACCCACACCGCCCCATCTCCGATAATAATTAACCAGTCCCCAATTCCTGAAAACATTCACCAGAATCTTGACTTAGCTGTCACAACAGCCAACATTCCCGGCATGGCTACGGCATGCTTTTCAAAGTCAACCCAAACAATACAAGTGATTTCAAAGCCGACACACCTGTAAATTTAGTTTCCTACTCCGAAAAATAAACCACTTTGAGAGACACACCGGCAATTTTATTCCCGACAGTGCGCTCCCAGCAGACAAGGAAAACAATGCTTTTGATGTTAAACATCAGTATCTTCCACATACCCATGTCTGTTTCAACTATGCACACTGTAACAATTTAAGACACAAGTTGGCATTCTTAGCTTGACTCCCAATAGCTTACATACACAGGTCCACATAGTTGAACAAAGTTACAAGGTGCTAGGGGTGATATATCTTATAACACTCTCTGTTATCAAGTACGCGGAGTTTATTTCCAGAATAGTTTCATTCCGGGACGTTTGATTGACGTTGTTAATTTCACGTTGTAAGTTTCAAAGGTAATTCACCGCAATATTCGAACGTAGAAACACGTATACAAAATTGCCCAAATAGTTAGACAGTCTCGAACGTTGAAATGTATATTATATTTCCCTAACCACTAACTATGTAATGTATGAAACGGGATCAAGTTGGGGTATTACTTGTGTATCAACTGACAATGCTCGAAATGCCAACGGAAACCACAGCCCTTATTCAAATCCCAAAACGTACAACCATGAGATATAGATATTATAAATCAACAATATTAGCTACTGGGTAAAGTCTCTCGAGTAGGTCTTAAGTAGGAGCTGGTATATCCATAACAGGACCAGTCATAATTTATTCCCTACTTGAAAACGGGACAACTGTGGGCGGTTCCCTGCCGAATCATAACACATACAAAACAAGCGGCGACTTGGTTCCGTCTGTCAAGATAATCATATAGTAATCATATAATACTTAACTTTCACATAATAACAACAAACGGTACCAAAACACTGAAACATCACAACTTGAACGCATTTCGGTAAACAACATTATTCTTAAATACTATATCTGTGTCCAATGAGAAACACGATTAGACAGTTAATTAAATCGTAGTTTATTCGGGCTGAAACCCCAAATCTGTCTTTTCTATGAAAAACCACCCATAAAATAATCACTTGTTTCGATGGTTGAACTGTTATAACAAACAGTAACAAGTGCTCGTGTTTCAACAATAAGCATTCGTCGTCAGAAGAATCGGGAACTGTTGCCATCGTTATAACGCCTCGTTAACCACAAAGCAATTTCTTACACATGCTGTATACATGTCTAATTTGCCGATGCATATTCCGTTGGGTCTTTGCTAGTTTGAGCCGTCAACCGTGACGCCGAGAGCCCCCATTCACGGGCGAGTGCCCCCCATTCATTACGGTGCACCAAAACAATTTCACACGTTCCTACGAGGGCCTAAAAACCATCCGTTATTATTTGCTTTCGACTTGTGAGTAAACATCACACTCCCCGGGTCAATAGAAATGACAAAATGTTAAAATTACTTATGAATGAATACAATTTTAACAAGGAAATGGTGATATTTTTTTCCAAAACAAACATTTTTGCCGCATTGTTAAAATCTTGCCCTGCTGTTTATTGCCTTTCGTGGAAGAACATTTGATAAATATTGACTTTGAGAAACATAAACCATTGTGGTGATTTATCATGTCACATTACTCGGCGACATTTATATCTGCATTTTAGCAACTACAAATATTAAAGCAATATAATGGTGTTATTAATGAATGTTGCACTCGTTACATGCATTCTGTGAAAGAAAGTATGTTCACGTGCCTACATAAATTCATTTTCTCGTCATACTTGATTATGAACCACAGTATTACACTTGAATGAATCTTTTGCACTTACTGAGGGTCACATCGTGCTTGGTAATAGTTGTATCATTGAACATATTGTGATAACAATATATATGTTGTTGTCAGTCTTGTTGAAAATACGAGTAATCTCCCCTTTTGGAAGGTCAACCGTGTCGGTCATGTGTTTCCATGGTGCATGCTATACATATTTATTCACATTAGTGATATTTTCTTGTTTCAACATACTAAACATATGTTTCATAAATAAATAACGATACTTTGTGATCATTTGCTAACATTTTCTTCTTACCTGGGAGAAATTAAGTTCGTTGAGAGGCACGCACTGTTCTTCAACATGTTCAACAGCTCCGGTGACTTTACCAATCCGTTCCGCCGACTGCGCAAGGTATAAATCCAAAACAGGGATCCCCCGAGATTTGATATCACTTTCTGTCAGAGAATTTACCATAAGCATCACCCATACGGGTCGCTTCCTCTCCCAGTTTCCGGCAATAGCATTGAACAAATAGTCGGCATACAACCCCCTGCCCTTTTGATCGGCAGACATCCACCCCGGCATCATGAGGCGCACATACTCTAAATGTTCCTTCAGACGGATGTATATGTCCCTGGGTAGCACGTCCGAGAGATTGGCCCCGTGAGGCAGCAACTGGCAGTTTGCAAGGGACGTGATGGTGTAAGGATCTGTCAGGTCCAACTCGAAGAAAACGTTACCGGCTTGACGAAATGCATGTTTGGTGTTCTGGGGAATGTAATCCCACACTCTTGTGTAGGGCACGTGAATTGTCCCGAAGAAATACGACGGTGGGTCGCGGTGTATTGTCCACAAAAACGAGTTTAGCTGACTTTGCTGAAAACCACACAAGAATATACAAGGTAAAGAATTGAAAATGAAAGAGGGATCGGGTTACCCCCTGTGAAAATATACCCGACTCGATGGTGAAAAAACATGAATAAATTCAAGCCTTGGAAGAACGGGTTCTTTACTGATAGTTAACAGGGTACATATAAGTCGGGGATGAAGGAAAATGTAATCTTTGAGTAGAACAGCCGACGGTGAGATATTTCGCTGTGCAAACATATCAGGTACCTTTGGATGTGAGACACCGGTGATTGCGAACTGTGGTAGGAGATGACAAGATTGTGAAGCCATTTACTCGATACGAAGAAGCCCGTCACTATCAATAGAAAACCCTCTTCAATGCACGGCTCATCAGGCTTAAGCTTGTGATTTTGTGAATAACATATATTTCACCTCACGAGGTAGCAATAAGCACGTAACAAGATCTTATTTGCCGGAGAAAATTAATAGACTCGGGTCGTAATTTGTCAAGAAAAATGTAACCAACATTCCCCGATGAAATTTAAATAATAGGTGTTCGTTTTTCACAGGACATGCTTCTTCTAACAAATATTGCAAATTTACATTCTATTTAAAAGTAGCCTTATAATCAGTTTGTTTTATTATTCAGAGCTTGGATAATTTAATGTTTTTTCGTGTGTTTATCAGTGATATGGATAGGGTCACAATATGTGAAATCTTCAGTGAATCAATAACGAAATAGTTAATACGAGTATTGAAATCATAGCGTTAAATATGCACTGGATTCTCAAAGTCCGTGACCTTTTTCAAGCTAGACTAGAAATGATTGCAAAATTTACTGAATTTGTATAACAAGAACAAACAGGATTTTCTCTAAGTAACTAAGGGTCACAATACTTGATCGAAATCACAGGAGTCCGGTTGACGCGCAGGACCTAATACAAACAGAGATCGAAATATCATTCACGACAAAACGAGTATATTGTGTGAATGGGCCCAGACAACGCAAATCTGGAGTATTGTGAAAGCTGCGTTCATTCACAAGCAGGTCTTATAACAGGGAATTGTTGTAAAAATGGGACAACTTTTTATCGAGTGATCCCAGTGGGTTCCGAGTGCTGCATAAACTGTGCTTAGTAGCATTCGGATCTTCACCCTCCCACCGTGCTAACTTTTCGCGACAATTATACTCGTCCTGTAAAAGACACCTTTGAAAACGTATCGGGTTTGCCGTGTATGTCCCTCAGAGTAATCTACAGCCCTAACCTGAATGGGATAATTCTATACTTGTGAGTATTTTCTTTCCCAGTTTTATCACGCTCATAGCGATGTGAAAGATACTCGGACAACAGGAGAATGTTCCGTTTCTACTCCGGAGATGGCCGATTGATGCCGATTGCCTTCAGGGTGTACCGAAAGTACCAAAGATCTGTTTTAGTAAATATTGTTGTATTCGTTGATTACTACCGCAGGTTATTTTCGTTGGCTCAATACTCCATTCAACTAAAATTATTCTACTTTTGGCATGACAACAAACAAAACAGTTAAGATGTTTACAATGTAAACACATTTAATGAAAACGTACTTAACTAAATCTCAGAAGCAAATATTACGTTGTATTCAATGTTGAAATATCAATGAAACAATGGATAGATATAACGTAACTGAAACAATTTTCAGTGACCGTCTGGCGTCATGATATCTAAAGACTTAGAAATTACACAATACATATGGTCTTTAAATACAAGTTTGAATATACTTCATATAGCTTGAATCTTGTATAATTCTTCAAACGAAGTACCTCTTTAGTTAGTTCCAGCTTGACTGTTCAAGTTTAGGGATTTGAATTGAAAGGAAGTCGTATTTATCAAAGATCTACCTTAACATAAACACGGGCAGTAATGGAGTAAAAGCATTTTTTACATACACAAGGGAATCGCTCCCTCGTCTTAGACATTCACTGAAAACCATTGCGTTTCTGTTTATTCCATTGCGCGTCTTAAAATAAACTTAGGAATGATAAACCTAGAAATAAAATATATCTTCAATGCTAATTTATGACTCTGTCTGTTCTTAATTATGTAGTCTGTGTTTAGAAATGGAAATTAAATTATTCAAAGTACTTACATCCTTCGAGGAGTCGCTATCACACTTTGGCTTTTTCCTCGTGCTGGCTTCTAGTTGTCTTGCCATGGAAAGCGAAGATAGAACGAGTAAAGTGCACAAGACAATGTAGACCATCTTGACAAGGTTCCATGGATATATCCACCTAGAGAACCCTTCCTAGATACCCGAGATAGTCCCAAATGCGCCTGTCGCCTTATAACGAGGGCGCAGGTTACTGTCCAGTACCAGTGTGCCCGGCCGGTGGGGGACGGGGGTCAGCGTGAAGTGTTGTGGCTGAACTCTGTACACTGCTTGACAGTACTTTCACCGTACAGCGTCTACCTCTCCACACGAGCACATGTCCAAACGACGAGCCATTCTGTTGGACACTGATTATCACTCGCTGTCCGCGCTGAACTCAATTCATCGGACAAATTTTGACAAGTTAAATCGCCTTGATGCTCCTGGCATCCTATCCAGTGAGCTGGATATACCATAGAGAAAATTCGCCTGGTGCGCGCTCTTCTCTCCGCTTCGTCTATTGGTTCATTGTTGACTAAAAATAGATTTTGTTTTGAGGAATAGGGGCGGGGGGTCCGACTGAGGCGCTGGTCAGTTCGTGGTCATTTTGAGACTCCCCCAGATGAGCGTCCAGTCATGAATGTTGTATTGTATGCGACCACCATAAACAATAGCTCAAGTTATTGATGTAGCTTTTAATCTTTCGGAAAACCCTGAAAACAATTTTCAATTCCTCTACCATAAAAGCAATGTTTCCGGAATGGGGTTTTTCTCAATCAAATGAGATGACTTGTTGGGGTGGTAGTTAGAATTCACAATGGCCAAATGTCATATGTGGATTTCATATAGCCGTACTTCAAACACTCTGACAGCCACGCGCGAGCTTCATAAAATCAGACCTGTTTTCCCAACAGAGATGCCCGGCGACTTGACGGGGCACTGCCTGGTTAAAGGGGGAGTGGGGATACTGTAACGACTACACACGGCGCGTGTCGCGCATTCTATAGTACTCCCGGTCGCGGAGGACTCTTTATCCCTTAGCTCATCGCCCGCCGTCTTTGAAAATTCTCTGTTTTTTTCCAATGAATTGACGGTTTTTTATACATGTTTTTCCTTTTTACACTCCAACATTTTTTCGTAGATTTCTCAGTCAAATGCAATGAATGCTAAAATACCCCAGATGTGTGATAGGCATTTAGAAGTTGGTCGGATAATGCAACACACTTGATATGGATGTGCAACTTCTTTATTATTTACATAACAATGAAAAGGTTGCACATTAATTTCAAGTGTGTTAATTGTATTAAAATATCCCACTGAAACAAAAGTTTCGATAACAATATAAGTAAAACTATGTTAAAACTGACATGTTTTGAAGGGAACAATTAATTTCTAAAATGTTCAATATAAAGTCGACTAAAGTCAGCCGTGCCACTGAACGGGAATATGTGGAATAAAGTGTTCCGATTCTACTGCGAAACACATAGGATATCTAACCGTTTGATTGGCATTCTGGAAGTTGGTGAGTAAATACGAAAAAAATATTAATGGATAAGAACTTTATTTATTTCATTTAGCGACGCTTGGATGTAGATCTTACACCGTTACCAGTCTGATTGTGGAACATCGAACGTCGCTACCTGCAGTATATCAAAACTAGTTATCAGTCAAGTAGTATGTATTCTTACACGGGATGTCGATGGAAAAACCTTTTCGATTCTTCCGTGCTTTGTGTTGTATTTTGTGTACATCTTACCCAATCGATGATTTTATGTTTAGAATGAAAAACAACACCCAAACAACAACATAATAAACTGGTGGAAAGCATATACAATATGCATGTATATAAACGCTGACCTTTGAAGAGTATTGCCGCTTCAGCGTGTTCATCTTAAACTGGTTATGATATGTATCTTCACCTCTCGGCAAAAACAAAATGGTGGATTATAAGCTCAAAGCTTAACAGGAGTCAATGTACTTTTTAAATTTGAAAATACCGTTATATTTGATACGTTAAAATAGAAACAACTCGAGGAAAACCGCCATTCTTTCAAACGGAACACCTGTGCAATGCATATTCATACGACAACTGTATACTAAATTCTCACGGCATGCTGAAGAATTTTGAAGTTATAAATCTAAACTAAAATTTCTGTTCATGTTTTCTTTTAAATTATCTTTATATTCACTTTTTCCATAATGTCAATAACTATGTTTTATCTGCCTGCTATTATTTAGTAATGCTTGAGTACATCACTGATCAACTGAAACCATTTCATTGTTAATATCTAAAGCGCTCACGTAGCCTTGCTCCAAGGCTGTCCTGAATAAAGCCCATCGATGTATAATAATACTATCCTTTCAAGAGGCAAGTCTAGAGAAGCGGACAGTACTCTAATGTTATTTATATATATTTTTTCGAAATTCTCATTTAATCTATTAATTATTACCCTATAGACTTGTGTAGTCTGTCATGCAGACTCCAAAACACACACACACACACACACATATATATATATATATATATATATATATCCAAGAAAGCCCATGAAAATCTAGAATATGTGGCAAGTCTAGATTTCCACAGTTTCTGAAAATGAAGAAAGTATCTGGGCTCCGTTTCGTTATGTTTTATGATCATAAGTTAGGAACTGTTTTTTTCTGTAAAATATGTACAAGTCTAGCGCTTATACGCTACTCAAGGGATTTTCATTAAGTTCAGTATTTATTTAACTGAGTACTAATGTTTTCGCCAACTGTCACTCAGTCTTCATCTGCCTTGAAGGCGTGACGGCGGTGTTATAATCAGCTGCTTGGCGGCGATTGTGATTAAACGGTAATTAGGCTAAGCTGTCAACAGTTTTCTCAGTGTGTTTATACTAAACAATGCTGAAACGTAAGTGTCACAAATTTAACGCGAAGATTTCTCAGCGCTTTTAGGCAGGTGTTTTTTAAGTAATGTGTTAATTTAGCACCCAGTAAGAACCCTTTGCTTAATCCTGTGCATAAATAATTTTATGTGTGTAAACATTTTTTTGTTCGTAATGATTACACGATCGTTTGAAAACGCATGGGGGAAAGGCGAGGACACAGAACATATTAATAAGATAATATCATGGCAATGACGATATTAACGATCTACATGAATATGCACACGATGTTATAAGACGGTTGCCATCATAAAGTTTGGGTGTGTTGATGACGTATTTATATGTAATCAGTTATTAACGCAAGGCTGAGAGCTGATCAACGGATTGGCGCTGCTTGTTCTTGCGTTTGGACCACCACAGATGACGACGGAAAAACCGGGGGAGAAGAGGATGGGCGAGGAGACGAAGAAGTAGGAGCTATGTGACGAAGCGTGAGTTTTATTTTACGCCGCTTTAGCAACATTCCAGAAATATCACGGCGGGGGACACCAGAAATGGGCTTCACACATTGTACCCATGTGGGGAATCGAACCCGGGTCTTCAGCGTGACGAGCGTACGCTTTGACCACTTGGCTACCCCATCGCCCCATGAGACGAAGAATAAGGAGACGGTGATGAATGTGAGTGACGAATTTAAGAAGCGAAAAAGAAGTAAAAGGAGTTTGGAAGCAGGTTAATAAGAGGCGAAGGAGAAGACACGTGATGGTAGAAGGAGGAGACTAGAAGAAGCAGGAGAAGAAGCAGGTTAAGAGGAGAAGAGGGCGAAGAAACAGCAGGATAGGAGAAACGAAAGAAAAGCAGGAGGTTGGAAGGAGACGAAGGCTGGCTGGTTGTTCAGCAATATTCTAGCTATATGGCGGCGGTCTGTAAATAATCGAGTCTGGACCAGATAATCCAGTGATCAACAGCATGAGCATCGATTTACGCAATTGGGATACGATGACATGTGTCAGCCAAGTAAGCGAGCCTGACCACCCGATCCCGTTAGTCGCCTTTTACGACAAGCATGGGTTGCTGAAGATCAATTCTAACCCGGATCTTCACGGGTCGAGACGAAAGAGAAGAAACAGGAGGTTGGAATGAAAGGTCGAGAGTAGGACGACAGAAGGGGAAACGAAGGAGCAGTAGAAGGAGGATAGAGTACGAGGAAAAAGGACTAGGAGACGAATGACAAAGAATAGGCTAGCACAAAAGATGGAGAAGAACTCAAAGGAAGGAGAGACGCTTAGGATTCCCCACATGGCTACAATGTGTCAAGCTCATTTTTGGTGTCCCTCGCCGTGACAGAGCTGGAATATTGCTAAAGACGGCGTAAAACCCAATTCACTCACTTACTCTTCTATCCTACTAGGTGAGTGAGTTTAGTTTTATGCCGCTTTAGAAATATTCCAGCGATATCACGGCGGGGGACACCAGAAATGGGCTTCACACATTGTACCCATGTGGGGAATCGAACCCGGATTTTCGGCGTGACGATCGGCTGTCCCACCGCCCCCGGAAAAGATATAATAAGGAGACGAAGGGGAAGCAGGAAGATACAACGAAGAGACGAGGGAGAAGTAGGAAGATAAAATGAGGAGACGAGGGAGAAGTAAGAAGATATAATGAGGAGACAATTGAGAAATGAGAAGAGGAAGATATATGGTGAGACGAGGGAGAAGTAGGAAGATATAATGAGGAGACAATTGAGAAATGAGAAGAGGAAGATATATGGTGAGACGAGGGAGAAGTAGGAAGATATAATGAGGAGACACTTGAGAAATGAGAAGAGGAAGATATATGGTGAGACGAGGGAGAAGGAGGAAGATATAATGAGGAGACAATTGAAAAATGAGAAGAGGAAGATATATGGTGAGACGAGGGAGAAGTAGGAGATATAATGAGAAGAGAATTGAGAAATGAGAAGAGGAAGATATATGGTGAAACGAGGGAGCAGTAGGAAGATATAATGAGGAGACGAAGGAGAAGTAGGAAGATAAACTAAGGAGACGAGGGAGAAGTAGGGAGATATAATGAGGAGAAAAAGGGGAAGCAGGAAGATATAATGGTGAGACGAGGGAGAAGTAGGAAGATAAAATGATGAGACGAGGGAGAAGTAGGAAGATATAATGAGGAGACGAGGGAGAAGTGGGAAAATATAATAAGGAGACAAAGGGGAAGCAGGAAGATATAATGAAGAGACGAGGGAGAAGTGGGAAGATATAATGAGGAGACGAGGGAGAAGTGGGAAGATACAATGAGGAGAAGTGGGAAGATATAATGAGGAGACGAGGGAGAAGTGGGAAGATATAATGAGGAGACGAGGGAGAAGTGGGAAGATACAATGAGGAGACGAGGGAGAAGTGGGAAAACATAATAAGGAGAAAAAGGGGAAGCAGGAAGATATAATGAAGAGACGAGGGAGAAGTGGGAAGATATAATGAGGAGACGAGGGAGAAGTGGGAAGATACAATGAGGAGAAGTAGGAAGATATAATGAGGAGACGAGGGAGAAGTGGGAAAATATAATAAGGAGACAAAGGGGAAGCAGGAAGATATAATGAAGAGACGAGGGAGAAGTGGGAAGATATAATGAGGAGACGAGGGAGAAGTGGGAAGATACAATGAGGAGAAGTGGGAAGATATAATGAGGAGACGAGGGAGAAGTGGGAAGATATAATGAGGAGACGAGGGAGAAGTGGGAAGATACAATGAGGAGACGAGGGAGAAGTGGGAAGATATAATGAGGAGACGAGGGAGAAGTGGGAAGATACAATGAGGAGACGAGGGAGAAGTGGGAAGATATAATGAGGAGACGAGGGAGAAGTGGGAAGATACAATGAGGAGACGAGGGAGAAGTCTTAAATGTGCTTCACACATTGTGGCCATATGGGGAATCGAATCCGGGTCTTCTACGTGAGGAAACTTTTTAACCACTAGGCGACCCCGCCGCCCCCTATTAGGATAGGGGCGGTGGGTAGCCTAGTGGTTAAAGCGTTCGCTCGTCACGCTGAAGACCCGGGTTCGATTCCCCATATGGGTACAATGTGTGAAGTCCATTTGTGGTGTTCCCCCACCGTGATATTGCTGGAATATTGCTAAAAGCGGCGTAAAACTAAACTCACTCACCTAGTAGGATAGAAGAGTAAGTGAGTGAATTGGGTTTTACGCCGTCTTTAGCAATATTCCAGCTCTGTCACGGCGAGGGACACCAAAAATGAGCTTGACACATTGTAGCCATGTGGGGAATCGTGTAGGATAGAAGAACACAGAGGAAAATAGGTATAGTTGAAGGCGTAGGAGAAAAGGGAAGACACGAATGAGGAGGTGAGAAAACGAACAAGACAGGGAAGAGTTGAGTTGAGTTGGGCTTTACGTCACATCGGCATTATTCCAGCCATATAGTGACGAGATCAAGTTTCCATTCATTACCATTTTAAGTCAAGGTAATTGTTAAGAACTACATATTTTGGGACTATGTCACAATAATTGATGACAAATTGAACTAGGGAATGATAACACAGATGCTTTATACAAAAAGGGTAAAAACGTTTGTATTTCTTGCGGCAATTTCGCTCTTTTAATGTTGACAAAACTATTCTTTTACTGTTTTATCGTAGTTTTATTCAAAATGCCTTAACTTTCTCAATCCAGTGCTGGATGGATCCCAATCAGTTCAAAACCGAAAGAAACTCAACAAAATCGTCAAATTAAGCAGGAAAATCGCAAATGTGGATTTCGACCCGTGTAAGAGGAAAGAGTTTTAAATTTGGCAAATAATTAAAATTTTACGTGAAATCCTCACACATTTATCATTTATTGTTTTTAAAGCCGATGCTGGACGGGATGAACGATTTCAGGGCTCTATTTGATTTAAATTTTGGAATTTGGAAACTTCGGAAGGTAAAAGTTTATAATATGTTTTACCTTCCGAAGTTTCCAAATTCCAAAATTTAAATCAAATAGAGCCCTGAAATCGTTCATCCCGTCCAGCATCGGCTTTTAAAATAATACATTATATTTTTACATACAAATCTTATCTCTACCTGTATATGTATATTGTTGTTATATTAATCATAACTGTTTTACCTGCATATTTGTAATCTTTGTTCAATAATTTATTTTACAGTACATTTACCTGTAAGAAACGCTCTGTTATTTACCGTATTTATCCTACACTCATGTGCGTACTCTGTGATGATGTACAGCAAATTCCTATTCAGGGTAATAAAGTTTCTTCTTCTCTTCGTTTTGAAGAAGGAGAGAATTTTGTGATCACATTTGTTTGCAAGTAATTGCCTAATTGATGACAATAATCCATGAAACAACTTGTGTTTGGTTATTAAATTATTTGTACAGGCAAGCCATGAAATGAGCTGGTTTATGTGCACTTAGTATACTCAATCACCTTTAAACTTTCAAAGCACCTACCTACCTTACTGAATCACTTAAGGTCTGTGTGACTTGAAATATATTGTAATATAAGCCAGTGCAGATTTGTAACTTGTGACCACCTCTTTCCCGAGATCCGACCTTACGAATCTTACAAATTCTGTTTGATCTCCCGGGCTGTATAATTATGATCGGTAAGTCGACAGTTATTCACACTAAATTTAAATTCTTGTCCCTTTAATTTCACGAGTCAATTACACACATGTAAACACGAAAGGATAATCTGCATGTCGAAATGTAAATTAGGGTATGTGCTAATTGCGTCAGTTTTCCCATCACGCGTACAACCAAACATAACCATCAGCCGTATTTGCACCATCCCGTACAGCTGTTCGTCTGTCATACAGACCCTGAAGCAAATATATCCAAGAAAGCCCACGCAAGTCTAGAAAATGTGACTAGTCTAGATTTCCACAGCTTTTTGAAAATGAAGAAAGTCTCTGGGCTCCTTTGCATTATATTTTACTTTTTTTTATTATGAGCTGTTTTTCTGTGAAATATGTTCATTTCAGGGACTAGTTGCTAGTCTAGTACATATGGAATACTGTAAGGGACATTGTCGCTATGTCGCATTGTCGCGTTGTCAAAAACAAGTAAAGTGAGGCAAAATAAACCAAAACGCGACACGCGACATCGCGACAACACGACATTTCGCCCATTTGTCGCATTGTCGCGATGTCGCGTGTCGCGTTTTGAATAATATTTTTCTATTCCTCCAAAGGGCGACACGCGACATAGCGACAATTTTCAAGGTCAAAATATGTCGCGTTGTCGCGCGTCGCCCTATCTAAGATGTGTAAAAGAAGCCTAAAATTCACTAAAACGCGACGCGCGACAATGCGACATTTTTTATGTCGCATTGTCGCGTGTCGCGTTTTCGCCCTTTTCGATTACCGGTGCGCATGCGTAGAAAGTCAATGAGTCTACGCATGCGCAGGAAATGTTATACTCTATTACACATTTCAGTGGTCTTTTGTTACCTCCAATGGTTTTTACAATGAAGTAGTACGCGTAATGACAATGGGGGCTGCATTTCTTCAACTTAATGGAAATCTTTCATTGTTGCTTTGAAAATTATTGCATATATTGTAAATGTATTTGGCCAATCAAGTGTGTTTTAGCATCAAGACAAATTATTAGCGCTACTATTCATTGTAATCACGGCACTCGGTGGCTCTGTCATTCAAGGCGAGGCAATCTGCTATGCAGGGTTGTGTCTCTTAGTTACACTAGATAACTATGATCATAGGTTCGAATCCCAGCACCATACACATTCATCACTTTGAACATTTCACCCATATCAAGCTCACAGGTTGTGAAAAAACTCAAATATTGTTAAAATTCAGGCCACATCGGCAGAAACATCAAGTGATGTCCATGAATGGGTCACTATGTTCCACAGTGCGGACGTGTCCGACGCTGATGAACTTGTTCAGCCAGCAGTGGATGGATACCAGGTAGAATTACATGGTAATATCACTTAACCATCCAGCACCTCAAAGACAGTTTTAGTCGACTTTGAACGTGATATTGTTCTTGGGAAAACGCCATACAAAAAGACTGTTATGATTATGATTTTAAAAGCGGTTGAATCGCTTGGCAGAGTTGCGTACGCTTGGAGTGCTAGAAATCAACTCTCGCTCGCTCGCTCCCTCCCTCCTCTCCACTCCCCGCCCCACTCACTCACTCACTCCACTCCACTCCGCCCCGCTCAGCTCAACTCCTCTCCAAACATCGAAAAGTAATCATGCTTGTGATAAAATCCGCCGTAACTAATGAAACGCGACACGCGACAATGCGACAACGCGACATTTTGATGAAATGTCGCGTTGTCGCATTGTCGCGTCGCGTTTTAGTAAATACGTTATAATACATACTATACTCAATACTTTAACAAAGCGCGACACGCGACGCGCGACAACGCGACATTTCATCAAAATGTCGCGTTGTCGCATTGTCGCGTGTCGCGTTTTAGTAAATACGTTATAATACATACTATACTCAATATTTTAACAAAGCGCGACACGCGACGCGCGACAACGCGACATTTCATCAAAATGTCGCGTTGTCGCATTGTCGCGTCGCGCGTTTTAGTAAATACGTTATAATACATACTATACTCAATATTTTAGCAAAGCGCGACACGCGACGACGAAAGCGCGACACGCGACGCGCGACAACGCGACATTTCATCAAAATGTCGCGTTGTCGCATTGTCGCGTGTCGCGTTTTAGTCAAATACGTTATAATACATACTATACTCAATATTTACGCGCGAAGCGCGACACGCGACGCGCGACAACGCGACATTTCATCAAAATGTCGCGTTGTCGCATTGTCGCGTGTCGCGTTTTATTAGTTACCGTGGAATTTCAAAACTATTGCAAGGATGATTATGTTTAGATGTTTTTTAAAGGGCTAAGATACACAGGGATCGAACTCAGAGTAATAATAAATGTGGCCGTGAAGTCTGTGGGTTAAGAGTTCTTGGTTAATGGAATGGATGTGTTGAAACTGGCCATTTTGCTGAAAATTATTATGACTGAGTAGGTGTATGTTTGAAACGATACAAGAACATGTGTATCGCTTGGTATATTATTATTATTATAAATAATATAGGATTCAAATAGATTTGAAAAACAGATATCGCAACACATTATTGTAATGAAATATCTTGCTAATTTAACAAGTTCCGTAAACCTTGAGTGAGTGAGTGAGTGAGGAGTGAAAGTGGAGTGGAGCGGAGCGGAGAGGAGAGGAGAGGGGCGGAGTGGAGAGGAGATGAGCGGAGAGGAGAGGAGCGGAGAGGAGAGGAGCCGAGAGGAGAGGAGAGGAGAGGAGCGGAGCGGAGTGGTGAGGAGAAGAGCGGAGAGGAGTAGAGAGGAGAGGAGAGGAGCGGAGAGGAGAGGAGAGGGGTGGAGTGAGAGAGGGAGGGTTGGTCTCTGCCTCTCCAAGGGTACGCAACTCTGCTAAGCGATTTCATCGTTTCTAATATCATAATGATAACAGTCCATTTGTATGGCGTTTTCCGAAGAAGAATATCACGTTCAAAGCCGACCTAAACTGTCTTTGAGGTGCTGGATGGTTAAGTGATATTACCATCTCATTCTGCCTGGTATCCATCCACTGCTGGTTGAACAGAGGCAGATGTCGGACAAATTCATTAGCGTCGGACAGGATTGTACCAAGAAACTCGAACGTTAACATAGTGTCGAGCATAGTGACCCATTGGAGGACTTCACCTGATGTTTATGCCGATGTGGCCTGAATTTTAACAATATTTGAGTTTTTTTCACAACCTGTGAGCTTGATATAGGTGAAATGTTCAAAGTGATGAATGTGTATGGTGCTGGGATTCGAACCTATGATCATAGTTATCTAGTGTGACTAAGAGACAAAACCCTGCATAGCAGATTGCCTCGCCTTGAATGACAGAGCCACCGTCTGCCGTGATTACAATGAATAGTAGCGCTAATAATTTGTATGGCTGCTAAAACACACTTGATTGGCTAAACACAGTTACAATATATAAAATAATAAAGCAACAATGAAAGATTTCCATTAAGTTCAAGAAATGCAGCCCCCATTGCCATTACGAGCACTATTTCATTGTAAAAACCATTGGAGGTAACAAAAGACCAGTGAAGTCTGAAATAGAGTATAACATTGTCTGCGCATGCGTAGACTAATTGACTTTCTACACATGCGCACCGGTAAATCGAAAAGGGCGAAAACGACACGCGACAATGCGACATATAATATGTCGCATTGTCGCGTGTCGCGTTTTAGTCATATGTTATAATACATACTATACTCAATATTTTAACAAAGCGCGACACGCGACAATGCGACAACGCGACATTTTGATGAAATGTCGCGTTGTCGCATTGTCGCGTCGCGTTTTAGTAAATTTTAGGGCTGTTTTACATAGGGCGACGCGCGACAACGCGACATATTTTGACCTTGAAAATTGTCGCTATGTCGCGTGTCGCCCTTTGAGGAATGAAAAATATATTATTCAAAACGCGACACGCGACATCGCGACAATGCGACAAATGGGCGAAATGTCGCGTTGTCGCGATGTCGCGTGTCGCGTTTTGTTTAATTTTGCTTGTATTTGAGAGGGCGACAACGCGACAATGCGACAACGCGACAATGTCCCTTCTAGTATTCCATAATGTGGGGATTCGAACCCGGGTCTTCGGCGGGACGAGCCAACGCTTTAACCACTAGGCTACCCCACCGCCCCGAATGTAAGTAAGGAACTCATGAGGGAGTTACATTTGTTCAGTACTGTTGTTTTGTCAATAGAATATGTTTAGTCTACGGGAAATGCCGACCAACGAACGAACCAACCTGACCCTATATCTCACTCTTGCCGTCTCGAGCTGAAATTGACAACTGTCACCAGGTGTACCTGATTTCACGTGCTGGAGTTTCGCACCTGACACATGTCACTGTCAGAGTGTCGTGGCCAGCTGACAATAGCTGATATATACTCATGTTTCCCGTGACATTTACAATACGCAAAGGCACATACTATATTCACCAACAGCTGTTCATGACCATATGGGCGACGGGAGACACATTTCTCCGGCACGAGAAAACCGGTCAATCGTCTTTAGACAGAAATGACAAGCACTGATTTCAGTCGCAAAGATGTCACTATCGTTGACGAGGAAGTCATGGTTTGGACGTTTGTAATTATCTCTGGATTGATATATAGGCGATGACTTGGAAATAGCAAATGTACTTAATAATAATCGAAAAAGAGATTTTGTTTCCAGTAAACTACATTCTTCCCAATCATCTCACGAAGACTAAAAGTCTATCGACTTCGACCTATTATGTACCTAATGCAATAAGAGTTTTCGTTTCAAGTTAAGCACATCCTACTCAAGCACCAAACTGTCCCTTTTCATTGATTGAAACTTGATTCCGAGCTCAATGCTTTGAACAGGGTATTCTTTATTTAGCTTTAACTGATTTGACTAACAACCTTTTATCATGAAATTAATCAGTATATTAAAATTATAGTAAACAGTTGTCATTACAGGAAGAACAGGCATTGTCACTAAGGTGACGTAATCCCCCGCCGTAAATTATCAAATTAAACTTAAAAAGTAATGAAAGTGAAGGTTGTAGTTTTCAGATGAAGTTTAATGTCCACAAAAGCATGACCAGGTCAACCTGCATCTTCCCAAGATGATGCATTGTGTCAAATATGAAGAAAATATAGTGAATTGTGTGTGAGATGTCTCGCTGACAAGGTGAACATGTAGGTTAACATGCTGAAATCTTCAAAGTGTCGCTGCGATCTTGAAAAACACGTCAAGGTCACCACAATCGACTGGGCCCTGCGGCTTACCCAGATGAAGCTTGGTGTCAAATGTGAAGAAAATCCAGTGATTGGTTCTTGAGATATCTCGCTGAGAAGCTTAACATGCAGGTTAACATGCTGAAATCTTCAAAGTGTCGCTGTGACGTATGTGAAGGTCACCAAAATCGACGGGGCCCTGAGTCTTCCCTAGATGAAGCTTGGTGTCGAATATGAAGAAAGTCCAGTAAACGGTTCTTGAGATATCTCGCTGACAAGGGAAAAACGTTAAAGTTCCCCTTATGACCTTGAAATGAAGGTAAAGGTCACCAAACCTGACGGGGACCCTTTGCATACTGTGATGAACCTAGGTACCACATATGAAAAGAATCTAGTCAGCGGTTCTTAAGAAATTCCAATTCGTACGTATATATACGTAAGGACAGCGCCTAATACTTTTTCTATACCCCCCGCGGCGGGGGATAAAAAACATGTTTTAGGAAAGTGTAATCATTGCAGAATATTCTAGGTGAAAGGGGGATTGTACTTAAACATGTAGTCTGTGTCATACAGACCCTGAAGCAAATATATCCAAGAAAGCCGACGCAAGTCTAGAAAATGTGGCAAGTCTAGATTTCCACAGCTTCTGAAAATGAAGAAAGTCTCTGGGCTCCTTTTTATTGTATTTACAATTTTAATTTAAAAACCTTTTTTTTCTGTAAAATATGTTCAATTCAGAGACTAGCCGTTAGTCTAGTAAACATTTTACTTGAAAGATTTTGGAAAATTATTGATGAAACAACAGGTTGGCAATATTATTACTTTGTTTCACAATTTGAGCAAATGTGTGGACATTGGTTTAATAGATCAGTTAATTACTCATTTTTAAAATATTTTCTTCTATAGAAAAAATATACTTTATATTTCAATAGTAAATGTGCTTTTATGTAAAAATATATAGTTCTCTAAATTTTCAAAACTCAAGAAGAGAATATTATTTGTAGTCTTTACACGTTAACTCCGAGAAAGAACAGGAACCCTACACGTGGGTAAACGATATCATACACAAGAAACATCGTGCCAGTTCATAAACCTATCTTAGTTTTCTAACACATCTGTGGACCCGTGAAGATCCGAGTTCGAATTGGTCTTCAGTAAACCATGCTTGTCGTAAGAGGCGATTAACGGGATCGGGTGGTCAGGCTCGCTGACTTGGTTGACACCTGTCAGCGTATCCCAATTGCGTAGATCGATGCTCATGATGTTGATCACTGGATTATCTAGTTCCGACTCGATTATTTACAGACCGCCGCCATATAGGAATATTGCTGGGTGCGCCGTTTAACAACAGACCAACCAAACAAAAACTAACACATCTGTGTTTTGCTTTTTAAAAACACCCGTGTAATCGTACTTTGATATCTGCTTTTTTCAGCTTTCGTTGAGCATGTCAACAAAACCTTTCAGTAGCGGTTATTCGAAAGTTAGTGAAAAACTGAGTTCTTTTCATCCCACATCGTTCTCTGCTCCATCATTAAGCACTACCCTATAACATAATTTGATAAATTCCATACTACCTATCAAGGAGTTTAACGTATGACAGAGAACATGTAATCCAAGAATGAGTGAGTGAATGTTATTGTGGGTCACGTCATCATAGCAGTTTTATCAAAGCACCAAATCAACAAAGTCACACAATGTAACCCCCGATCCCTTCTTTTCCCCGCCCACTAAGGAAAAAAGTATTCCATTAAACACCACCCATGAACCAAGGCCCCCCTTTCACAAATCTATCGTAGCGCTACGACTGTCGTAAGTCTATGTTACAGTGCAGGGGTACTATAGCTTTGTGAAGCGGGGCCCAGTTCCATTTTACCAAACTAATACCATTTTAGGAACAATTCTTAAGGGTTCGTTGATTTGGTTTCGCCTTCTTGTTCCACCAAAACGACGTGAGTAGCAGAGTCTAAGCATGGCAGGAATGGCATTGAAGATGAACTTCTTCCTGCAAGGCCTGTCACGTCAACTATACCAAACTTGATCCAGAGAACAACACAATTACGAGGGCGGAACGGCCAATGACTGCGAGCCATTTTACTAGTGCAGTATAGGTATTTCCCAGGAGAGAGTGCATTTCATTCCAGAAGGTTTGGATACAGAGAAAGCATCTGCTAACTGGGTTCTAAGCTTCTGACGCATGATCAAAATCTCACCAGGAACAAGATCTAGGTCTGTTTGAAGCTGATCCATAAAGGTTCTTCCAACGATTTGTGAGCATGGATGAAACATGGGTTCACACCTTCCAGAATCCAAACAACAATCAAAGCAGTGGAAACATCTGACCACGCCACAACAAGAAGGCACAGGCTGCCCATGAAACTGGAGGAGTGACGTCAGTGCATCAATGCGGAATTGGGTTATGTTGAAAGGTAAATCCTTTTAATATCATTATGGCCAAGTCGTTCTAGTTGAGGGCCAAAATGTATCAAACACACAATGAAAAGAACGAGACACTAATGTCACCGGAATGTTGAAACAAGCGTCGTAAAATCCCACCTTGGCCATTCATAAAAAAATAAAGTATACATTAGGTTTTGTCTGTTGTTTAACGCCGGGCGCAGCCAACTATTATGTTTAACGACTTTAATAAAGTGTGGCCCAGACAACCCGGATGTTGATATAGCGATTAATACTTTACACTGTTGGGGTACGATGGCATGATACATTTTATTGCCTTTGACGAGCGTTCGAACTAGCTACTGGCCCGCTAGCCAAATGCTAGCTGATTGTGAATCGGGACAGTAATATATTGTTAAAACTATCCCGACTGGCCAGCTGAAAATCTCAGATAATTTGTTCTTTATGTAATGTACATGATATGGTGTTAAACGTCCGTCCGCAAATGTGGCACTAGAGGTGAGCTGCACATTACAGCAGTGTTTTCTTCAACTTGTATTTAAGGAATAAAGAAAACAATCTTAGTTTTTATGTTTGTTATATATTGTTCCAAGGGGCGACAATAACTTACCATCTTCAATTACCAAGCATAACACCAATTCCGACCGATGTGCATTTTGATATTGATATTTTGCAGGGCCAGTGAAGTATGAAGTGGGCTAGCAACTGGCCAGTATCTTTTCAAAATTGATTCATACAATGCCTTTGACTTCAACCTCAACTCAACTACTATTGGCATACAGGCTGCCTACGACCATTTCTAACCACCACTCGAGTATCAGTGAGCATGTATGAATTGTTTAATATCATCTATCTAAAGCCTAATCCACATGGGGTTGGCCATATTAGGAAAACGATATCGAAATGGAGGCGCGAAGTCATTTCCCGATTACGATATTGCTGACATGTTACTTATAATTTGATTAATACTATTAACATGCAAACTTTGACAAGTTTCCTCGCCTTGAAACAAGAGAGAGAAAATGTTTAAAAGGTTCATAATATGCAATCTCTGTCTTATTCTTCAGATGTTGAGATGTTTGTACCAAGAGGACATAACTCAGATCTGGGTCAAGAAATGTGATAAAATGGAATTGTGGTTTGTTAAGCCCATTACTGCTTAACTCTGTTGAAATATATGTATTCGGATCACTCATTTCATCCCACTTGCATTCTTCCTTCAAGTCGCCTATGACATCATCTGTGAAAAGGTGTCGTCAGTCGCCGATACGAGCGTTGATTTATTGCTGTATGGAGTTGTGTCCCTTGGCTATCGCATAACGTCTTACCGGAGATATCCTCTAAATATTTGCAATGTAACGCCTGCGAACTAACGCTCAACCCCTTAGAAAGGTGGGGGCGGTGGGGTAGCCTAGTGGTTAAGGCGTTCGCTCGTCACGCCGAAGAAACGGGTTCGATTCCCCACATGGATACAATGTGTTAAGCCCATTTCTGGTGTCCCCCGCCGTGATATTGCTGGGATATTGCTAAAAGCGGCGTAAACCAAACTCACTCACTCACTCACTCCTTAGAAAGGTGTGCCAGTGAGCCATGTAGGATTTACGTTGAGCATCTACAAATGGCTACAAACCAAAAGTATTTTACAATCAAATCATAAATCACTCAACTCCAAATATGTATACCCCATTCTTAATCAAAAGCGGATTCAATGATTCCATATCGAAAACAAAGTACAGGTTTTGGAAAACAAAATGACGGGCACTTCGCAACAGTTACCGTTTTTGCTTTAGATCTGAGTGCCATTAGGTTCATTAGTGGTGTACTTAGACTAACAGCTAGTCTCTGAAATGAACATATTTTACAGAAAATATAAGTTTTAAAATTATAATTATAAATACAATAAAAAGGAGCCCAGAGACTTTATTCATTTTCAGAAACTGCGGTAATCTAGACTTGCCACGCCACACATACTAGACTTGCATGGGCTGCATTGAGTATATTTGTTTCAGGGTCTGCATGACAGACTGTGGTTTACTTTACAGCGACGGCAAAACAAGAATTAAATGGAGCCGTCTGAATGTGACTACTTGGTGTGACTAAACCCTGTCCGTGAACTTTCTGTTCTCACGACCCTTCAGCGTCTGGCCGTGACTGCAGCTCCCTTTCTCAGCTCGTGTCTAACAAAATCTGATTTCAATTTTAAAAAAGTAACTTCTTTAGTACGTTTCATAAAAAAAATAGTCCCGACAAAGCAGGTCACCCAGTCGTTAGTAGTCACCACGTTGATTTAACAACAAGAGAACCGTTCTCGATAATTTGAAAACAGGGAGTATATTTACTGTCCCCGAGAGTTAACGAATAAGGCACGAATGTGTCCGGCACCATTTCCTGCGTTCGTGACCACTCATGTCCAATCGGAACACACCTTACTTTGAGAGCGAGTGGTAACGAAAGAAGTTTCTGTCCGTCAACAGTGT
Organism: Haliotis rubra; assembly: GCF_003918875.1. Taxonomy (NCBI): domain Eukaryota; kingdom Metazoa; phylum Mollusca; class Gastropoda; order Lepetellida; family Haliotidae; genus Haliotis; species Haliotis rubra. The sequence goes on from NW_025766997.1 coordinate 713,178, forward strand.
TGTCCTCGACACGTTGTTATGACAACACTCCGTATTTACTAATGGCATGTGTCAGTCAGAAGCCAGTGCGAGAATTATTGTGTATGTATTATGTCATTTACACACGAACTTACACGCCAACGACTATTTGAACGTTTCGGTATGTGCCAATTACACAGGCACTCAGACGTCGAATGTTATGTTATGTCTTTTCCACTTCCCGTTATTTTTGGAGTGAATCATACATTATTAGTTCAAACTCTAACACCCCATGGTCGTTTTTTTTTATTACTTTTTCAAAATGGGCAATGGGTGAATGAATGAGTTTACTTTTACGCCGCTTTTAGCAATATTCCAGCATCACGGCTTGGGGACACCAGAAATGGGCTTCACACATTGTGAGGAATCGAACACAGGTCTTCAGCGTAACGAGCGACACGCTTTAACCACTAGGCTACCCCACCGCCCCGACAATGAAGTCAGTTTGCATTCAATAGGCCGTCTAAATCTATTTGTCTGTTTTTTAGAAAGTATACAGGAGAATCGACGATGACTATGCGCTAGTCTGCCTCACAGTCCCTTAACAACATTATTTTCTCGACTGCCTAGTCCTCTCTGCAATGCTAAGGCTCTAACTGAAGCAAGTCTATATTTCCTCAGGTTCCCGTCTGACTGGAGCTCCTTTTCAATTTAAATGGGTTTATTTGTTGGTATCAAGACTAAGCGTTAGGCTAACTATGCTTAGGGGTTCCATGCTAAGGCTTTGACTAGAACTACGTCGTAGTTTATGTGTATATATTATGGGCGCTTCGTGTAGCCATTCGTCAATTCAGTGATGGCTGGATGATGAATATCGACAAACCCAGGCGCGTGGCAAGCCAATTTTTTCGTGTAAGCGCGATAGGTTCAAAGCTTTATATTTAGATAGTATTGGGGGGCTTGCCCAACTTTCATTTTTAAAATCATGTATAAGCCCCGGCCTTTTATAATGGTAGCTACACCCCTGAAACCGACATCTTGCGATTGTTTCAGTCAGGAACATGCAAGCCAGTGGGCGATAGTGTGCAAACAACGAACTCTGGTAGAGGACGATAGCAAGCAGCCACATCACAGCTTGTTCCTCGTTAGTGGTCTTCCACTGAACAACCGTTGAGGCTGCCGTGTTTTGTCAGAGAAAGCGATATACAGAGGCGCTGTTGAATCTGGCTGCGACGACACTGCAGCGAAATGAGTGAGTGAGTATGGTTTTATGCCTCTTTTAGCAATATTCTAGCAATATCACGATTGGAGACACCAGAAATGGGCCTCCTTCATTGTACCAATGTGGGGAACAGAACGCTGTAACCACGAGCGAACGCTTTTACCACTAAGCTCCTTACCGCCCCTACAGCAACATAGACACACGGGAAATACAAATACGTCTGTGGAATGCTCGTGTGATATCAGATCAAGGGAAATGATCGAAGTTCCATTGTAAGGTAATGTATGTATAAATACATGTACCTTTCCGCCATATGAGGAATGCTACTGCCACCCACGGCCGATATATGGGTATAACACTGGAGGTGAGGTGAAATTGGGCTTTACGTCGTGCTTGAGAATATTTCGCTCATATGCCGACGTGCATGCGTGTGTATGTGTATGTGCGGCTGCTTGTACTAGCCCAGACTTAAGCTGGTTTTATAGTGCTAGCTCACTGAGATACCATGCCGCAGTGAAGCATGAATACCCCACTCAGACACATTATACGGACTCCGAGCCGACCAGTCCTTGTTGTATCCATTAATGCCGAGCGCCAGGCAGGGACCAACAAGTACCATATTTTAACGTCTTTTGGTATGACGCGGTCGGGGATCTCCGGGCGGACGCTCTAACCACTACACCACGGAGGCGGTCGGTATAACACTGGAAAGATATACTATGAGATTTGGCAGTTGGTATTGGATACAGGTGTGATTTTCATGAACACATATAACCAATACCTTACACCTAGGTTACACAATGATGTACGAAACAGTGTATATGATGATCTTGTGTGCTTCAATACAGGGTGGGGCTAGCAGGCGCATGTGTCGAAGAGCACCTGTTCCTGTAATCCCGTAGTCAAATATGGTTCCTTTGTATTATTTTTGCCTTGGTCATTTCTTACCATGGAACAGATTTTACCATGAAATGTTTTCCACGATAGATTTACACTGGTAATATTTGTTCCGGGCGGAACTAATTCCATGTGGAACTAATCATGGTTGACACATGTTCAGACCTTATTGAAGCACACGAAACAGTTGAACATTAGGAAGTATGTTTAACTTTACTACACTACAGCTACTGGGGAATTACGACCAATGTTATTCCAGGGTGTCAGTGGAGCAGCCAAGATGATCCCTAATTTAAAATAAAAGCTGTACACACAGGTTACGAGGAACTATTGCATCACCTCCCATCTGTGGTTGTGTTGATTGTTAACGGGTGATGGTTGTCCATGGTATGTTTCCAGTCTAGACATTGTAATCGGTGTCGTGTGTGAATCTGGCACCACTACTACTGCTGCTGCTGCCGCTGCTGGTGGTACTACTACGCTGGTGCTTCTACTACTCCAACTACCTCTGACGATAAACCCGTGAAGATTCCGGTTAGAACTGGTCTTCAGCAACCAATGCTTGTCGTAAAGGCGACTAACGGGATCGGGTGGTCAGGTTCGCTGACTTAGTTGACACATATCATAGTATCACAAATACACAGATCGATGCTTATGATGTCAGTCACTGGATTGTCTGGTCCAGATCCGATTATTTACACACCTTCGTCATATGGCTGGAATATTTCTGAGTGCGGCGTTATCCAGCAAACAAACATACAGGTGAACCAAGTACTTCTGAAGCGCCAATTAAACACGCACGGCATATGCTGAGAGAGAAGATAAAATATGAAGTTAATGTCAATAACTGACAGAAACATTCAGCGTGTGTGTGTGTGTGTGCGTGCGTGCGTGCGTGCGTGCGTGCGTGCGTGCGTGCGCGCGCGGAGAGTGTTTTTTTTTCAAAGATTTGACTTAAAGATATTAGGACTGCCAATAAAAACATTAAGGGTAGGTCTTAAAACTATATGATATCGGTTTATCGCATGACACAGTGGACTATATGTGACAGTATCGGCCAGGCAAACCAGTGTTTGACCGCATTAGCGCCGGTCCACGCGGTCTGAGTGCGATGCCTTAGGGTCACCAGGCTGTCACGTGTAATGTGCGGAGTACATGGAGGCCTATTCAAATGCGGGGATGTATATAGCCCCCTTCACAGTCAAAGTGCCCAAGAAACAGTGACAGCTGCTTACATGTATTTATTAGTTAGTACTGTACCTTTACCGTGAACATCGGGGTTAGAACTGGTCGTCAGCAACTCATGATTGTCGTAAGGCCACTAACCCCTGATGAGGTATACGCTGTGACGTCAGTACACTGATCTGAGAACGTCATACTATTATGGGGGCGGTAGCCTAGTGGTGGGTGATGGGGTAGCCCCACGTGGGTACAAGAAACTCATTTCTGGTGGCCCACGCCGTGATATTGCTGGAAAATTGCTAAAAGCTGCGTAAAATTCAACTCACTCAGTCACCCCTAATATTATGTGCATGATTATTATTTAATTTCAGCGCGTCGAGCTGTTCTTCTGGATGAAGTGTCGCTCCTCACGCCCAGGACACGGATGCAATTCACCACATGGGTACAATGTGTGAAGCCGACGTCTAGCGCCCCATACCTAACTTACCCGTGAAGGTCCGGGTTAGAATCTTGATCTTCAGTAACCCATGCTTGTCGTAAGAGGCGACTAACGGGATCGGATGGTCAGGCTTGCTGACTTGGTTGACACATGTCATCGGTTCCCAATTGCGCAGATCGATGCCCATGATGTTGATCACTGGATTGTCTGGTCCAGACTCGAATATTTACAGACCGCCGCCATATAGCTGGAATATTGCTAAGTGCGGCGCCAAACTAAACTCACTCACTCACTCACTCACTCACCCATACATAGCTGTTGCTGGAGGAGCGGTGGGATAGCCTAGTGGTTAAAGCGTTCGCTCGTCACGCCGAAGACCCGGGTTCGATTCCCCACATGGTTACAATGTGTGAAGGCCATTTCTGGTGTCTCCCGCCGTGAAATTGCTGGAATATTGCTAAAAGCGGCGTAAAACTAATCTCACTCACTCACTGTTGCTGGAATATTGTCCAAGACGGCCTAAAACCATACTCACTCACGCACTCACTCACTCAGTGTCTGCAATACACGTATCTTGGCGTGGACGTACGCCCAACGATTAAATAACGATCTCCCTGTGGACAAGAATCTGCGGTGCCAATAAAACCTTAGTACCGTCATCACTACGATAGCAACGCTTTGAAACTCCCTTTAAATAATGCATAATGAATGTTCAGAAAACATCATTTCCAGATTGATATTTCCCAGATATAACACCATAGGTTAAAAAACATATTACAAATTAAGGCACTTTCAATGAAAATATAAGCCCATATCAATGAAATGAAGTTTATTTCTATTCTAACCTTTACCAAACTCGAAAAGGGCGTATGTGAGCATTGTTAGAAAGTGTAAATTAAATCACTTTTTGTGAGTTCGTTGAGTACAATGCAAAACCAAACAGCCTATACCAACGTATTGCGACCCAGCGTCACCTGTATGCTGTGCCTGCCGTTTATTTTGGAATACCACAATGTGGCGTTTTCTTTCCGTCGCGTTTTACAACTTAACTTAAATAACAGGGGACCTCCCTAGTGATTGTATGCCCTGTACAAACACTGTACTGAAACGCTAAACATAAAAACGTTCAGTATTATTTTTTCATTTTGGACAATGCCCAACGCCGATTCTCATAATGAAATGAGTGAAGAGGTCACCACTCCTCCTCAACAAGGAGCGCAAGGGTCGGTCAGGGTGCGCTTATTACCAAACCCTAAACTTTATACTGAGTTCGAACAAAATGAATTTTTGTTAGAGAAACGGGCGTGGAGGTTTGGGGGAACCGAGTGCGCTTATTTCATTTGTTTATAGTTTCATGACTTTAACAGAATAGAATAAGAAATATTCCGCTTTCTTTTCGTTTCATGTTACAAGGACAGGTGCAATTGTTTGTATAAATGAACGAAAATGCAGTTTAAGATATTCTACAATATACACATGTCGTCTGTTTTCCTTTCTCAAATTTAAAGTTCACACTTACAAATAATCATCAGCGCATTGACTTGGCTGTACTTGAACACCAATGAATATGTAATAAAACAAAGAGTATATCGAACTACCAAATTATTGTTAACATAACTTCATGTACATTGAACAGCCTAGTGGTTATGTTGGCTCGTCACGCCGAACATTCCCCAATGGGCACAATATCGAACTACCAAATTAATATTGTTAACGTAAAACTAAACTCAGTCAGTCAGTCAGTCATGTACATTATGAAGCAGATCTGACATTAAGGGCAAAATATATACCTTTGTGATATGATTTACGCCTCGCAATACACGCATGCACGCACGCACGCATATATGTGCACGTCACCTGTGAGATAACCATTAATGTGATGAATGAACTGTCGTCTATGATATCCGTATCAAAGACAAAATCACCGAATAACAATTTATTGTTTGTTTCATTTAGCCACCATCAAAACGGGTATATAAAACCTGAGAAGCATAAGAACCTATACCTCTCTCTTGATGTTATTATATGTTTGATTTTTCACTTGAAACTACCTTAAAGTAGTACCGGTGCTTTGTCTGTAGACGTGTACATGTTTTTATTATTTAAAAATTTAAAAAATACGTTAGAGAAACGTTCAACTGCTTAAACATCTCAGCTTTTTAGACCTTTTTTCGGCAGAAATTTACATTTCAAGCACAGTAGGGGTCATGTGGATGCAAATTCATTTCTTACCCCAGTCTTCATTGAACCAATTTATTTTTACACGAAATAGACGAGCCACAGATTACTTTTTACAAAAAGGTGCAGGAAAGAGTGATGGTTAAATAGACATAAAGAAATTTAACATAAGTTCTTTCAAGTTTCACACACATGGGTGAAGAAATGTAAGAAGTTATTTAATTACCGATTTTCCTTTGTATGGGTTTCTACATCGGGAGGGGGATAATGTTTTAACTACATGTATACGAAGACCATTAGATATTATTCAGTAAAACTGGCACTAACATGTGTCCTCCTCAACTTGTCTCAAACATTATTTTAATAATGAGAACTAAAGAGAACTTAATCAATATTACTTTGAAAGAGATACCGATTCTGTTAAAGTTACGTTTCTATCTAATTTGAGCATGAAACACAAAGACAATAGAAAAAGGTAAATTATTTGACTTCCAACAAACATGTTATTAAATCTGTAGCAATTTATTTAAAACATGTTTAACGCCTCACTCAACAATATTTCAGCTGTATGGCGGCGGTATGTAAACAATCGAGTCTGGACCAGACAATCCTGTGACCAACATCATAAGTATCGATCTACGCAATTGGGGTACGATGTATTTATATTAAAATTGGGGCGGTGGGGTGACCTAGTGGTTAAAGCGTTGGCTCGTCACGCCGAAGACCCGGGTTCGAATCCCCACATGGGTATAATGAGTCAAGCCCATTTCTAGTGTCCCCTGCCGTGATGTTGCTGGAATATTGCTAAAAGCGGCGTAAAACCAAACTCATATAAAATGATTATATATGTTTTGCCGTATTACATACTGAATAAAATGACTGTCTGTATGGAATAGAGGTAATCCTTCCATTTACCCATCAAACCATTACCCCGAGTTTACTTTCTTTTGTAGTTTTATAATTGACGAAGAGCGCGTGAGGTGTTAAACAACAGACAAAGAATCACGTGTCTACGAAATAAATCTGTCTCTCTGTTTGTCTGTTGTTTAACACCTCACTCAGCAATATTCTAGCCATATGGCGGTGGTCTGTAAATAGTCCAGTCAGGCAATCCAGTAATCAACAGCATCTACGCAAGTAGGATACGAACCGACCAGTCCGTGTTGTACCCATTAATGCCGAGCGCCAGGCAGGTACCAACAAGTACCATATTTTAACGTCTTTTGGTATGACGCGGTCGGGGATCGAACCCGCGACCTTCCGCTCTCCGGGCGGACGCTCTAACCACTACACCACGGAGGCGGTCAGCTGCCATATAGGCCTCCATACCATTACATGTGGTTTCAGTTTGATATCGTTCAAAGTCGTTAAGTCCTTTACCTTCATCAGTCATGCCGTGTAGTTTTTAGTCCATAATTACACCAGAGACCATATACCGATATAGGGTCTCTGATTACACGTAGCATTAATTCACCATGAATGAAATGTAATGAAGCGAATCTCGTGATATACCACGATGCTACATAATATTATTGGGTAGATAGTCAGAATCTACCTTATACCTATTTTATGGACTTTTATCCTAAAGCTCATTTTGGAATTGAATTACTGATCCGTCTCGTGATCTAATCACAGGCCATAAACACATTGCCAGTTATCGAATTCCTTCCATGCTATTTCCCAACATGCTATCGCAGCATGTTTCTTGAAAACCGTGCTTAAGCCCCGTTTGAGGCTCACAGGATCTATCAAACCAGAGACCATATGGTCTCTGATCAGACCTTTTGCAACGAGATTTTAACGGCCCTCCCCTCACGCCCGGTTTCGCGCCATTACCACAAAGGTCAGGGCCTCTCCTTATTACACGGGAAATGACGTCTGTGGTCGACGCCATATATGAACCGAAACCATTTTATCAAGAAACATGTTATCGGCCTCAGGTGCCCGATATGGTTAGATAAAGAGGGTACTGCATTAACCGCCCCACGCCCGCATAAAAACGTATCACTTCAGAAGAGAGTCAATTGAATTTTTAAGCTTTCTATGAAATAGTTGAACTCTAGAAGCAAACCCCATGAGACATTTTGTATGTTCTCTGGGCATTGCAATATGTGTTAAGACTAAAGGGGTGTTGACATTAACACTATTTATTTATGATTATGCAAACAGATTTTCTTTACAAGGTGCTCTTTCGACCATTCTGTAGCATCTTTTCGTATATCGATAACACTCAAGAGTCAATGAGGAAGAAGTGGAATCACATATCGAGTTGGGTCGATTTGGCAGGCACACACACGCACGCACGCACGCACGCACGCACGCACAGACACACACATGCACCTTTTCATTCGTAAATTATCATCACAAACGAAATGTAATAGAATCTTCACAGTACCTCTCCCAAACAAAAGGAAGATTATTGTGAGTTGGGTAGATACTATACCAACGCTTAAGCTGTGTTAATATATAATTTTGACAGAAACAAGTAAGTACATTTTTACTGAAGAGAAGTCAGAAGTCAGTTTGTTGACCTGTGAATAAAATCTAGACTTTAACATACATACATAAGGGCTGGGTGACAGGTGAAAGAAAATGGTTCAGGGACTGGCGTTAAGATTTGCTAGACATGGAAGAGGAGTGCAGTAGTGTTAAGTGCAGGATGCGGTATAACAGACCACCCACAAATTGGCAAGTCCAGTCAAAAAGGCTGTGATATCAGATGCTGCCACACTTAATCAAACTCTGGCGAACTGCATTTTATCCGTTGGGTATATTTACCCTTCAATCTCATTAAAAGTCTATCTGTTACCATATCTCTCCCGCCTTAAGGCCTACTCCCTTCATGAGATGTCACGTCATGCGTACTTGGAGCCAGTCACGTGTCAGCTTTCTCAAACTTTTCGGCTTGGTTTATGACTGGATTTAAACTATCCTATCGTACAAGAACACAAATATACTTTGATACGTTAAACCCCTTTAAAGACGGAAATGACATGACGCTCAGAAACGACTGAGTTCATGAACCATGCAGCCTTTATTATTCTGCATTCGGAACTGCCCATTGGGTACAATGTGTGAAGTCGATTTCTGCTGTCCCTCGATCTTGCCCGAATATTGCTTAAAGCGACGTAAAACTATACTCACTCACTCTTTCTAGAGCTGAAATCAGTCGCTTTCTTTGATCGCTTGTTTCGAGAATTAAGGAGCCCCAACACTGACATGCTGACTTGCTCATACTGCGGCGACCGCCTGTGTTTCGTGTAAGAGCCGACTTACCCTATCAGGTGATCTGGCTCGGTGACTTGGCTGACTTTGTCATCCTACCCAAACTGACCCGTGAAGATCCGGGTTAGGACTGATCTTCAGTAACCCATGCTTGTCGTAAGAGGCGACAAACAGGATCGGGTGGTCAGGCTCGCTGACTTGGTTGAGATGTCATCGGTTCCCAATTGCGCGATGCTCATGCTTTTGATCACTGGATTGCCTGGTCCAGACTCGATTATTTACAGACCGCCGCCATAAAGCTAGAATATTGCTGAGTGCGGCGTTAAGATAAACTCACTCACTCACTCACTCCTACCCAAACAGCGTGGATCATTACTCGTAATGTCAATCACTGGTTTGACCGGCCCGAAATAAATTATTTACAGACCGCTGTTATATAACCAACAATGAAAATTGCTTTAGGCTGTACTGAATGCTAAGCCAATGGATGTACATGTATAGTAATACTATCCCGTGAAGAGGTAAGTCTAGATTAACAGACGGTACAGTCTAAGGACGCCAGTCTGTTAGAGAGATACATGTATTTATATGTTTTAGAAATTACCATTTACACTATTAAGTATTACCTTAGAGACTTGTGCAAGTCTAATTCCCACTCGTGTTTATCACTATTACTATAGTATTGAGCTAGCATATTACCACACATTTACCGTACAAAAATGCATTTTTACACATGACAATGTAGTGTAAACCATTTCCTAGGCTTGGTGCGTTGAAAGGAAAGTTATAAACAGAATTCTGATCACAGTCCGAAAGTATTGTAGTATTACTAGTAATTATGTTTTTCCACATTGGTTGATTGTCAATACTTTACTTTTACCTGAATTTCATTAAACAGTTTAATAACCCGCTACATAAATAAAGTATACCTTTAAAGTATATGTCCAGATGTAGGATGGATAATTCCATCTTTAAATGTAATTTGATATGTACTCAATAGTATGTTGTCAATGGGTTGGCTTATAATATTAGAAGCTGGTAAATGCGTGTGTAGACGAAATAATAGATTTTACGAGCGCTTCAGATGGTAGATTAATGCGTCTGAACTCCATTCACTCGGTGAATGCTCAGAACAACCAAAGAACAGCACATTATTACCCCGGATAACTCCAGCTGCCTGTGAGGCGCTACAAGGTTATAGTCACACTACTTATGTCACTGGGTACCCATTTTCTGCTGGGTGAACAGAGGCAATTTTGAACAAACTCACCTAATGGTGAGACCACATGTATCACATGTGCTTCTTTGTGGGGCAGGACTGAAGTTTTAGAAACTTAGATACAGGTAAGAAACTGAAGGTGCCTGTATTGTTCACCACTGTGTTACAACTGTCTTTACATATGTTTGTAGCTTTAGCAAATAAATGTTATTATCCACCATCTTTGACTCGTAGCATTCTGTTAAATTTTAGTCTCAATTTTATTTTATCACGAAATTGTTGTATCAAGTGGTATAAGACAAAGTAAAAAAATCAACAATATAAAGAAAATAATTCTTTGCTCCTACATGGTTACTCTACATGGCTTCACATATTGTACCACTGAGGGGAATCGAACCCGGGTCTTCGGCGTGACGAGCTAATGCTTTAAGGGACCGTTCATAATTTATGGCGAGGGGGGTGATGATGATTTTTATGGAGAAGCAAATACAATGTGGATGCCCCCAAATTTATGTTCAAAGTAAGTGACCCCCTGCATGTCATGTACAAAGTCAATGACCCTCCCTTTCCATATTTTTTAAAGCATAATTTTAAATAGTTGTATGTACAAAATTGCTGACCCTCCTAGAAGATGTGTACAAAATTGCTGACCCCCCCTACCTCCCCAGAACAAAATGGGTGACCCCCCTTAAAATCATCATCAACAACACACACGCACGCACACGCACACACACACACACACGCACACACACACACACACACACACCAGCCTTGAATTATGAACGGTCCCTAACCACTGGGTTACCCCATCGATCCCTTGTAATTTTAAGGCACTTGGTGGTATGGATTATAAAGTTTACAATAAGTTATGTGATAATCTTCAGCCCATTCTTTCATATGGAGCACGGCTGTATAGTTGTATTAATGCAGTTCAACACCGTGCAGCTAGATACTTCTTAGCTGTCGCTGGCAAAATCCTAATTATAGCAGTTCGTGACGAAATATGCTGGGTCTCTCAGTGTACTAAACCCAAAATTGAGTTCTTTTTCGTTTTAGCGTAAACTTCATTTACTCGAATTTAATAGAATACCTAGTATTATTAGTAGACGGTCGGGACATTGGAGGTCAGAGATCTTGATATACTGGAGTTCATAAAGTATTACATGTAGTTAGTTTTCGTTTATATGTACGCCTACCTGTAATTGACTGATTGGTATTTCATATGAGGAGTTTGTTGTTGCCAAAGGACGCCTTAAGGCGTTAGATCGTTTTTCTGGGCTTTGGAATGATAAAGGGCAGGTTAATGAACATAAATTACGTACTTATCGCCTTTTCATAGATTTTTTTACAGGTTGAACATTATGTTGAAATAATTCTACCTAGATCACATCGTAGTATCTTGAGTAAATTCCGTTGTGGCACTTTGCCATTAGAGGTAGAACTGGGTAGATATTCTTGTCCGAAGCCTCCTGTTCATGAAAGGGTTTGTACCCGCTGTTAAGACGAATTACATTTTCTGGTTAACTGTGATTATTATTCAGATCTCCGGTATAATTTTTGGAAAGTAATAACTAGTGTCCATCACTGATTCCCGTCTATATCAGCAGGAGACAAAATGGCATTCGTGCCGACCAATAATCAGTTTATAAAGCTCCTTGCCGCACTTCTCCATACTGTTTTAAAAAAGCGCTGAAATATTTCGGTAGATTAGTTTATTCTATTACTGTCAATTATGTCAGTATTCATTTATCACTATGTTTACCGTTTATATACTTGATGTTTTTTAGCGTAAGAACGCGATTGTGTTCGTATATATAATTTTGTGTATGTGTGTGTGTGCGTTCGTGTGTATGTTTGGGCTTGCACCGCGCGCGTGTTGATGTGACTTTATTATCATTGTTTTCATATACCTGTGATATTTGTGTCCCATAGGCCATATGGCCGATGCTGTTTTTAAACCCCTGGAATAATGAAATGCCTTTTATTGTAATTCAGCACGTGACACAGTTCTTCGCGTAACCCGTGAAGATCCGGGTCTTCAGTAACCCACGCTTGTTGTAAGAGACGACTAATGGGATCGGGTGGTCAGACTCGCTGACTTGGTTGACACATGACATGTCATCGGTTCCCAATTGCATAGATCGATGTTCATGCTGTTGATCACCGGATTGTCTGATCCAGACTCGATTATTTACAGACCGCCGCCATATGGCTGGAATATTGCTGAGTGCGGCATAAAACTAAACTCACTCACTTTTCTTCGTGTAGATTCAGTAAGGGGCAGTGGTATGCAGAGTTCTATTCTTTCCACTGTCTTCTGACCAACAGAATACAGAGTGATCTGGATGGGGCCACTCACCATCATCTGCCTGAGGGAGGCATGTAAGGGGAGTCAGCTATTGCCTCCAATCCCACATTACATCTCAAGTCACCAGAAGACCAGCATTGTGTGTTTTCATCTTGCACAACCCAGACCTATAGTCTGTTTGCAGTGAAAACGTACCGATGAATTTCACGTTAAACAAAAAAGTAAATCAAATAAAGTAAAATTATGATTGCGAATCCTCACAACTTTACCTTGCCAGTTTAACATAAAAATCTCAGAATTTTATTTTACTTAGGATAAAAGTTGTTTAACAAACGATCATAGTTTCAAATCTCTATTATTGGTTTGTATTACAAGGGGGTATGCACATTAAATGAAACCCCGAGAACAAGGGTTGGTTTCTACGGTAGTCTAAGTTAACGCTCATCACGTACCGCACGTGCATTTGTTTCACTGTTCCAACTACTGCGCGTACCCCCTTGTAATACATACCAATAATAGCGATTTGAAACAATGATCGTTTGTTAAACAACTTTTATCCGAAGTTGAATAAAAATCTGAGATTTAAATGTTCAATTGGCAAGGTAAAATTATGAGCATTCGCAAACTTAATTTCACTTTATTTGGTTTACTGTTTTGTTTAAAGTGAAATTCATCGGTACGTTTTCACTGCAAACAGACTATAGTTACAAGTTGGATCACTGTTGCCGAGAAGTGAATATCGCCATCACTGTCTTCATTGCTATAATCACTGCTCTTGTATTATATTGGAGTCTGTACTGCCACACTATTTTGTTCTACCATAGTGAGTGAGTGAGTCTAGTTTTACGCTGCTTTTAGCAATATTCCAGCAATGTAACGGCGGGGGACACCAGTAATAGGCTTCACACATTGTACCCATGAGGGGAAACGAAGACCCAGGCCTGAGGAGAAACGCTTTAACCACTGGGCTACCCCACCGCCCCTGTATTACCATACTCGTAACCATAGTGATACCTTTGTATTGATTTGTGAATGCAGTTAATTTTAGAAATGTAATTTTTTAAGTAAGTAAGCTTGCGCGGGAAAAGGGAGGCAACTCGTGGGTGAGTGAACTTTTACGTCCGCTTTAGTGATCTACAAGGATTCAAGTGTTCCACTACCATTCGCATAGGAGATAAGCAAAATATCATGGGACAGGATAAGGAAAAAATACATTTGACTACATCACACATCACCAATCAACACTTATCAGAGGGGTACACAAAGCCCGCAGTCTAGACTACCAGTTGTCCGACTTCCATTTTTGTGGAAGTCGCGGTAGCTGAGTGGGTTAGGCGGCTGACTTTGTGTGCTGGCGATTGGGTGCCTGACTCTGAGGGTGTGAGTTCGAATCCCGGATGGGACTCAATTCAAAAAAAAGTACTAGAATTTGTACTTTACTAAGAAAGTGTAATCCCAAATATAACACATGTTGCATTTGACCACTTTCTAAATGGCATTGTGTAATCATACATCACATAGCTTTGTTGTTTGTCGGTTTCATATCTATTTCTTTTATGTAGTGATTCCCGGTTAACTATTGAGTTTCCACTTGGGAATCAGCACATAAAGAATTTGTATCATTCACTGCTGTGACTCCACAGATAAAGCGCAAGGTTGATCTCCCTTTGTAATGAAAACAAAGGCAACATTCGCAGAATATGACAGCTGTAAATAATGAGGACCAGATATATCAGTGATTGATATTAATAGCAACGATCCACACAGGTGTCCTACAATAACACAAGATCAACCAAGTCATCATCTAAAACCAGTTACCTGTAAACATCCGGGTCTGGATTGTCATCAGCAATCCATGCAGTAATTAGGTTGAAGTGTCTTTAAGTGTTAACAGATGGAACAGTAGGGAAGGATGTGAAGGCGTTTAATGCAGCTTTGATCAGTATTCCAGTTATATCAACCCTCAAACACAGGTATGAAGCTAGTCTGTCATACAGATCCTAAAAAAAATTTTATCCAAGAAAGCCCATGCAAGTCTAGAATATGTGGCAAGTCTAGATTTCAACAGAAAGTCTCAGGGCTCCTTTTCATTATATCTTTTTATTATTATAAACTCGTTTTTTAGGTGTAAAATATGTTCATTTTGGAGACTAGTTGTTAGTCACACATATGCTGGCACAGATAGAAACAAACAACGCAAAATGATATGAACCCATGTACATGATAGAGCCACACCTGCTCCTAGATCGGAGAAAGATGATCCATGATACCCTGACAATGTCACGGTGGAAAAAAACCCACCCATGTAACACCTTTGGTAAATCTTGTACCAAAATTTTACAGAATGCTGCAAGTCAAAGATGGTGGAAAATGATATTTATTTGTTAAAGTTACAAACAAATGTAAAGACAGTTGTAACACAGAGATGAACAATACAGGCACCTTCAGTTTCTTACCTGTATCTAACCAGGATAGAGAAACAGCCATACATTGACATCAGTACGAGGACCATGAAAATCGATGAAGAAATGCATCCATCATACACAATGTGGAAAATGTCAAAATGAATGTCTTAAGAGATTGAATGAAAAACATTGCAGCATCACATTAAAATCAAGCAAGAGTCAATAAACAGACAAACTTAGTTTCCTGAAATAAGTACAGAGATATCTGTTACAATGTGAAACACAATAGCACTAAACTGTGTAACCATGGCAACTACCATAATTCCTTCAATCTGTATCTAACCAAATATCAGAAGGTAGTTTGAAGGTTAGCCAATTCTGTTACAGCTTTTGTTCTGCCCAAATTGTGGCAGTGGAAAACAATTCACATACAACAATGAAATAAACTAACGAAAAATTCACCAACTTAATCAGACAAGAAATGTTTAATTTTCACATGATATTCTTCATTTGCCATGCATCTGACACTACAACATGGTAGTCCACGTCTCGAGGCTAACGCCTTGTACACTGACAGTTGGTAATTCCCTTGAGGATGGAGCTAGCCAGTACATGCTTACAAATGAAACTCCAAAAGTATACTTAATGCAAGAACAACTGTTCATATTGACAAATTAAGAAAATAATCTGATCTTTCCAATAAGGTTTTCACATGTCAGTGTGGCTGTCATCTCAGCCATTGATTACTAAACTAACAAACATGGAACACCATGTCAATCCAAACACTTTTGTGTTCTGTTTAATGCCACTCCATCACCTCCACATTCAACCTGCTCCTCAAGTGTCAAATTCACAGCTTACTAAAGGGAGATAACTGACTGGCAAATATCCTGTGTTATGATTGAAGGTGGGAAACATCCTTTCTCAGCCTTGGTGTCTCAGTTGCCGCGGCCTTTCCCTGGCTTCTGCTGACCTCCACCACCACCTCCTCGACCTCCACCACCACCACCACGACCTCCTCGGCCTCCAGCTGAGAATGCACCTGAACAAAACATCAGTCAGCAAAATGACATTGATAGCATGTGGTTCATCTTACAATTAAGTGAGTGAGTGAGTTTAGTTTTATGCTGCACTCAGCAATAATCCAGCTATATGGCAGCGGTCAGTAAATAATCCAGTCTGGCCCAGACAATCCAGTGATCAACAGCATGAGTATCGATTTGCGTAATTGGGATACGATGACATGTGTCAACCAAGTCGGCGAGCCTGACCACCCGATCTCGTTAGTTGCCTCTTACGACAAGCATGGGTTGCTGAAGATCAATTCGAACCCAGATCTTCACGGGTCTCTTACATAAGTTACAAATAAGAGTAGCTGTGAGTGAGTGAGTGAGTGAGTGCATGGGTTTCACATCTCACTGAACAGTATTGCAGCTATATCATGCTGTGTCAGCTTAATGTGGTCGGAAAGCCCAAAGTAAATTGTGTCTCAGACGTTTACCACTTCAGGGAAACATAAATACTGACATATATTATGAGGAACCATAAGATCTAGCTGGCTCATTGGGTAGACATCGACCCAAATACTCTGATGTAATTTGTCTCCTAGAGTTTTTCATTTTCCAGGCTTTTCAAAAAAGATTGAACACAAGAACAGCATTTTCATCACTGTTTTTGATATGCATCCAATTATCATAATGTTTTTACCAATACGACAGGAATGGAGCAGTAAGGTCTACTCTGACCAGGGTTGTTAAGACATATGAATAAAGAAGACAACCTACCTCTCCCTCTCCCACGCTGTCCTCCCCTCCCTCGCATGTCGCCACGACCTTTGTTCTTCTGGATGACCTCTTCCTTCACCATGTCGATGACCTCATCAGGGATTCTGAGGTACTTGATTGTACTTCCTCGAATGTAGCACTCTGGCATCCTCCAGAATCTGTCACCATCCTGAAATATGACACAAGATATCAGGTGAGGGGAAGGTCAATAGGGGTTCAACGTTATATGCATGGTTGTCAAACTTATATGGTGACTGTGCTGCTTGCACAGTGTGTACGAGTCTGGGCTAATGCCAGTTTTATCATGATTATAGTGTAGGCTCACTGACCACACTCAGATACCATGCCATGTTTAAAATGATACAAACTAAGACACATCATATAGACTGAGCCCAGACCATTTTTATGATATTAAAGCATTTTAATACTAGGGCTGCAATGATTTGGTTTGATTCATTGAAAATCGAATCTGACACCTTAGATTCGATTTTCGATAACCATTATCACTATTTCGATTCAATATTTGAATACTATTTAAATTATTTCCACACTGCCAGAACATAATTTGGACTCCAACTGTGGCAGTCCTGAGCGCTGAAATACGGCAAAATGTGATTGGTTGACGCCGCGCTTATTATCCAATAAGAATTGTTGTTAATAGACATCGCCAAGTTGACAATGGATTTCATGCTAAAGAAGCTACTCTGAGAGTTAAATGAAATCTGATGTTTTTACTTGTATGAAGAAAATGATCAAACTGAGGGTCCAACATCGAAAATCGAATTGAAGTCTGGGTGAATAATAGCAGCCCTAATTAATAACAAACAAAAGGCAGGAAAACTACAAGTACATTTCTTAGCTTCTTTCGTATGATGTGGTCATGGGATTATACAATCAATCTTGCCAGACTGACACTCGTATCCCCTACACCATGGAGATGGTAACATGAGCTATAAGTGGAATTTTTATATGAGTATTCTATGCATGTGATATTTTTTAACTAGGGTTGAGAGATGGTTGGCATTTCATCATTAGTCATTCTTTATGAGATTTTTTTTCTGCATGAATTTACCCGAGATGTGCAGATAACCTCCCTCAAGTTTATGTTCATCCAGTTATCACAGCTAACAAGATGTCCATTGTACGTTTCGCCATTCTTCAACTCAACCAGCTGAAAAGAAGTAAAAATACAACATTTGTCATTAACATGATTAATTGGATGAGTGACTGAATGAGTGTTTAATGCTGCTTTACACAGTATTTCAGTGACCGCCTCTGTGGTGTAGTGGTTAGAGCCTCCACTTCACCTCAGTATTTCAGTTATATTGTGTCACTTTCATGTGAGGAAAGCATGAAGTGATGCAGGTTTAAGAAGTTAAATTTTTGCCAGTAGGCATTAAAGAATATCGGCTTTCTGATTAAAAGTTAAGACCTCTTCAAGATAGTATGATTCTTATATAAACTAATCTGGACGACATGAATACATGCAACTGATGGAAGAGCCAGAATTAGCTCTGAAATGTTTTGATAAAGAACATAAAGAATTATCAATAAAACGTGTTATGTATTCATAAACTAATCATGGTAATTACTATGAGCATTACTACATCAAGGACACAATAAAATTGGTATATGAGAGTAATGCACTACTAGTATTTTTCATCAAGTATGTAAGATTTCAAATAGCCCCACATGGAGAATTGAACTGATACTGATAATGAGTAATCTACAATGATAAGTTAACACTTTAACATAAGATCATAAAAAAAAACCAAATAAGTGATCTTCGTACAACTTAGCGACAGGAAATTGTTTAATTTGATGCTATTATTCTCCGTGAAACTAGAATCTGGATGAACAGCTAACCTTGAGGATTTTGAAAGGTTCTAGATCATAAAAGGTATCCTAGGGTGTGGGAAAAACCTACACAACAAGCATGATTTGGGGTTAGGGTAAACCCTTACACAACTAACCCTCTAATGGTGGTGAGATCAGTGAAGTGAGTGAGTTTTACGTCGCTTTTAGCAATATCACGGCGAGGGACACCAGAATTGGGCTTCACACATTGTACCCATTTAGGGAATCGAACCAGGGTCTTTGGTCTGATGAGCAAACGCTTAAGTCTTTGATCTGTGCAGAGAGAATCAAAGTGTGCAGACAGCGCTAATTAGTGCTAAATGTAAGTCTTGCCACACAGATACTGATATGCCATGTATACACTTACCATCGGGTGGTTGACAGCAGTTCTTAGAAGTGATAAGGGTAACTTGAAAAAAAAGAGAACATCTTTATAACAAGATTGAAAACGAAATGGACTCTTAACTGAAGATCAAGTGAATGACGATAAATACACAAGTGTAGGGCTTATAAGATAAAACATGGATGACAAGAAGGGAGTAGTAATGTTTGTACAGAATGCAATTTGCCTGGAAAAGTAAGAGTCTTTGCTGTTTTGAGCAGATTAAGTTAATGTCACTGTTGCAAAACTACTACGTAGACGTAAAATTTGAAATGCTGTATACTGATGTACATAACTGTACATACACATGTTCACACAAATACGAATTTGCAAAGTGAAAGTTTTTCGTAAGCACAATCAAATATGAGAATTCAAGGGGATTCCCCTGGTTTTCAGTTTGTTGGATGGCTCACTGGCTGACGATACTTGGCATCCAGTGTCAGTGATTACGAGGGCTAATTAGAATTATACTAAAAGTTAGAGTTTTTTCCCTTTAAAAAATGGAATTTCACAAACTATTCAATGAACAAAACCCAACATTTAGACCATTTGTTTAATAAAACCATTATTAAAAGTTTTGTGTTTTCAACATATGAATTATCAATGTGTTACACTGCGACTGAAGGTAACGTAGTCATCAAACAAGTGTAGTCTTACCATTGTAATGGCATTCGATGTGAAAAAAGGTTTGGACCCAGATTTTTCTTCAAAACATGTTTTTAAACCGGAAACAGATGGAGCGACGGCGTTGATATGTCGTAAACAACCAAATTCTTTTACAAGCTTAAAAATATAATCCTTGTTCCAATAGGGTATTAATTACAATAATAACTTTGCATTCAGAGAATACCGGTATGTTTATGTACGATTTAATCCATAACATTGTTCAAAACTATTACGACTATAACGGAAAACGGACACTTCCGTCAACAAATGCACGTGTTTTGGCGGGTTACACTGACAGTGATCGCGCGTCGGTTTACAGATCATGTAGACATTTTCCAGTGTTGCCCATTGGTCCACCGTGTACAGTTGTTCACGATGAGTGGTAAAAGACCACAACTGTCCGATGGTGAAGTTGTCACAAAACGACAAAGACCACCAAATCTGGAGGATGTACAAATAAATCCCAAAGTGAAAAATCTGAAATCAACATTTAAAGATGCCTTTAGCCTGAAGCAGTCTCTGACAGATGGTGAGAACGTTTTATGAAATACATTGTGTTGTTTAGATCTGGTGATGATTTACAGAAAACGAAAGATTAATCGAATCAGGTGGATAATGTCAAATGAACTGCACTACTGCCAAACACATTGAATGAGACCATGGCATTGATCACCAGCGTTCGATTTCAATTGTGCTTGGTACATGCAGTCCTCAAGATGCACCATTAGCGTACACGATGTGATAAACTTACATGGCATGTATGACATCTTTACATCAAATCTTAAAGTCAACGTTTCAAAAGTCCAAAGAGTTTAATCATATTTTTAATACATTTTTACCTGCAGTATGCAGATCGGTGAAAATAATAAAACTGCAATACCCACAGAACCACAAACTTAAAAATCATGCAGGTACTTAAATCATCAATGTTCTAAACATTAGGGGTGAAATGGTATGCTCATACCATGGTATGGTACATATTGCAGTTCAAGGCTTTTGGTTCGACCCGTTTCCGTTTTTCAGTATGATCACAATGCACACAAGAAAAGAAACGCATAGATTTTGACAAAATTATTCGATTTCTAGACATTTTAGAAAAGGTTTAAAAGGGTTAATAAAATGACAGTACGAAAAACGAAAATACTGACTTTTTGAATTGCATTACGGTATACCGAACCGAAGGTAAAATACGAGGTTCTACTAATACCGCGATATACCGTTTCACCCCTACTAAACCTACGCGGGTGGTGGTGTAGCCTAGTGGTTAAAGCGTTCGCTCGTCACGCCAAAGGCCCGGGTTCGATTACCCACATGGGTACTATGTGTGAAGCCCATTTCTGGTGTCCCCTAGCCATGATATTGCTGGAATATTGCCAAAAGTGGCGTAAAACCCAACTCACACACTCTAACCATACACAAAAAAGTCATTTGTGTGTCAAATCTTGTTATGACCGGAGAATATGTAACAAGTGTGATCATGAAAAGAGTTTTTGCATTATCACAGGGGCAGTGGGGTAGCCTAGTGGTTAAAGTGTTTGCTCATCATGCCGAAGGTCTGGGTTCGATTCCCCACATGGGTACAATGTGTGAAGCCCATTTCTGGTGTCTCCTGCCGTGATATTGCCTGTATATTGCGACAAAGTGGCGTAAAATCCAACTCTCTCACTCACTCATTATCACACTTGATAAGATGTTGTTGTACCATGCAAATTTGTTTTGTTTAATTCGTCAGACATTACTGGCATGAAGCTACAAACAGAACAATCGTTGCTGTGTCTTGTATAAAATTTTTAGAATCAAATTGGTGATGTTAATCTATGACAATGATGTCACATCATGCTTCATGGTCTAGAGTTCATTTCATTTATTTGCAGATGACAGTGGGTGTTGTATGAACCAGTTGCCCTTCACACACTGTTTACTGCCAGACTTCATCCAAGAAACCAGCTTCCTGGAAGATCTGGAAGCTGAACTTCTGGCTGTGCCTTTTGCAGAAAAAAACAATGACTTGTATAAATTCAAACAGGTTAGTAACCATGGAAAAGTTATTTCTTTTACCAGTAGTTACAAACTAGATACTGCATTGCTGTAGTGTCGATATGGTAGTTAGATGACTTAAAATACAATGCATCAAAACTCATCACTTGTCAAGTCAAGATGCTGAGCCAAAAGCATTCATATATGCTACTATACTACTCAACGTTTGATAAGGATAATCAGACATGTCATTCAATATACACTTGACATTTTATCATGTCTAGCTTGTAATTATTCATACCTGCTTTACGTGTTTAATGCCATTTTGAAATAATGACTTTTCAATGTGAAACTACTGTACGATTTTACTGATTTGTTTAGTGTTTGTGGCCGTTGTGTGTCTGAACTTTAAAGGTTTGTTATTTCAGAGTTCAGATCTGAAGAAGACATCTTCCCCAAGCATAGCACGTCTCAAGTGAGTCACTGATTATTGATTTACAAACGTATCATGAGATAAAACTATTGAAATTTGTATAGAATTTCACAAGAGGGCTGAACAGTTGTAATGTTGATGAGCTCTGTATCTTAGTCAAGTTAGTGCTTAAATGAATAACTTAGTCAGTGAGTGATCTTTGCATATTAGAACACTTTGTCAAAGTGAATGGTATTGACAGTCGTGCCCCGTTTATCCGAACCTCAGATATCTGGAAAACTCGCCTTCCGAACGAAAATTCCTCAAAACGAATTCACAATGTTGTAAAATTACTCACTTATCCAGAAATCCGGTTTCCGTGACCGGATGGTCATATTCACATACGAAACGCTAAATTATATGTATTTTTTTCTCGTATATCCGGATGTCTGAGCACCTGTCAGTATGTTTACATCGC
Source organism: Haliotis rubra (assembly GCF_003918875.1). Taxonomy (NCBI): domain Eukaryota; kingdom Metazoa; phylum Mollusca; class Gastropoda; order Lepetellida; family Haliotidae; genus Haliotis; species Haliotis rubra. Next base: position 735,767 of record NW_025766997.1, read on the forward strand.
ATTTATCTGAGTGGCCTTGTGTGCCATAACATAAAAGAAGTCGGCAGTCTTTGAGGCGTGAGAGGATTAACTACCTGTAATTAGCAAGGTGACACTGAGTTAATTTTTAGTTGTGATTGGCAAGGCTAGACGTCCCCGTTGTTTTGGTAGTGATTTTAATCCAGAAGTTTATGTTAGATACAGGAACGCGAACGCGTGGATGATATCAGAACTGTTTTGTGATTGGTTGCTAGCATTTGCTAGACAGATGCATGTACAGGTATGTTCGCACGTGTTATTGACTTGACTACTTTACTTGACAAGATGTGATTTTATGTATGCATTGTTATTTGTTGATGTCTTATCAATAAAGATTACATCTCAGGTCTATTATGTTCGTTTCTTTGTATGTCTTTTTACATATGGTCTGTGGTTCAGATATCCAGAAATTCGTTTATCCGGACAATTTCAAGAAAAACACAAGTGTCCGGATAAATAGGGCACAACTGTATTTAACTATTTTTTCAACTCTACTTTAGTTCTGTTTGTAAACATGGTAAATATGAGTTGAAGTTTGAAATACAGAAATCTGTACATCCACTCTGCTATCTATGGTATGGTCACATTTGTTTTCTGTCATGTTTCTACCAACACTTTTCAGAAAACTATTGTATGAAGATTTCCATGGATGGCTAGGAGAGGTCACAGATATTCCACTGACGTCAAATGTGGACCTATTCTGTTCTCAGTATAAATACACGGGTAAGGCACAGCGAGCGTGGTAAGATAATCAGGCCTGATAAGGAATGCAGTAATCATTCCTCAGTTGTGTTTGGATAAGGGTAGGTTAACCCCAGCTTTCTTCTTTGCCCTCAGCTTCGATCAAGCACCTTTCATAATCTTTAGGGTTAGGAAGCCCTTTCTTTGACAATCAAATACTTATCAATAGTCCCAATGGTTTGGTTCTATTTTGCTGACCATAGGGTTAGTTTTAAATAGGATATGGGTTAACTACCACTTTGAACAAAATAATCCGTGTAATTTGAGGAAATTCGAATTTTGTAGTTTCAGGTTTTGTGGAGGAAATAGCTACTGTGAACATGGTGAATGTACATGAAGGTTAATAATAGGATGTTGATTCTTGGTAGGGAAGAACTAATAATTTGGGACAGCTTCTATGGTTTTATGATAAAACATTGACAAATCAGATTAGAAATGTTTGGTGTATTTTGGCTGCAAATTGGCAGCTGGGGTTGTTTCCTCCTTGCACCACCAAAACTCCTTGCAAATTTTCCCAGGGTTTGCAGGTCCAGACTGCTTCTGGATGCCATGATGAAACTTGACTATTGCTAATTTGTCATGACCATTTGTTTGTCAAGATGCCCAGAGTAGGAAGGGAGTATATCTTGAGTGAGTGAGTTTAGTTTTACGCCGCAATCAGCAATATTCCAGCTATATGGCGGCGGTCTGTAAATAATCAAATCTGGACCAGACAATCCAGTGATCAACAGCATGAGCATCGATCTGCACTACTGGGAACCGATGACGTGTCAACCAAGCCAGCGAGCCTGACCACCCAATCCTGTTAGTCGCCTCTTAGACAAGCATGGGTTACTGAAGGTTTATTCTAACCCGGACCTTCATGGGTCAGTATTTCTTGTAGCATGTGATGTCACTCTGTAGTTTTCTCCTCATACCGATGTTTTGTGCAAACACAGATGTGTTGTTGTGTCACGATGACGAGTTGGAGGGGCGGAGGATTGCCTTCATCTTTTACCTGGTTCCTGAAAGCTGGGGGGAAGCTGATGGCGGCATGCTTGACCTCTTCGACATGGATGGTAAGATGACAGACCCATCACTTTCTTGTATTTTTGTTTGGTATTTTTTTGTTTAACGTTCCACTCAGCAATTTGCCAGCTATATGATGAGGGTTTCGTTCTTTTAGGTATGTGTGATAGCCAAATGGTTTAGGTGTTTGCTCATCATGCTGAGACCACCTCCGTGGTGTAGTGGTTAGAGCGTCCGCCCGGAGAGTGGAAGGTCGCGGGTTCGATCCCTGACCCCGTCATACCAAAAGACGTTAAAATATGGCACATGTTGGTCCCTGTCTGGCGCTCGGCATTAATGGGTACAACAAGGACTGGTCGGCTCGGAGTCAGTATAATGTGTCTGAGTGGGGTATTCATGCTTCACTGCGGCATGGTATCTCAGTGGGCTAGGACTATAAAACCAGCTTCAGTCTGGGCTAGTACAAGCAACCGCACATACACATACACATGCATGCACGTCGTCATATGAGCGAAATATTCTCAAGCATGACGTAAAACCCAATTTCACCTCACCTCATCATGCTGAATGTCACTGTCATTATGTCATTGATTACTTAAGTTGAACCAGAATCAGACAAATGGTTATGGGAACCAGAAAAAAACCAGTTTGTCTATTGTGACAATTGACATATGTTCAGTTTATGTAAACCATAACCAGCTTTTCATTCGTGTCAGTTAGGATTTTTGTTTGTTTGTGCTTAACACTGCTCTCTTGATGAGTGAGTGAGTGACTTCAGTTTTACGCCGCACTCAGCAATATTCCAACTATATGGCGGCTGTCTGTGAATAATTAGGTATGGACTAGACAATCCAGTGAACAACATCTTGAGCATCAATCTATACAATTGGGATATGATGACGTGTCAGCCCAATCCCTTTAGTCGCCTCAAGCATGATTTGTTGAAGACTAATTCTAATTCAGATCTTCACGGAACTGATATGAGTTCAATATGGTCTGAAGTTTTGAAGTATCAAGGCACCACTTTACACCTAAGTTCTGAGTTCTTAAATAAATAAACATTGAATGGGAGAGCATGTTTACGTCAAGCAGTTACCTCATTGGTGACTGACATTATGTGGAGTGTTTTAGACTTTTGACATAGGTCTTTCCTGCCAGGGGTGCTTAATTTTGAATCCTGGATACATCTCTGAATACTGCTAAAATAAACCAATACTCATTGTAAATATATGCCATGAAGGGACTGATTATGCCAATATTATGTGGTGTCTTAAGGAATATTTCACAAACAGCACCTGGTAGTTAGTTTTCATGATTATCTTTCAGAGCATGGACAACCAAACACGGTTGTGAAGTCTGTTTGCCCCCAGAGAAACTGTCTCGTTTTCTTTGAGGTGACAGAGGCATCATTTCATCAGGTGAGTGACCGACAACATGAGGTGCAATCCACAACGTGGGGCTGGATAAGGATAGAAATGCATTTTCTTCAAGTGTGCCACAGGGCCTCACACAGATGTGCCCATTGCAATTTAGGTCTGCCAACTAGAAGACTAATTTTGGTCCATCATCATGGTTTGATCAATATGATCAAACATACCATTGTTACTGTTGTTTTAAGGACGGTGGGGTAGCCTAGTGGTTAAACCGTCCGCTCGTCATACTGAAGACCCGGGTTCGATTCCCCACATGGGTACAATGTGTGAAGCCCATTTGTGGTGACCTCCACTGTGATGTTGCTGAAATTGCTTATTTTATCTAGAGGTGTACCTACAGAGATGTTTTAGCTTTTAATTTACTCAGCCAAAATTAGCTGTATTGCAAATGTATAAATGCTTGGTGTGAACATGTTTTTAGTTAGGCCTGGCCATGAATATTTTTGGGCCCTGTACCTTTTTACTTTGGGGATATAGTTCAGAGTTTGTTTCCAGAACCTGTGTTTGGGCATATCTGACACTGAAGAATGATGACAATTTCATGGATATACAGCTTCTTTATTCTGTGAAAGGGCGACGTTTCGACATAGATTCTAATGTTGTTGTCAAGCAAGGGAACCTATGTGGAAATGTCGCCTTTCACAGAATAAAGAAGTTGTATATCCATAAAATTGTCATGTTCATTCTTCATCACCTCAACTTTTAAATACCCATCAAAGAAGTTTGACTATTAACTTTGTATGTAGCACATGCTCTTTTAGTCTGAGATGCTACAGTTTTGGGGCTGACTTATTATTATTATTATATGATATTTGTATAGCGCGCCAATATCCAGCTCAGCTCAGCTGCTCAAAGGTGCTTTATTTTTCCCTTGATCATAGAATGTCAATCTCAACGGCACATCGTATTATCAATCCCAACTCCCTGGCGATCATACAACTCTTGTAGTGATGTAGGTGCACAAAGTTAATGTGGCTTTCCCATCCTTTTGAGGTACCCATTCACAGCTGGGTGGACTGGGACACATAGTCACAGTACTTTGTCCAAATTTACTGCACGTTGCTGTACCCAAAACTAGGTGTTTGCACATATTCATGTGGGCCACCATCTGGTCTTTTGAAGTGTAAGGATTTATGATTGTGGGTCTGAATCCAAGATTATCTGTGAATTCTATCATTATGATGTTATATTATACCTGTAACTCGTTCACTACAGGTAGCTGAGATTCTCTCAGAGAGCAAGTGCCGACTCTCTGTAAGTGGCTGGTACCATGGTCCTGGTATACCCAGATCTAAACCCTACGTGGAAACCCTACCTCCTCTTATCACACCAAACAATATAGATGTAAGTAAACATTTTGTCATTGTTTAGAAGACTGAGCATTAGGCCATGATAAATGATCATTTGTGTTTCATCCCCACCCATCTGGTGACTGAACTCACCACATGATTTTGTTGTCACGAAGGACCTGTAGATGAAGAACATCACTTAAAGTGTCCCCTTTTTCCATACTTCATGAAGCATGTGCATTTTATACTTCCAACGAAGGATTGATATGCTATTGTATATTTGCTGGGACAATGTGTATGACGTGTTTATAGTCAGCTTGAAACCATGGTTACAGGAGGATGACCTATACAGCTGGATCAACCCAATCTACCTCAACCCGGAAATTCAGGCCGATATAAAGGAGAAGTTTGAGAATGATTCGGAGATTGAACTAAAGGACTTTCTCCAGGTATCATAGAGGAAGGCAATACATGATTGTTATAGAAACTGTTTGTAGACAGATCACACCGAAGGATCCGTCAAATCATATCACATCGTACTGCCTTCAGCTGCAGGAATAGACTTCCAAGAGGCTTGTTGTAAGCATTGGTTGGTGTTTTGAAGGTATTATCATTGGTTCCTTCCAATCATTGGCAAATAAACTCAAATTATATAGGACATTGGGATGTGGGGAAGGATGTGTTCAGATGCAGTAAAGGTTGGGATCAGATAGAATAAAGGACAGGATACAGATGATACATTAAAGGATAGGATCAGATGCAGTAAAGGTTGGGATCAGATAGAATAAAGGACAGGATACAGATGATACAGTAAAGGATAGGATCAGATGCAGTAAAGTATAGGATCAGATGCAGTAAAGGATAGGATCAGATGCAGTAAAGGTTGGGATCAGATAGAATAAAGGACAGGATACAGATGATACAGTAAAGGATAGGATCAGATGCAGTAAAGTATAGGATCAGATGCAGTAAAGGATAGGATCAGATGCAGTAAAGGATAGGATCAGATGCAGTAAAGGATAGGATCAGATGCAGTAAAGGATCAGGATCAGATGCAGTAAAGGATAGGATCAGATGCAGTAAAGGAGGTGATCAGATACAGAAAAGGATAGGATCAGATGCAGTAAAGGAGGTGATCAGATGCAGTAAAGGATAGGATCAGATACAGTAAAGGATAGGATCAGATACAGTTAAGGATAGGATCAGATGCAGTAAAGGATAGGATCAGATGCAGTAAAGTATAGGATCAGATACAGTAAAGGATAGGATCAGATGCAGTAAAGGATATGATCAGATGCAGTAAAGTATATGATCAGATGCAGTAAAGTATAGGATCAGATACAGTAAAGGATAGGATCAGATGCAGTAAAGGATAGGATCAGATGCGGTAAAGGATAGGATCAGATACAGTTAAGGATAGGATCAGATGCAGTAAAGGATAGGATCAGATGCAGTAAAGTATAGGATCAGATACAGTAAAGGATAGGATCAGATGCAGTAAAGGATATGATCAGATGCAGTAAAGTATATGATCAGATGCAGTAAAGTATAGGATCAGATACAGTAAAGGATAGGATCAGATGCAGTAAAGGATAGGATCAGATGCGGTAAAGTATATGATCAGATGCAGTAAAGGATAAGATCCGATGCAGTAAAGTATAGGATCAGATAGAGTAAAGGATGTGATCAGATGAAGTAAAGTAGGTGATCAGATGGAGTAAAGGATAGGATCAGTTGCAGAAAAGGATAGGATCAGATGCAGTAAAGTATAGGATCAGATGCAGGAAAGGATAGGATCAGATACAGTTAAGGATGGGATCAGATGCAGTAAAGGATAGGATCAGATACAGTTAAGGATAGGATTAGATACAGTAAAGGATAGGATCAGATACAGTAAAGGATAGGATCAGATGCAGTAAAGGATAGGATCAGATGGAGTAAAGGTTATAGGATCAGATGGAGTAAAGGATAGGATCAAATGCAATAAAGGATAGGATCAGATGCGGTAAAGGATGGGATCAGATACAGTAAAAATGTGATCAGATACAGTACGGGATAGGATCAGATGCGGTAAAAGATGTGATCAGAAAGAGTAAAGGATGGGATCAGATACAGTACGGGATAGGATCAGATGCAGTAAAGGATAGGATCAGATACGGTAAAGGATGTGATCAGATAGAGTAAAGTATAGGATCAGATGCAGTAAGGGATGGGATCAGATAGAGTAAAGTATAGGATCAGATGCAGTAAGGGATGGGATCAGATAGAGTAAAGTATAGGATCAGATGCAGTAAGGGATGGGATCAGATAGAGTAAAGTATAGGATCAGATGCAGTAAGGGATGGGATCAGATAGAGTAAAGTATAGGATCAGATGCAGTAAGGGATGGGATCAGATAGAGTAAAGTATAGGATCAGATGCAGTAAGGGATGGGATCAGATGCAGTAAAGGGTGGGATCAGAGCAGTAAAGAATGGGATCAGATACAGTAAAGGAGGTGATCAGATGCAGTAAAGGATGGGATCAGATGCAGTAAAAGATGTGATCAGATAGAGTAAAGGATGGGGTGAGATGCAGTAAAGGATAGGATCAGATGCAGTAAAGGATAGGATCAAATACAGTAAAGTACTAGATCAGATACAGTAAAGGACTAGATAAGATTCAGTAAAGGACTAGATGAAATACAGTTAAGGACTAGATCAGATGCAGTAAAGGATGTGATCTGATGCAGTAAAGGATGTGATCTGATGCAGTAAAGGATGTGATCTGATGTAGTAAAGGATGTGATCTGATGCAGTAAAGGATGTGATCTGATGTGTTGTGTGTTTGCAGGATGACAAGTACAAGATGGTTCTGCAGGCTATGAGTGATGTGGGTGTGTCCTGGTCCACACAGGGGCCTCCCAACAAAAGGTAGGGCATGTAACATGATGTGTATAGTAAATCCATACAATACTCCATTTCCCATGGGTGTTGTAGGAGTCTCTGAAATGACAAGTAGCTTGCCACACTCTGTTGTTGGTTGATAATGGTGTTGCAGATGACTCACAGTTTGTATCATCATGTATCCTCACAGGGGCGGTGGGGTAGCCTAGTGGTTAAAGCGTTCGCTCTTTACGCCGAAGACCCCGGTTCGATTCCCCACATGGGTACAATGTGTGAAGCCCATTTCTGGTCTCCCCCATCGTAATATTGCTGGAATATTGCTAAAAGAGGTGTAAAACACAACTCACTCACACTCATTCTTCACAGTAGCGATGTACATGCCTGTGTAAAGTAAGCTAGATGAACAGCTATATTCATGCATTATTCACTACATTAGGGTTTAAGTAAGTTTGATGCCTGCATTCGATCATTAACACAAAGATCACTAATCTTGATATAGTATCACAAAGTAAGAAGAAGATTAACATTTATCACACACTTGGTCATTATCAGCCAGAATATACAACAGTAGTGACATGTCAGTAGACAATAGTCATGATGAAACTACTTGTGCTGTTTCTAGGGTGTTACTGTTAGTTATTGTACATCAATATTGCTAACTCCTGCTTTTTTAGTGTTTTGAACTCAGATTGAAGAATATGTGTTTCAGAAACTATGATGCATGCAACGATGGGGATAGGCCAGAGGTCCTTTCAAAGTGTGTCAACTTCCTTCAGTCCGATGCCATGTTCCTTATTCTCTCCAACCTGACAGGACTCAAACTTCATGAGTTGGCGCGCCATCGTCCGATGATGAGGAAGAGGCAGCAGACACCGCCAACGGAACAGCCAATCAGAGTAAAGGTATCCTGTTGTGTCAGTCTGCTGACTGCTGCACTGGCGTAGTGTCATCAAGTGATCTTTGTGGCATGATGATTAACTTATCTAAGGAGACATGCCAGGGCTCCAGATAAGGGTCGTATCGGTGTATGTACGGATAAAAAATATGCAAATTATGGTAGGAAATAGTTTAGAAAGCGTAGCAGATACGCACTACAGCAATGGTGTACGGTCTTAGAATCATTTACAGACGTATTTATCTGAAAAAGTATTGTTTTATTGTTTATTGACCTGTTTACACAAGAGTAGCAATGTTGTGGTGCATATATGAAACGAAACACAAGATTACTGATACGCCATTAATTTCCATTCAGTACTCTAAATGCTCTCTTAAGGTTTTCCAGTACTCCTATATTGAATAAATAAGGAGTATGTACTCCTGATCATGAAAAATTATCTGGAGCCCTACATGCTTTAGATTTGGCACTAGGAATATCTTGCACACTTCTCAGGAGCGAACACATTATTGTTATGTAGAATAAAGACAAAGTAATATTGTTGAACATTTCATCTGTTCCCCAGTATGAGTACTGATTGTCCAATCTCATTTAAAATCGGATCCTTGTTCTTATATAATTAAATACAGATGAGCCGACATCCCATAACAGGTCATGTCACAATGACCTTGCGTTTGACCAATCAGTGCTTACCAATTTTGGAAAGTGACAGTTGAAAAAGGATTTCTTATCATGCGACATGGAAATGGTTAACACATCATATCCTGAATAACTGGTATAGTTTTAATGTCATATTAAAATTATCTTACTCATTCACTCACTTGTGGCATGATATAATCAGTAGATATCTTATTACATCAGGACTACAAACACTCATGCCAAGGGTTAACATTATACTTGTTGAAGATGACATACTATCACAAATCGTGTTAATTAACTTTTCAGAGTTTGGGGGCAACCCTCAGTGCCGGAGTGTGGTACGGCAGTGGCGGCATGGCAGCTACACCCTCATTCATGACACAGACAGCGAGGGCTCCGAGTACGCCCTTGACGCCTTCATGTATTTCGGATGTCCAGGTAAAGAATTAAGGCAATCTCTCAACACTGGCAGCTACTGGTTTGTAAGATAACAATTCACAGAATATGTTGCAGTGAATTGCCAGGTGCAAACAACCAAGAAGAATAGAGATGGGGAGTAAAAAATGAATGTTTGAGATGACTTTTTCAAGAATGATGATTGGTGAAACATTCATTCTTATGGAAGGGCACGGTCTGGATGAAATGCGCAGTGACGATATTAGGGAGCCTTGTCCACTCCTCTTGTAGAACCTCTCCCAGTTTGTATAATATACCATGTGATCTTTACATGTCTCCTGATCATGTCCCAAACCGGGGGTGTGGGGGAGAGGTCAGGATTCATGACTGCCTATTCAGTGTTCACGAATAGCGTCTGACCCTCTGACAAATCCGGCAGATTCGCCAACGGTCCGATAGAAGTCTACAACCCGCCGGCCCCAGTGTCTGACTGTATTTTTCACAATGACTTTGGCTGTTATATGTGACATGTGACACTTATTTGCCATTTATAAATCTTATGTTTGTTAATAATTTCAATGCCAATTATGAGAAATGTTAAATCGGAAATGTGTGTTTAATTTATTCTATGGGTCCTTTGAATTTTGAATGGGTCAGACAGACATCTGAAACTTACAGGACCCAATGTCCTGTTACTTTGAAACACCATTCGTGAGCACTGCCTATTGCACTCAGGTGATGTTGTTGCTTGTTGTTTTACACAAAGTGCAGGGTGGGCACAAGTGTTATTATCTTGAAGGGCAAACTGTGGACCAGTGTGGTGAGCAAATGGCTCAAGTGTTAGAGCCAGTATGTTGTCTCAGTAATGAAGTGACCCTCTGTAGACACAGACTCATCAGGATCTCACCCCATATCTGAGACCAGACCCAAAGTCTGTCATGTTGCCTCCTGTTGACATTCTCATTAGGATGCTAGCAGACTCACCCTGACTGTCCAGAAAGTCCAGACATAAGATGGATTTGCATGACAACTTTATACAAGACCAATGGTGATTTTACCCAGTATCTGTGGTCGAAACTCTATAGGTGTGTGGCTAGAATGTGTCAGTTTGTTAATGGTGGTACAACATGAGGTCACTGAGCATCAGAACAGCTGTAGTTGGTCAGTAGTGTTGGGAATTGGTTGAAATCTCACAATTGACAATTGGTTCATTACCAATGAGCAATCATCGAAAAAAATTGGTTAGCGTCATTTTTCAGAGTTTTCTATTCAGGTTGTTATTGCAGATAAGTATAACATGGTTTTCTGTTGTTGTTTTGGGGGTGTTTTTTTATTTAGAAACTGCGCAAATTTCATTGTAAATTTCACATCCAATGCAAAATGATGCAAATTGCTACTTTAAAGTGATGACTAATATATCATGAACATAAACTTCCCAGAATCTTCAGGAAATATTCAGTCATAACATTTCAGTAAGTGAAGAGAGTATTCTAAGAATTAAACACGTTTTCAGGCCCTGATAACTTGTAAGATATGTTCCTTCATCAAGTGTTTCAAACACTAAAACAGTAGTGACAAAATTGTTTGTGTTCGATTATGAGAAAAGGTGATCGATCGCTTGGTTGTTTGGTCACTGCGACCAATCTATGATTATTTCAGTTAATCGGAACACTACTATTGATCAGTAACTTGAACTCTAGTGAAACTTGAGTGCAAGTCAAAAGCAATGTGATGGGGTTGTTTTGGCCTAGTTTCTGATCAATCTTGACCCAAGGTGTCCGATGTAGTCTACAGAAACCAGTTCCAAAGTCTTGCAAATCATAGACTAAGATAACTTCTTTGAGAGGCATTTTAGAAGTTGTATAGATGAAGGAAAACCAAGTTCTATGGATAGTCAACTTCTTTAATTGCAATGAGTGCGACATTTCTGTGTAGGTACTAACACCGTTATCAAGCATGTGGAATGGTGTTAGTACCTACTCCAAAACGTCACACTCATTGCAATTAAAGAAGTTGACTATCCATAGAACTTGGTTTTCCTTCATAGACTGAGATACATTGAACACGTTGGCTCCTGCCGAGTTCCACCAGTTTGAAACATGCCAGAAACGTGTCAGGTGTTTATCAGGGAGAAGGTGACTATGTTACTTTGTTTATGAATGAAAATAGTCTTTTCTGTTGGTTCAGAGCATCTTGATGACCTTTACATTAAAGCAAGAGCAGAGAAATTACATGTCACTGTAGATAAAGAAAATTATCTTTGCTAGTGGCTTAGAATTTTGATGACCTTTCTCTGATGTGTCCAAATCAAGTGTCCCCTTATCCAGGTGCATTGAGGTACTGAATGGTTTTGGGTGTGTTGAGGTTTTGGTTTGAAACAGTTCCACCCAGGCAGTCAGATTTCAAATCATAATCTTACTATTGCCTTGAGGGTATATATGATTCGAGTGCACATCATTGATATGAACATTTATGTGTAATACAGCCAATGAATGACATTGATCATGTTCATTGTTTCAGACTGGGATTCTGACAACGGTGGCTACACAACTTACATAGCTAAGGGAGAAGATGAAGAGGTAGGACTTGATGCAGTCAGAACATGATACTTAGTACAGTACAAGCTTCAGTCTGTTAATGTTAAGATCATGTGTAGCCCAAACATAGTGATTTACTCTAAAATAGTCATAGGTGGCAAAGTGGTGTAAATGCTGATGCTTGGACACAGAGTGGGTTTGAATCCCTGATTTATCCTGGTTGTGGTCCTCAGTTTGTCTGTCACATACCAACTCTGTTGTTAACATCTATACCCTCTGCTATATTCCTGCCTTCTGTTGACGCACTATAATATACTGCACAAAGCAATGTGAAATATCAATGGATAAATGCTATTTAAGAGAAGACACAAATCTGAGAATTCTGTCTATTGGACATCCTCGATAATCTCCAGGGTATACATTTCAATGAATCTCCACTTGTACCCTGGATGCATCTATGGCTTGGCCCTATAATTTTATTACCTCCCTTTGCTGGCTTTATATCCAGTCAGGTGTCTATGCTGGGAAGTTGAGCGGTACCAATCACAAGGCTTCTATCATAACCCACTTTCGCTTCTTTATCTAACCGATAAAACTTGGCAACACAATTGTTGTTGTAGAGGTACTCTGAAAGAGGTAGAAGTTCTTGCATATATTTTTTGAAGGTTTCAGATTTGACAATTTGTCTGAATGATTTTGAGTCGCAAACCTTCACGGCTGCGGCTGCTGTCTTTGTTGACACTGGCAAGCTTGGTTGTAATGGCTTATCTGATTGGCTACTGTGGGAAAGCGGACCCAGCAAAATAGTTAACAAAATTATCAGGCTGAGCCGTAGATCCATCCAGGGTACGAGTGGAAATTTATCGGAATGTATACCCTGGAGATTATCGAGGATGTCTTTTAGATGGTTGATATTATTTCTGCCCTTGTGTCTTGATTAGTGTCAAAGTTACATTGTTGATTACAAGATTAGGAATCTATAAATGAAAACTATTATTTGTCCATATTTATAAGGGGCGATGGGCTAGCCTAGTGGTTAAAGTATTTGCTCTTCACGCCAAAGACCTGGGTTCGATTCCCTACATGGGTACAATGTGTGAAACCCATTTCTGCTGTCCCCCACCGTGACAATGTTAGAATATTGCTAAAAGCAGCATGAAACTGTACTCACTCATTCACTCTACTTATAGGTATATATGCATGGTGAAAATTCACATGCATTTATAAAACTGTCCAGTATTTTATGCTTTCAGCTGCTGACTGTGTGCCCGTCGGACAACTCACTGGCACTTGTGTACAGAGACAAGGAAACTCTCCGATTTGTGAAACAAGTCAACCATACCATCAACAGGACATCCGACACCAAGTTTTTCGACATTGCTACTGTGTACTACGAATGAGATGAACAGAGACAGAATATGTTCGCGATCTTGTTGCAGGAACCCACGCCATAAAAAATTACCAGTTCACCATGGGCATATGTACGATTTGAATTGTGGATTTAAATATAATTATTTGAAAAATATGAAACTGGCATTCAGAAATATGTACATTTCTTTTGTACACATTATGTTTTTGTGACACAAGAGATATGTTAACTTAATGGTATTTTAGTCTTTTGGATCAGTCAACTCGCCAACAGAACAGTTAACAAATACATATGTATTTTATTTTTGCATGCATTTATTTAAGTGATATTAATCATATACATTTTGATATGACAATAAATCTACAAAATGACACTGTAAATGCATGCGCATGCCTGAAAATCTTTAAACATACAAGTTTGATTTTATAATGTATGTGTGTGGTCCATATTATTCATTAACTGGGGCGGAGGGGAAGCCCAGTGGTTAAAGCGTCTGCTGAAGACCCTGGTTCAATTCCCCACATGGGTACAATGCATGAAGCTCATTCCCCCAACCGTGATATTGCTCGAATATTGCTAAAAGCAGCGTAAAACTCACTCATACACACATATACATTGACTCTCTTTATATCCTTTGTATGGTATAGCAGAGTCACTGAAGCCTACTTATAAAATTACCACACCTGCATGCAAGCACGCACGCATGCACTCACGCACGCACACATACACAATTAGACAAAAGGTAATCGTTTTTTCATGTGAACCATACTAATTTGTTTCCGTTTTGTGAACTTGTTTCGTATCTCATTAATGTACATGGATTTTAACAGTATTTCCAGTCCTTCACAGATTACATGTATGTAGTAGTTCTATTAAGTCAATAAAACAGAAACAGAAGATTTTTAGGGCATCAGAGCACCACTTTAAATTCTTTCTCAGTCATCGTTAATGCTAGCTGAAGTATGTTTAACAATATCCCACATCATGTTATATATATAAAGACTACACTGAGTTCAGTGTGTCCCCAGTTGTGTTTGTTGGTAATCTTTGTTGGAAAGAAAAAACGTCTCTCATCACTTTTGTTGCTAACCTCCCCTCTTCTTTTTTGAGTAAATTGTGCCTGAGAAACATATATTCCTACTCAAACAGCAGATAACTTATATTATCATCCATTTCTTGCCATAAAAATAAAGCCAGAGGCTGAGTTGGTTCCTTTTCTTATAGTAAAAACCCAGCACAAAACACAATGTAAGCCTTCTTCGATCAGGGTGTCTGTTGAACATAACTTACCGAGCATTTTGTACAATTCAATAATTGTAAAGGATACTGGAATGTTATGTCCTGTTAAAAATCTAGTGGACAAGATTTTACTGAATGATATACTTTTGTTTAATTGACTTGAAGTGAAGCCAAACTGTTTCCGTTCCATTCCAGCATCAGATACTATTTGTATGACACTTCCAAACAATCAATCTTTCATTCCAGCCCAGATAATATTTGTATGACTTCCAAACAATCAATCTCATTCAGCCCTTAACTTGACATGCAGAATACCTTAGCAAAATCTGAGTAGTATAAAGGAAGAAATACTACATGATTACACAACACTATTAAAAGAAATTGTTATCCTTAAAAAGTGTCATGTATTCAAGTTCTTACAACTTCTATGAAGAACTCACTGGGTAAATATATTTTGATCAAAACACAACAAAAAACTGTAAAATACACTTTCTTTATTAGCGGTGTCAACCTTTGACATAAAGAAATGGGAAAAGACTGTAGGCCATGAGTGTCTAATGATTAAGTTATTGTGGCCTTCAAGAAGAATAGTGTATATCCATGTATTTGTATTGTCAACCCTGTAAGTATCAGTATTCAAGATTGGTTGTAATTTTACATGCAATTAAATGTACTGTACTTTTATAATCATTAATTAAAAATGTTCAAAACTTTTCATCTGTTTCTTGTGCGATGTGAGTGAGTGAGTTTAGTTTTACGCCGCACTCCGCAATATCCCAGCTATATGGCGGCAGTCTGTAAATAATCGAGTCTGGACCAGACAATCCAGTGATCATTGTGTGATGTACTTTATATCATGGTTGTAGGTTAAACAGATTCTGTTTCTTAACTTCATGTAACCTTGGACCCTAATATGAACTCTTTGGGCAGGCTCTTGACCTGGACTGTGAAAAACACAGCCGGATTGATCCTGAAAACTTTTGCCACATCAGTTGCAGCTGTCTTTTTATGCTGTGAATCACTTCCAACAGAGTGTCTTCCATTTGTTTGTAGTGTTTAATTATTGTCTGCTGATTTCGAAATTCATTGTTACAAAAAACAAACAAATGCCACACCAGTTTACTATTAACAGGGGCGGTGGGGTAGCCTAGTGGGTAAAGCGTTGGCTCGTCACGCCGAAGACCCGGGTTCGATTCCCCACTTGGTACAATGTGTGAAGCCCATTTCTGGTGTCCCCCGCCATGATATTGCTGGAATATTGCTAAAAGCGGCATAAAACCAAACTCACTCACTACTATTAACATTTCTCCACTAGTTAGATTGTACTGCTGGTATACCATCAACGTTGATGATCGTACATTGGTGCCCGGTCATCTAAGATATGAATGAATGAATGAATGATAATTGATTTGTATAGCGCCTGGTTTCCAGATTGGACATGACTGCTCAACGGTGCTTGTTGAAGTGAGCGGAAAAAAGATATGTCTTCAGATGAGTTAGAAAAGAGTCTTTTGTTTGACAGTTTCTGATTTCCAGTGGTAGAGCATTCCACAGTTTTAGAGCTGCAAAGCATAGACCCACTTCGCCCATCTTTGTTTTAGTTTTAGGAACATGAAGTAGTTTATCATCGGCTGATCTTAAAGCTCTTGTGGGTTGGTAGTGATGTAATACAGGTTGGGGAGTTTTCATCATTTGGTGCTGAATATGTGATAGAAAGTGTCTTGAAAGTGATGCTGTGCTCTACGGGTAGCCAGTGGAGTGATTTCAGGACAAGGGAGATAATGTCAGTTCTCTTGCTACCAGTCAGCATCCTCGCACTGTTCTGCACTTGTTGCAGTAGCTTGATGTTTGTGGCAGTAGTCCCATTGAGGAGGGCATTTCCATAGTCAAGACGTGATGTGACACAGGCTTGTATAACTGTCCTCAGACTGTCATTGTCAAGGTATTTCTTGATCTTGCTGATCTTAAATAGCTGGAAGAAGGCAGACTTGACATGGTTTTTCATCATGTTTCTGTCGAACTTGACTCCCAGATTTCACACGTCATTGCTTGGCTTGATATGACTGCCACTAGTCTCAAGAGTTACATCTGGGATTTTGGACTGTAATTTTCATGAATAGTCATGAATTCTGTTTTGGAACTGTTGAATTTGAGTGCATTTTCTGTCATCCACTGTTGAATATCATTGATACAATGTTCAAGCTGTAACTTGGAAGCAACTACTTGGGTCGGTTTTGTTCCTATATACAACTGGTTGTCGTCTGCGTATCCATGGAAGTTGACATTGTGCTGTCGGATGATATTTCTATAGGCAGTATGTAAATGTTAAAAAGGAGAGCACCAAGGACAGAGCCTTGTGGGACACCACAGCGCAGCTCACATTCTTGTGATCTGGATCCATCAATTTGAACTTGAAGGTATCTGTCAGTGAGGTACGATCTGAACCACTGAAGTGCAGAGCCGCCAGTACCAACTGTTTGTTCCAATCTCTGAAGCAATATGTCATGGTCTTGCAGAGAGGTCTAGCAGAACTAAGAGAACTGTTTCCTGATTGTCCAGTGAATGCATGATGTCATTTTGGACAATAGTGCAGTCTCGGTACTGTGTTTCCTCTTATAGACAGACTGGAATCTTCTCCAAGGCTGTTATGATTAAGATGCTCCCTGAGACGTATGGATACAATTCTCTCCAAAACTTTAGCAAGAAATGGGAGATTGGATACCAGTGTAGCAGCCCAGAATAACCCCCCCCACCAGATTATACCACGGGGTAAACTATAGGCTAGCCCAGTTTATACCCCGGGGGTATATTCTGGACCAAGCCAAAGTATACCCCTCCAGCCCAGACTATACCCCTTAAAATTATGTTGACAATTCACTCAATATGAGTGTGTGACTCGGGCAATGGTCTTGGTGTCATTTAAAGGAATTTGTAGGTGCATTTCATTTACATTACTGCATAATACAAAATTTATTAAGTATTTGTTGAGTGCCTCTCTGCAATATGATACTTTCGACTTTGCGTAACCTAGCCATGCTGATATATCACGGTTAATTTAGTGTGTAGTTAGTTATTTGCTTTATTTAGCATCGCACACACAACTCAGGTATTTCGGCAACAGGGTAGTACAACATGAACAGATTAACTATACCATTATGGAGGTGGGTGTTGTCTTAATTAATACCCTACTCCACTGTCTAACAACTGGCTGTCTAACTAATGGGAGATAACCGGTGTGAGAAGGGGCTGGTGTGAAAGCCCCAGTGATTCGAAGCAACGAAAAAGACTCAGAGATGAACTGGAGTCAGGCGACCATACAGACCTTACTACCAAACAAATCAAGTCAACCCGTTTGTTCAACCCTATCCCCAAAATGCTCGAGAAGGAATTTGGCTGCTGCATTAGGCCTGAACTCTTCAAAGGACATTTATTACGGAAGATCAACAGACTTGACAGCACCCCGCGGACATACAGAACCAAAGGCTGACAGCAACTGCTACTTCCGCTGCATCAGTTACAGCCTGACAGGATCCGAAGACAGTCACAGCACTATCCGAGATCGAGTGGTTCAGCATATGAACAATGACATTAATGATGAACTAAAACATTTCCTGAACCAAAATGTCAATGAGTACATCACTAACTGGCTAGCCCAGTTTAACCCTGGGTATAGTCTGGGACAGGGGTATACTCTGGCCTGTTACACCGGGCGAAAATTGTTCAGCAGTGTTTCATCTAATGTCACTTTTTTTATGAGAGGAGTAACAAGTGCTCTTTTGAAGGATGAAGGAACGGTTCCTGAGTTGAGAGAACAGTTTACGATGTCGGCAATAGGACCAACCAAGGGATCCCCCCAGTTCTTCAGCACAGATGTTGGTAACACGTCCAAGGCGCTGGTTTTACTTGCTGCCTTCACAACGAGACTGTCGATCTCTGACTGTTTCAGGTCTGAAGACTTCCAGTGTTTGACCTGGGAACTGTGGATCACACTGTAGCGGCGTTACGCTTGGTTCACCAGCAGATGGAGCAGAACAGATGTCTTCAACTTTCTTCAGAAAGAAGGCAGCAAAGTCATTTGCTTTTTCATCATTGACACTGGATGACTGGATGCTAACTTTTCCTCTTGGCTTTATCAAAGATTGAGTTACAGAAAATAGTCTTTTTGTACTGGGTTTATTTTCAGTAATAACTGTGATAAGATGTGGCATATCTTATGCCAGAAATGTGGTCGTGGGTTCGAATCCCAGTTTTCCCAGATTATGTTTCCAGGTTGTCAGCACCCTATCCATGCAGTGGTTCCATCCAAAGTAGTCAACGTTGATAATGGTACATTGGTGCCCGGTCATCTAAGATGTGGCATATTTTATGCCAGAAACCTGTCATCATGGGTTCGAATCCCATTTTCCCCCAGATCATAATGTTTGTCAGCACCCTATCCACCAAAGCAGTCATCGTCTTTGACATCATCTCTCTCTGCTGTGCTCTGTCATCAAACTGACATGCTGTTAAACCCAAACCAGTCACTCAGAATGGTCTGTGCTTGGAGGGTTCTGATTTCCCACATGGGTACAATGTGTGAAGCCCATTGCTGGTGTCCCCCGCCGTGATATTGCTGGAATATTGCTAAAAGCGGCGTAAAACTAAACTCAGTCAGTCAGTCTGTGCCTGGATGAAAAGAAAAAAGAAATCACCAACCAGTAATTAGAACTTTATTTTTAGATCGTAGTGTTTATAAAAAATAGAAAGTGAAAAAACATCAACAAATGTAAACATTACCCTCCGACAAACAAGAACAACAAGAAGACAAAGTCATCAATATCCCCCGCAATGGCAAAATACTCTTCATGATTATGTCTATGAGTTATGATTATGTCAAATATTTAGGTGTGTATATGGAAAAGTGGAAGGAGAGTATTGAAAGGTTTTTAAAGTTCTGCTCCCAAAAGCAGCACTATCACCAATTTCAGGCTAAGTCAAACTTGTTGCCATGGAAACGCCATAAATATTTTATTCAGAATTCCAAAACTACCAAAAGGCACAAGTACACCACCAGACCAATCTATGTGCCAAGTTTGGTAAAGAAATAGTGAACAGTTTTAGAGTTCTGCTCCGGAAAAAAATACCACCAATTTCAGGCTGTCAAACTTGTTGCCATAGAAACGCCAGAAATATTTTATTCAGAATTCCAAAACTACCAAAAGGCACAAGTACACCACCAGACCAATCTATGTGCCAATTTTGGTGAAGAAATAGTGATTAGTTTTAGAGTTCAGCTCCGGAAAAGAGCACTACTACAATTTCAGGCTAAGTCGAACTTGTTGCCATGGAAACGCCAAAAATATTTAATTCAGAATTCCAAAACTACCAAAAGGCACCAGTGCACCACCAGATCCATGTATGTGCCAAGTTTGGTGAAGAAATATTTAACGGTTTTAGAGTTCTGCTCCGGAAAAGACAAATGTGCACGGACGGACGGACGGACGCCGCACGCACGGACGGAGTCCATTTTAATACCCCTCGCAAAACGCGTTGCGGGGGATAACAATACATGTAGCAGACAATTTGACTGGCCTCTCTTTATGTTTACTTTTGGTTTTCAGATATTTGCTAAAGAAATACTCCTCGTAGGTTTAAAATAGTTTAGCATATTCTGTAGTCTTTGCCATGTCACTTTAGTGGTGTTAGGAACTTATGTTAATATGTGACAGTAAATGATTGAACTACCAGTAAACAGTGTTATGGTTTGAACAGATGTTTGTAAATGATCTTATCCTGTGAAACATGCATTCATTATATATATTGCTAGGAAAGGTTTGCAAAGTCAATATTTTTGTCCTAATTTCACTTTTTTTTTTGTGTAGTCCATAAACCAAGTATAAAATACGAGGCTTCGGCCTTGAGCGAGACTACCACTCAAGACACTACTGCTTGAAACCATCTTTAGTAAACATAAGGCCTCAGTTGTGAGGGTTTCAAATGTGTTTTGTCTCTTATACCCCCTCCTTCAACTAAGAGACAGAAAAAGACATAATTTTTTTTAGATTGTTGTTTAAACCCACACAAATCGTAATAGTGCCATTTGAATATAATATGTGATGACATGGAAAATACGATTTGTTGACGACGCACGTTTTCGATTATTTTTTTCCAGAAATGTCGTCGCGCTGATAATTGCCTATACAAATATATGAATTTGAAGTCAGATAATTATGAGATATTGGATATACGAATATTGAAATCGGTTTGCGCTAATTTAACGATTTATTCAGGTTCCTTATATGAAACGCATTCCACTGTCAATCAAGTAATTCAGGTAAATTCAGGAAAATTTACATTATTTATGACTATGTTTGAAATTATCAGGATATTTTTGGATAATAATGTTCATTTTTCTATCTAGTATTAATGTGCCCAATATTTTTTGTCGTTGTCCCTTTTTTAATGACACACCGACTGTTAGAAATCACCCACCCTCTTTACAACGCCTTATGCTGAAATTAATTCAGCAGGCTAGAGGTTAAAGCCACACTAACCAATGTTCCAGCTATACAAAGGTTAAATATTTGAGTCTGGACTAGACAATCCAGTGATTCACATCATTTGTATCGATCTATGCATATGTGATACGATCACATGAATCAGCCAAGGAAGCAAGCCTGACGATCCAATCCTGTTAGTCGCCTTTTACAACAAGCATGCAGCAAGGCCAGAACAGTTTTGTCCCCAGCACTATTGCTTGTCATAAGAGATGAACAAGTTGGTTAATGGGTTGAGATTAGGCTGGGGTTGTTGATCGTTGTATGGAACAATGTTCATGATGTCGACCATTAGTTTGTCTGACCCAGGTCATGGAGATATTGCCAACAACCAAAATCCAAAAGAAACCTGAGAGCAACAAGGTACTCAGTCTTCTCACACATCAAATTAATCAGATATAATTTGTAGGATGAAAGAATATACTGGACACAGGTAAAGTCAAACATAAAACAGAGACCCTCATTGACACAGTTAATAATATCTGGGTTTAGTCATTTTCCCCAAAATCATAAGTAATTATTATCATGGCTGACTAGTATAATTATTAAAAGATAAAACATTTGCATTGCATTTCCCTAAAATGGTACTTTTTGTGTTATGACTTCCTTGCAAAATACTCCACAAAATTCAAGGTAGGATACCAATCCTTTTTTAAGTGAGTGAGCGAGCGAATATTGATTAAAATGGCATCATTAATCATGACGCTATTGCAACCAAGGCCCCTGTTGCCCCTGAAAATGTCGTTATTGTTTTAAAGAATATGTTCTATTATTCCATGTGTCATCGTTTTAAACAAATCATATTTATATTTAATACTTAAGTTTCAACATTCTTTTCGTATCGTCATCCTTATCATCTGTAACCTTTATCCAGAAGTTACCAATCCACTTTTCTCCTGACAAGACTGCACAGCCGCCATGTATACCAAAGTCATCCTGTTCCCCTAACCACTGATTGTCTTCCTTCACAAAATGGTTGTACCACATGACTGCCTTGCCCTTGCCAGGTTTGACCTTCAGACGTGCGTCTGCACAACGACGGTAGAGATTCACTTGATTGCTCTCCCTCAATACCTGTGAGACATGAAGCCAATTACATGTATCATCTTTTAGTTCAAATGTTTGGGTTTGGGCAGCTAATAGGTCCTCAAGTTTTCCATCTGACAAAATACTATGTTTCAGAAGATTAACAATTCCAGTAAAAAATGGGTTTTTTTCAGTGTCACAATTAAGCAGCCCAATGTAAATGTGGTCGCTTTGAAGTTAATTGTCATGCCAATTTCAGAACCATGTAGTACTTTGAGATCACTAGGACATCACACTTAGATGCCAGTAGTTGAACTTGGATTGCCTCTGTGCCCACTGGTATTTAATGTTGAGGGTCAACGTAGTACTCAGTGTCATAGCCTGAAGGGGCGGTGGGGTAGCCTAGTGGTTAATGCGTTCGCTCGTCACGCCGATGGCCCGGGTTCGATTCCCCACATGGGTACAACTTGTGAAGCCCATTTCTGGTGTCCCCCGCCGGATATCACTGGAATATTGCTCAAAACAGCGTAAAACCATACTCAGCCAGCCAGTCATAGCCTGAAAAATGGGTTTGTTTCTACGAGATGGATCAATTGTTAGTCACTGCACATTTCATCCTCAGGTCTAGATCTAGATCAGGTGCAAGTGGCCAATAAATAATTTCAAGGTCACACTAAAGGAAATCTTCTCAGTGTATGGTGTATTTGGTGGTTGAAGTTTGCCAATGTCTCATAACTTTACAAATGACTTTTTATATTTGATACATCAATGGAAGTTTATCTACTCACATCATCGTGAACGGTTTCATTGTCAGCCACAAGAAAGGCTGTTTCCCCACCTTTCTCCACGTCATTGAGGTAAAACAGAACCGTCATGTACCTGAAACAACATGTTTGTAACAGATAATTTCAGATCTAAGTCACTCCTAATGACTTGTCTTATACTTCTTTTAATGAGAAGGGGCCAGGGACAGTATTTAGAGATGAAGATGTTTTTCGGTCTCTTGTTCAAGATGTACAGTTAATTTCTTTGAAGCATTTTTGTCCAGGAAATCAATCATACCCAGCAAATTGTTTGTGTTGCAGGATGATCTTGCTATAAGACCTTATACCACATTGTGTACAAAGGGCAGAGGCCCCTATCACATTCAACAGGACATAGGAAGATTGCCTAAACAAGGCCTCCTCAGTAATGGTGACATTTTGCAAATATGATACCTGGTAAACATTATCAATTTTACAATGTTACAGGACTTTTGACTATCCTTGAAGGTCCTTCTTTGCACAGTGTGTTTTCATTGAGGTGATCATGGGTATCTCGAACCCATCACAGCTTGTGTACCAAGATATCTCATACTATTGTACAGTTTCTGAGTTCATGTATTCAACAGCAAATAAAAAAAAAAAAAAAAAAAAATTGTTTGTGTTGACAAACCTACAAACATGGCCATGCTATATGAAAAGAAATGTTGTTTTATCGAATAATATGAAAATTTGAGTGGTATATATGAGATACTGGATTCACTTCAACAGTTGTCTAACCTGCATATCCGACACTTCCGTCTATCAAACCGCTTACAGCACGGCACAGTGGAGCTCAGTTTTGATGAGTCATGATGGGCATTGTAGTGACCTTTGACATCATACTGAACAACCTGCACAGAAACAGATGTCTTCATTCATCAACAGCACCTAGGGCGAGTACTCAGGTTCTGGAGTGTGGCTACTGACTGGTACCCAGGTGCCAACAGGACTACCCAGACCCATGGCCAGTCATATGAAATATGGTTTGTTTGTTGTTTATCGCCACTCTCAGCAATAATCCAGCTATATTGTGGTGGTCCTGACCAGACAATCCAGTGATCAACAGCATGAGCATCCATTAACAACTTCCAGACTGCTGTTATACATGCATAGTTGGAATATTACCCCCTGTGGTGTTGGACAACAAACAGACTACTACTGCAAACACCAGTACAACTACTATTTAAATGTATGCTATGACCCCAGCTTTAACTCGACAGATACGAGCACTGCAAGTACTACACCACAGAGTAGGAAATAATATTTTGTTCACATTTCAGATCACATATATAATGTGCCAAAATTCACACCCTAAAGTGTTTCATTTTTTACCATGGTCAATGGATCGATGCAAACTCAAATGTCATTCACAGCTCGTTGGGGAAGGTGGAAACATATTCAGCAACCATCGTCCAAACCAAATAACGTCACTAGAGCGAAAGATTTCAATGCAGTATCACCCATGGTTGGCTAGTTCCACCCGATGTTCGCAGGTTTCATCTCGTCACACACCACATTGGCGGTTTTAACTCACTCACTGTTGTGAACACAGTAAAGTTTTTGCATGACACAAATATATATACAATGTGTACATATCAAACATTCTGTTTTCGGGTGTGAGGACCTATAAACGAACTTCGGAGGACCAAAAGGAGGCCATCAGCTCCATATTGAATGGAACAGAAGATCCGACTGTGGATGTGTCAGACGTTCATGACACAACTACACAGGAGACTGCTCTCTCCAAACTATTCTGGCGCAATTATCGCTACGAACTGTGTCATTCATGTTCTGGTGAAAAAGTAATAAACAGTAGACCTTCTCATCCTTTTTGTCATTTTGACAGGTAATTCTTGAATATTTCTCGAGACGGAAGTCGAGAGAAATATTCAAGAATTGCCGATGTCGTTTTTTCACGAGAGAGAATATGGATAACCGAGGCGAAGCCGAGGTTTTCCATAATCGCGCCAGTAAACATTGGTATTGTAAGACTCTTGAATGATATGATAATCCCCAAGGGGGATATTTGAAAACACCCGCTAATGACGTCATAAGAGGTTGATATCAGGATGAACCAATGCAAAGTGAATAGGAATCCCTAGGTTTACCCAATGACCTAAGGGCAAATAGGCAGGGTTGTCTCTCTTTGATTTACCTGAAAGTCACTCATACGGACAAGTTCTACAGGAAGCTCTGTCACCATGGAGACTCTGAAGATAAAAAAAAATGGAAACAGAAGTTTAGTACAAATTTGAACAGTATTTTTAGGTGTAACATGACATGTCCGCCTAATGTGACCCCGGTCTTGGACAGTGACCACTAATATTTTGCTGACAACCATGAAGCATAATCACACCAAATCTGGGATTCGAACCCATGATCATAATGATTATAATAAACAATGGCAAAGCAACAATTTTGAAAAGTCTCATCTCCCTTACCTTCTACACAGAGGTATTTCCAAATTATTTCTTTTAATTAAGAGAATTTGATACACATACAAGCTGTAGGCCATTATGGGGTAACTTGAATTACAAAACTATATAGTAAAGATTATATAATGTGTAAGTAAGTGAATCCCTAAACCTGAGACAAAAAGCATATACCTCTCTTGGACTGCTTTGAATACTGTGTCCGATGATTTGTCTGGATAGAGCCAAACTTGGTTGCTGAAGCGAGAGTGTTTTTCAGGTTGTTTCTTGACAAAATCTGACAAATAGTTCTTAAAACCATTTGGGGTCAAACCCTCCATCTCATCTGGTGTGATCAGACCTAGAATAGAGAGAGAGTGAGGGAGTGAGTTTGATTTTCACAGTTACATCTCACTGTGTCGGCTTAATGTTGGAGGAGTACCCACAGAACTGGGAGTAACACCCACAGTACATCAGGTTGCGGATCTTTACGAGGACAGGTGTGATGCTGACAATTCTAGAAACATGGTCAGGCTGAGCCAGGATTCAAACCACAAATATAGATTTCTAGCAAAGGGATCTAACTCAATGAACTCCAGCACAATCAATTGTAACACTTCAGGAATGAGTTCCTTGCTATTAATAAAAACATTTTACAGTCATTAAAAGTGAGTGAGTGAGTTTAGTTTTACACCGCACTCAGCAATGTTCCAGCTATATGGCGACGGTCTGTAAATAATCGAGTATGGACCAGACAATCCAGTGATCAACAGCATGAGCATCGATCTGCGCAACTGGGAACCGATGACATGTATCAACCTAGCCAGCGAGCCTGACCACCCGATCCCGTTAGTCGCCTCTTACGACAAGCACGGGTTACTGAAGGTTCATTCTAACGCTGACCTTCAAGGGTCACAGTCATTAAGAAGGCAGTTTGAATATTTTGTAAGATGACAATTACAATACATTTATATGAATGTTAGTAAATGTGTGTTACCACTGTCATGTATACCATGACATACCATTTACACCCAGACAAAAAGGTTCGGTATGAAATGCAATTTAAGGGAAACAGCTCGGTTGGCTGTAAACAGCAGGACATAGACAGTTTCCTCTTGTCTGTATGTTTCTGGTCTATAATAACCTATTTCAATCTCAGACATGTCATAACAAATGATTCAGGGTTGAAATTAACTGACTGACTGACTGACTGAGTTTGGTTTTACACCGCTTTTAGCAATATTCCAGCAACATCACGGCGGGGGACACCAGAAATGGGCTTCACACATTGTACCCATGTCTTCGGGTTGAAATTAACATTCAAAAAGAAAGAGCATCAACTTATGAAATAAACACATTATATAGCGATATATTCTGTCTCACAGTCTCTGAACCACTTTAATCTTTATTACTGCCAAACCCTATCTCCAGTGCAAAAGCCATAAATGAAGCAAGTCAAGTTTCAGCAGGTTATGGAATATCTGGGGTGCTTCATGAATTTAAATGTAGTTATTTGTTTCTATCAAAGTTATATATTTTCAGAGACTACTTGCTACCTTACTGTATTGTATATCTCTAGTCACAACTTACCGTCACCATTACGATCCAGTTTGGTATCAGCATAACTGAGGATTTAAACAGAAATGACAAAATTGTCAAAGGTGGACAAAAATAAATACTTATACACAGCCAATGCAAACACCTATCAACAGAACCTTTTAAAATGCTTGGAGAGACACATGTCATGTTTTCAGTCACTAGACTCACAAGTGTTTCTTATAGTATGACTCCTAAGTTAATACCTGCATGTGAGTGAGTGAGTGAGTGGGTGGGTGAGTGGCAGGGGAAGGTTCCCTGGGAGCGTGGAAATAGTCTCAAAATTGAAACATACAACTTTACAAAGCACTCTATCAGCTTGTTATTACAACTTAATCCCCCTTGTTTATTAGCTTCGTCACCTCTCATTTGTTGTTCATAGTCTCCCACTGGCCTCTCATAATTATGTACCAGTTGTTATACAATTACATGTTGTTGTTAATGTTAATCTGCTGTTGTCAAAACATACTGTGTATATATACCCTTCATCATCTGGTTGTATTCACTTTTAGCTTGATAGCTCTGTAAGGATCTACATCGAAACGTCACTCTATGCAATAAATAAGAAGTTGTCATCCATAAAGTTGTATGTTTCATTTTTTAGTCACCAACTTCTAGAATGCCCATCAAACAATTGGAAATAGTCTGCCAACCAGCATGACAGAAACACATGAATGTAAAAAATCATGTATATGACTCATCCAGTGGGAAGGAATAAAACAATAACAACGAGTGAGTGAGTGAGTTGGGTTTTGTGCCCCTTTTAGCCATATTCCAGCAATGTTATGGTGGGGGACACCAGAAATGGGCTTCATGCATTTTACCCATGCTGGGAATCAATCCGTAGTCTGCAGTATGATGAGTGAGCACTTTAACCATTACGCTAACACAATGCAGGCACATGGAGATACAGAAGACAGACATACACACTTACAGCTGTAATACGTCTTCATTGTCAGGATATATGTCAAAACCATTCTCAATTGTTAGCCGCATCTGAAATAAATGTGACAATTCAATTATTATTTCTCAAATTTACAAACAATGTTTAACTTAATAAACTTGTTTTGCACCCATGATGAGCTGTTCAATCGGTGACCACAAATTCAACTCATTTTGACTGGTTTTAAACAAATTTTGGCATCAAAGGGACTTTTTATTAAATAAAATACAACCATAACTGGCATATTGGCTAGTATGTTGGATTTAATGCCTCTTTGAAGAGTAGTTTATGTCATAAGTACTACAGATACCTAACAAAGTTCTATGCAAAGGTTGAAAACTTTTATGTGCTATTGCAAATGTTGACATAACAGCCATTTACCAATGTTTCTGATGTGGAAACAAATATATTCATTTTATTTATTACCACATATTGGTTTATTTACTGTTCACTTCAATACTGATACTTGATAGAGAAGGCCAGATAAATTAAATTATTGTTTTGGAGATTCATCTGTCATGTTGTAAACATTTTTTAATAAATCTAAAATGACAAATAATTCACCTTAAATGTACTGTTTCATTACATCTATGTTCTCTCCAACTTTGTACTGTGAAATTCTGGATTTTAGTTACAGGTACAAAGAGGGAATATTTTTAACTGACTTCTCAATATTGTTTAAAAGATATATATAAAAATGGAAAAATATCTGGATTTACTCATCTTTATAGCAATAACATTGCATAAAACTCTTAAGAAACATGTTGTATGATCCCCAGGGTGTTGAGATTGAAAAATATGATGTTCCGTTGAGATTGACATCCTATCACCGAGGTAAAAACAAAGCACCTTTGAGCAGCTGAGCTGGATATTGGCTCTATACAAATATCATATAATATATAAAAATACAATATATGTATATTAAGAACATACTTCCACAATACAGTCAAAAAGAGATTTAACTGCTAGTTGAAAAATACACACAATGTACCAGTGTACAACTCATTCAAATTTAATTGTTTATCACTCTTGTGTCAAATTTGATTTCACTTGTTTCTATGCAGTCCCTTGATACTCCCCCGTGACATTTATGCAAATTTAAAACAGAAAACACATACCTCATCATGTGTTTCAATTAATAGATATGTTCCAATTTTTAATCCTATCCCATTTTATTGCAAAACAAATGAAAACTATTTTAGATTTGATAGTGAACAATACTCAATTAATTTAAGTTTTGTTCATATCAATAAGTTATCAGAAGAATAAATCAAGTACATATGTTAAATTCAAAAGTTTGAAACATTGTAATTACCTCATCTACTGTTAACTTCTTGTCCCCATTGCTGTCCAGGATCTGGAACTGTGGGGGTGCACTTCCACCCCCTGTGGTGGTCTGGCTGTTCTCCAGACCCTCAGTCTTGGCCAAGGACACAAAATGGTCACATTCCTCCGCCGTCAAGAAGTCCGGAATTTCTAGTAAACAATACTACATGTCTTAAGACTCTGTTCCCTCAACATTTATGCAACTCATGAAACATTTGCTTTCATAATTTAGGCTCTAAGTTTTTTTTAATTTGAATTTGATTTTAATTAAACCAATGGATTAATCTTGACTGGCCTACATTTTAACACATCTACATAATCTACTGTAAAACTGTTTTCATAGGTTGAAAGAAGCCACTTTTAGATAGAAATATGCTAAATGAAAAAAGTAGAAACACACCACCTCACTGTTATGCTAAATATATATACAGGTACATGAAAACTAACTATGCACTATGTCAAATGTGAAGTCAAATGTGTCTAATCAACTGACAAGTACACTATGCAATAGAAGTTAAAGAACATATATTTTCTTGCATTCTCTTCCCACAGGGGCTACTTGTCATTTCTTCCTACGAACCTCTGTTCTAATACGGCCCTTTTATGGTGTGAGTGTTCAGGATTCGTGATTGGTTGCAATCAGATTTAGTTGTGCAATCAGCAAGGTTGTTTCAAAAGTGATCATTCGCAAGGCCTCAGTTATTTCCATATGCTTCGGGAAAACTAGAACCTCTTTCCCTGCGCGATGCGCAAACGTTTCTTATAGACAGAACTCAGTCATGTAAATTGCGGATCAATGGCGTCTCCATCGCCCTCGTTGACAACGGACAAGCTAGCCATTAAATGTCTTGGGTGTCACATCAACCCAAGTTCCTGGCAGAGGATAGATATTTTTTGACCCAACATTTGCTTGTATTAGTCAAGTTGATGTAACACGTGTTCTGATTGGACAGAAAGGAGGGAGATAATTCGTGTCGGATTTTTTGCCGCTAGGGGATTTTACGAGAACCGGGAAATATGACCGTATTAGAACAGAGGTTTGTAGGAAGAAATGACAAGTAACCTCTGTGGGAAGAGAATGATTTTCTTGTTACCCTTAAGATAAATTTGTCGAATTCTGATTGGTCAATAGTCAAGGCATACCAAACCATGTTGGCGGATTTGCCAGGGTGTACGAACCGTACACCCCGTCAAATCTGTCATGTGACATACTACACGGGTTGTACGAATGACCTTGACCTTAGATGGAATGTGGCTGACAAACGGCTGATCGCTGTGAAATTTTAGAGTTGGTGCATACAATTATGAGTGTAAACACAGTAATAAAAATGTTGCCATAATTCCTTAGTTATTTGTGTCAATAAATATATCCAAAAAGTAAAATGTTTCTGTATTTCTCTTGTTGTTTAACAAAATCTCAAATTCGATAATGTTTATCATAAACGAAGTCGTCCCGAGTTATCTCCCTTTATGACCATTCAGGAAAAATCATGGCAAAACGTTTTGCGTCTCATTTTGCCGATGATTGAATGTTGTTGTTTAAAGATAAGCTAAATAAAAAGATCTTAAGGGTAATAAATTCGTCACACAGTGTTTTGAAAGGGTGTACGTGAGGCCTCAGGAAATACGGAATTTACAAGGGTCTTACAGTCCCGTACAACCTTTCAAAACACTGTGTGACTAATAATATTACTGTAATTAATCTATCATGGAAACATAATATAAACAAACTTTTTTTGAGTGGTATGTACAAACTTTCAATATTTTCGACTCAAATGCAATATTATCATTCTCAAATAAATTGGACTTCCTACAAGGAATCAATAGTCTGAAATGTTCAGTAACTTTGTATGGACAGCCAGCTTTCATTTACAGAACTGTAAAATATGTCCAACTGGTAAGGACATCTATCAGTGGGTCTCACCGAACACATAGAACAGTGAAGATCCGGGTTAGAATTGATCTTCAGTAACCCATGCTTGTTATAAGTTGCGACTAATTGGATTGGTTGGTCAGGTTTGCTGACTTGGTTGACACATGTCATCGTATCCTAATTGCGTAAATCGATGCTCATGCTGTTGATCACTGAATTGTCTGATCCAGATTCGATTATTTACAAACCACCGTGACATAGCTGGAATATTGCTGAGTGTGGCGTAAAACTAAACTCACTTACGCAATGGCACATAAGGCAAAGGTTTACCTAGGCTGGCCTTAACAACAGTTTAACAGACCAAAACCTGTCAGCCATGTTGACAATTTCATTTACATTTCATCAGCCTCTGGGCTGGAGTGAGATACTTGTGACATTTTAAATTCAGTGTTTTCAAAAGCAGCTGCTTGGCAAGAAAATTGTAACAAACATATGTATCTTTTTCAACATTGTGTTTTTGTGTTGGTTCCTCACCAAATAACAATGGTTTCAAACTGAGGGTCGTCAAGGTCAGTGTCCTGCCATCAAGTTGCACCTCCTTCACGTCACCCACCTGTAAATGTAGGTATCCTCATATGAATACACAATGCCTTTATGAAAGTGGTCAAATGTAACATTTGTTATATTTAGGATTACACTTTGTAAGAGTACAAATTCAAGTACTTTTTACGTTGATCCCATCCGGGATTCAACCCCACACTCTCAGAGTTATGAACCTAATTGTCAGTACACATAGTCAGCCATCTAACCCACTCAGCCATCTACCCCACTCAGCCATCTACCCCACTCAGCCATCTAACCTACAATTGGATAAAAAAAATGGAAGTTGGACAACTGGTAATCTGCAGTTGTCTGTGGTCTGAGTTTGCCACGATTAGGGCCCCATCGTTGGGAGTCAGCTTATGTATGAAACATACCATTTTGACACTGATTTTAAGGGTCAAGTTAGGTCAGGTCGGCTTATCTATGGGGTCGGCATATCTACAGTGATATACGGTAGGTCACATACTTTGTGTGTCGCTCTGACACGTGTAATTTGGCACAGCCGAAAGTATGTATACACAATGCCAGTTAGAAAGTGGTCAAATGTAATATATGTTACATTTCGGATTTTCAGTAAAGTACAGATTCGGGTATGTTTTGTTGTTTTCGCTTTTTAGGCATCCTAATGGGCAGTCATCAACAGTTTCAGGCCCTCAAATAACGTTTTAATGATCAAATGTTACATATCATTATGAGTGTAAGTGTCTCAGATATATACTGTGTTATTTCGGCTGTCTACATTTTTCACATATTCGCATTTTTGTAGAAAACAATGTGGCATGGATGTGATCACTTCTGCATTGAGCATGTTGTGTTTGGAAGATGTATTTTGTATTTAATTAGTTTGAACTTGTGTTTTTTAAATTTTTCAAATTTAATTTTCAAAGTGGTAAAGTTTCTTTTGTCCTCAGTTTATTTCAAGTCACCATTGACAGTGGCTATTGTTATTTTTCTATATGTACATTTTGTGCATGTACAAATTATCAGGAGCTCTGAATTAAACGCTTTAGTAAGTAACACAAAACACATGAACATGTGAAACCAGAGACCATATAATAGATATGATAATCTATTATATGGTCTCTGGTGAAAATTCAGCATTATAATATGACAAATAGTGAATACATTTTATGAATGATTTACTAAGTAAGCCCAACCTTCAAGGGAGGTAACTGCAGTATACTTTGTCTGGTCAGGTGATAAGCCGAGCCAACCTGTCATTGATTTTCTGCCTCAGTGTTTTAGCCAGGATTATTATTATTATTCGTTCGTTCATTTATTTCAGTAATAAGGCCTCAGGCCCACGTACATATTATATGCAAATATTTACAGTTGGTGCTGCATTTCCTAAATTTTAAAGATATGACGATCGTAGACTGACAGCGTCTGTCACAAAATTTGCCAGGTTTTTTAACAATAAAACATCAGAGGACTGTAGCATTCTTACAAGATTCTCTCTGTGACTGATAGTGTCCACGTGTAAGTAAGGACAATATTTAAGACGTATATCATGATAAACAGGACAAACAAAAATAAAATGAATTTCATTTTCAATAGCATTTAAACTACATAGTGGGCAAAAAACGGATGTTCTTGTCCATACCCTGCCTCCTTCCTGTATTTTGCATTATATCAAGTTAGCAGATTCTGAACAAGGTAAGCATGCGTGTGTATTCTTTACATAAACTGTTTAGGTATAGCTCGGGAAAGAGGGACACTTTGAACTCTGCATACAAATTTAGTTTGGAACAGTTTGACACCTCAGAATACCATGTTTGTGTATAACAATCTTTAACCCTAAGCTTAAATTCATTTATAAAGCAACCCACATACCAACACCTTGGCATTGCCAAACTATTCCAAAACCTAGAGAATACAATAGATGCTTAATGTGAGTAACCCAAGTTTCCCTACCAGCTGCATCTAAACCTACTAACATACTATAACACTGTTTGGGGTACCTGTTTTGAGACATATTAAGAAGTTTGAACCAGTATCTTATACATCTGACATATGTATCTACGTAAATACCATAACGACCTCATTCGCCCAATACAGCAACATTGGTAGATTGGAGCCAACACCCAAAACAAATTTAAAAAATTTAGCTGGAAGCGTTCAAGAAACAACCACTGGTGGACACCCCAAATCTCTGAACCGTACAGAATTATTGGTTTGATTTGTGAATCAAACATTTTAAACAGAACCTTTGGAGATATATTACGAAGTTTATAACTTAGTTGATGAATGGAAACCACAGCTTTAGTAGCTTTCTGGACTAATGTTTGTACAGCTTTGGACCAGCACAATCTATTTAAACAAATGATACTGAGATAACAATAGTAGGTTGATATCTTGATTGGGACATCGCCCAGTTTCCATTTTTGCATATTTCCTTAATTTGCCACCATTTCGAAAAACCAATATTTCAGTCTATCTCAATTGACTCTTAAGCCCCATTTGTTACAAAACATGTGTAAAACATCTATTTTGTTTTGTAGCTTGAGAACAGAGTCTGCAAAAATGCATAAATCATCAGCATAGAGAAGTATACAGAACTCTAATAAATCTTCATGAACAAAGATCCCCCTGCCACCGAAATGCTGAATGTCATTTTCCAGCTGGTTTATGAACAATAAAAATAATAAAGGACTTACAATGCATCCTTGTCTAACACCACTGAAACAATTGAAATAATCCGTGATATTGCTCCTTGATATTTTAACAGAGGCCAAAGTTTTTGAATACATGTCCTTAATGATAGTAAAAACTTTACCATGAATATCATTTGAATAAAGGACATACCACAAAAGTTCCCTGTTGATGGAATCAAAAGCCATTCGAAAATCGACAAATAGACAATAAAAAATCTTCCATTTGATTTAGATAAGTACTTCTTTACTAGAGACTGGAGAGTAAAGATATTATCAACCGTAGAATACCTCTTCCGAAAGCCAGCTTGACACTCTGGGTATTTATCATACAAATCTACAAAGAATTTTAATCTGTTATTCAAAACTTGTGTAAAAACCTTGCCACAAATGTCCATGAGGGAAATACCACGAAAGTTGTTGACATTATGAACGTTTCCTTTCTTGTGGAGTGGAAAGATGATACTTCTGGACCACTGATCTGGAAAATTACCACTTCTAAATATATTATTGAAAACAGTAAGGGGATAAGGAAGTAAGATATTTTTACCACACTTTAACATTTCGGGCAGGATACCATCAGGACCAGCTGCTTTGCCACATTTCAAGGCATCAATTTCACTTAAGACCTCCTCTACCG
This sequence comes from Haliotis rubra, assembly GCF_003918875.1. NCBI lineage: Eukaryota > Metazoa > Mollusca > Gastropoda > Lepetellida > Haliotidae > Haliotis > Haliotis rubra. The sequence continues at coordinate 770,623 of NW_025766997.1, forward strand.
TAAAATCACTGTTCAACAAACTGTTGATATCCTGATCATTACAAACATTACAATTCACAGGTTTATGTTCTGTGACGACACTGCTACAAAATGCAACAAATTCCTTATCTATTACATTTTCAGTAATGTTCAGCACAGCCTTAAAATATTCAATCCATTGTGCAACACTAATAGTTGAAAATGTTACTGGAGGCTTTCTGATATGAGACTTCACTTCTGCCCAGAAAGCTTTTGCATTATTATTGTCATGACATGAATAAAAAATTGTAACTACCGCCGCTTCTTGAAATGCTTCCCGTTTGCGGCGACATAACTCCCTAACAACAAGCTGGCATAGATACCACCTTCTCCGCGTCCTCCAGCCTTAACAACATTCTCCATGCCAATGGAAGAAAACCACCCACCGTCAAGAACAACAACCCAAAATGTGTCATCTACAGAATATACTGTGATTGTGGGCAGAGCTACATAGGCGAAACTTCCCGACCCATCAACACCCGATCGAAAGAACATCAATTCCGACAGCAAATCAGCCATTTCAGACCATATCAAAGCAAGCCCCAATCATCAAATAGAGTGGTCTGACATCACCATTCTCGCTAACAAACAAACAGACTTCACTAAACGCAAGCTCACCGAAGCCATCCACATCAAATGCCAAAAGCCCATCATCAACCGAGACCAAGGATACTTCATTCCATCCGCTTATGATGCACTCATCCACCAAGCCCAATCTACTGTATAAACTCTGCTGTATAAACATCTCATTATTATTTGTACATCATTGGCTTCCACGCCTGTCCTTTGTCTACTCTCTGGCTTCATCAGCTTACTGCCTAGCCAATTATGTTAATTATGTGTTTTTTTTGTTACATTGTTACATCCAGTATATATATACTTCCCCCTTCTTCATGTTCCATTAATGCTTGACAACGGTACAAGAATCTGTATCGAAACATTGTACTCACGAATAAAAAGAAGTTGTTATCCATAAAGTTTGTTCTATATCAACCACTGTATACTGACAGCCAACCAATCCTTGATTTATGGCTGCAATGCTTGTTAACAACAAGTACCATCTATTTACATGTTTGGGTTTGACACGGCCAGGGATTGAACCCTGATCTTCTGTTCTGAAGGTAAATACTCGATCCACTAGACCATGGAGGTGGCCAATAGTCTGACTATAGCTTCCAAGTGAGAACAAACAACAAAATGATCCACTTTTGCCAGGGAGTGTATGTAGCACAGTCCTTGTCAAAACTAAACCCAACAGTGAGATTACTTATTAACTCTTCTCAATTCACTGTAATATGTCTGAAGGTGTGAGTTTGGAGGAAAATGATTTTATGTTGATGAAAATCTGGGTTTTTCACAGACAAAAAAGATTGAGACCTGTTCCAAATTTCCCAAATGATAAACATACAAAATAGATATCATCTACGATTATCCATTCTGTTATGATAAACAACATGGTCCCATAATTAACACTATTTTGTGTGGTGCCTGATTCCAATGGTACAACATTAAAATTAGGCATACACTTCAAAGACTCATGTGCAAGAGAAATGATTAAGATGACAATGATGATGACGAAGATGATGATGATGATGATGATGATGATGATGATGATGATGATATCACTTACAAAAGATAAGTGAATAGCCTCCAGGTGTTTATGGTAATACAATTGAGGATCTGTTTCTACAATACATAATAATTGATATGAAAAAAGAAAAAGGCATTGGTTGACAAACAGGCAAGCAAACATAGAGTGAATATAAAATGAAACTTTTTTCTGTATTTTATTCTTAAAGTCTAAAATTGTACACATTTATTGCATCGTTGATGTGCTTTTTGCATTTTTTAGAACAAATCAAATCCTAAAAGTCACTAAATTCTTTGAACATTGTTGACTGGAAGCGACTTTGGCCCGTTGTAATATTACGTGAAGAGACATAAAATAGCCAGTTTAGCGTGAGGAAAATTGCACTTCAAAAGGACGGTATTTATGAACAAATTTAAGAACAAAGATATAACCACCCTCCTATGACACACCCTTTGATATGTTGATTCTGATATAGACGTTCAAAAATATTACTTATACAATGACAATATTATACATACCAATTCTGAGGAAGGGCCAATAATTGAATCCTGAATTTTTCGAAATTCATCGAAGTTCTAAGTTTCTGACCTTATCCATGAAATGTACAATAAAACAGTTTGATAAATGGCTAACTTGGTATCTTGAAACGACGTATATTTGATTATTAGAAGTCATAGCAGACTTTCACGTGACCACAGGTAACGCAAAACCTCGCATCAATGTCTATATTGATTGTCACTTAGCACTGTATGAAAAAATCAAAGTCCATCGTTTAAATTTAAATGTCTTCAATTGCATTTCACAATCACCATCACTGATTCAAAACTATGTGTCAGGTATCTGATGCACCGCTTTCTACATTTCCGCATTACGGGCCAATACACACGCCAAAAGATGGCTTTGTTGCGCCTAACAGCAATATGGAACCCCTGTCAATAAAGCGTAAACAACAATCACCGCTCACCTTGCCTCCGTCTAGACGGGTTAATCTGTACCCATCTTCCCCATCGCACTCCACCCCCTCCTCGGTCTGTCTACACACGCCGTCTGACCCCCCGCAGACGCCCGGGAGGGTCAAAATGACCGCAAAAACAGCCTGCCACCGATGCCCGAGCCGAGCCATAGTAATTAGCCCAGTTCCGGGTGTTATCCACTATCACGTGGCAAGCTCTCGCGCTGAGAAACAACAAGTCGTTGTTCTTATCGCAATTATCAGTTTACGTTGGATTAAAGTGTCTTATAAATAGTTTACTTGATTTGAGAGTTTCTATACGAGTACGTAATTCACCTTAGCTATATCGTTGCTTAGCAATATAATCGTTAGCAAAATAATCAATAGATTGTTTATTCATTCTATCGTGTACGAGCATGTTGTTAGGGTTGTGTTGTGGAGCTCCCCACGTCTTGCTTTGAGAGATATTGTTTGACACCAAAAGGGAAAACACACAATCTTATAAACATAGGGATCGGCAATATCAGATTACACCACGTTGTATACAAGCAGGACTGGATGTATCACGATATTACAGCTGTATCTTGTAATCTAACATCCGTGACCAATGTTTTGGTACGAACAATGGGGTATTCTACTTGTCCTTGTAAAACAATCGATAGTGTGTGTGTGTCTTTATATGATTGGTTAAAACATATGAATATTATATTAAAAGCTAGGAGGTCTAGACTATTCACGATGTAGGACTATAAATAATTCAAATATCAGTCTATTCAACTGTAATATTTGCCAATGCCATATTAAATATGTTTTTCAAAGAAATTGCAAAGAAACTTCGTTTTGATTGGTTTAGATTTCATTGTCAAGGATAAACATCGGTTATTCCACAGTGATGTCATTTATCTCCTACACCCGAGGGCGGTGGAGTAGCCTCGTTGTTAAAGCGTTTGCTCGTCACGCTGAAGATCCGGGTTCGATTCCCCACATGGGTACAATGCGTGAAACCCATTTCTGGTGTCCCCGCCGTGACATTGATGGAATATTGCTAAAAGTGGCGTAAAACTAAATTCTCTCACTCCTACACCTGAGTAGATGTATAAGGAGATCTCTGGAGACAGTTATAACTACTTCATCTATTTACAACGTCAATAAATCACCCGTACAAGCGAGCAAGAGTAAATTCGAGTACCGTGTTTACTCACGACCACAGTCAAATGACGTCACACACAAACTTACGTCGGGAGAGCAACCCAAGGAGGAGTATTTTACTGATATCAGTATTTATTACCCACGAGGGCGAACATATCGGGGTTCATATTTTTCATACGATGCCCTAGGGCAAAATATCACTTTGTCATGGTGACGTGACGTCATGAACAAGGCTATGACGTCATGTTTCTTCTGTGACGTTGCGTTCTACATGCGGCGACGGCGGGTAGCCAGACTGTTTTTGAAGGTAGATTTGGGTTTATTTTCTTCAATTTGACGACTTCGGTAACAAACAGAATATTATATTCGTGCCCATATCATACTATGTTTACGACACTCGTGCCTAAATATCGGTACATCCCTCGCTCTCGCTCGGGAAATACCAACATTTAGGCACTCATGTCGTAAACATAGTATGACATGGGCACGCATATAATATCCTTTATATAGAGTATATCACATAATCATGTGTGCCATTCTGATTATACGATACGAGTTGCAAAATTCTTGCATTTCTTGATCGAGAGCAAGCATAATAATTTAATTTCTACCCACATGTTCTCGATCCTTTAGAATGCACAGATCACGACTTCCAACTTCCAATGATATAAGACCGACATCAACAACCTTCAGTTCTGACGTCATTTGTATCCCTACATCAGTCCGATATTTTCCGTCACAATATGATTCGAGAGGCCTCGCAGATTTTTTTTCACATTTTTAGGGGAAAGGGCCTGTTATCAGTAATGTCCGGGTCCAAAGCAATTTCTACTGGAATACATAGGCTTACGCATGGCACAGTGCTACGAACGTTTTATTCGGTTATTTTTAAGCTGGTAATGGATATCCTGATGACGTGTCATAAACACGTGTTTTGTGTATATAATATAATGTTCTCGTGGTTTATAGCGCTTGATTAATTTAGTGACACTGGACACCGTATATTGGACATTGATACCGCATAGTTCCTATATATCTATAGAGTGAGTGAGTATGGTTTTATGCCGCTTTTAACAATATTCCAGCTATATTAGGGCGGGGGTATACTAGTATCTATTCAGAGTTTGCAACCCTGTCATGTCTTACACTGGGATGAAACATGGCAATAAGAGAATGGGATGAGTGACTCGTCATTTATGACAGATCACCACCAGACATTAATCTGACACAGTCTGTTCATGTACAGGGAATCGAACCCGGGTATTCGGCATGCCAGGGCAATCCCTTTAACCATAAAGCTAACTGTACACATGCTGTTATGATCAGAATGTCAAGAGCTGTGAAATATATAGCTGCCAACTATGCATTATAATATATATCTGCCGGTCCTCGTCAAATAATTTTTCATTTCTTGTAGCAGTGAGTTAGTGAGTGGTTTGAAGTTCACATGGGCACCGATTCAGCCACATCGTGAGTAAAACATGCTATACATTATTTAACACATGATAAATTTGGGATTACATTTATTCAGTAAAGCACATAAAGTCAGCCGTCTAACCCATTCAGCAACTACACAAAGTCCGTGGTCTAGACTACTAGCTGTCCATTTTGTGGAAGTCGTGGTGGCTGAGTGGGTTAGACGGCTGACTTTGTGTGCTGGGCCTAGATTTTCGCAGCTCTCTTAGCACTAAGATAGTCGTAAGTTAATGTTAATGAATGGCACTTACGACTATCTTAGCGCTAAGAGAGCTTCGAAAATCTAGGCCCCGGCGATTAGGTGCCTGACTCTGAGCGTGTGGGTTCGAATCCCGGATGGGACTCAACCCAACAAAAATACTAGAACCTGTACTTTACTGATAAAGCGTAATCCCAAATATAACGTGTGTTACATTTGACCACTTTCTGAATGGCATTGTGTGTTCATAGCTATACATTATTAACAAGTACGTTTAGACTCTACAAACCTGTCGACAGTGGACAGTAAATCAAGTAGATTATCACAAATTTGCAACCATAAATACACATCTCTGCTCATTATAAAAACGTTCTATAGATCCCCAGCAACCAAGGTGAGTTCACCGAACCCAAGGACCACCTGGACCCCAAGTACCTTTGCTACCTGCAAAATACACCAGCAGGATTCACACCATGGCGATTGCTATCAAATATAGTCAAAAATTAAGAAAAACAATACTGCGATTAAAATGCCCGTGGCAGTTTGTCCTCATTTAATAAGGAGGAAATAAATTCAATCTAGCCTTCCGTTATTTGAGCGTCAACCTCCTTCTGGTTCTAACTATACATTAAATGTAAATAGTAAATGTTACGTCAGAGTTGTTATTTTTAAAGGAAATCTTACATTATAATTTTGAAGAGAGAGTACAATTTAAGCTAAGCAATTCAAAAACTCTAAATATCATTTACTCGAACTTTCCTGTTTTGTCTCTTGTTACGTCGAGTGTACTCCCGCTAATCAGCGATGAACCACTACCGTAGCTATACGAAAACTATGTTTATTCAGGTTGCATGTGAGTTGTCGTTTTATGCCACTTTTAGCAATATTCCAGCAATATCCCGGCAGGGGACACCAGAAATGGGCTTCACACATTGTACCCATGTGATGTTTATACGACGTTAATATGAATTAATGACCTTATGTAAAACTAAGTTTGGATTTATAAAATACAGTTGATACTGTACATGCCTGTACTTATTTACGAAAACAATCAGCATCTGTCTGATGTCACGGCTTGTATACGCAAGGGTGCGCTGTGTTCCTGTAATCAACTCAACCCACTCATCCACTCACTCACTCACTCACTGGATTGTTTGGATGTTGGCCATCATTTATATCTGGAGTATTGCACAATGCGTCGTTAAACACACACACACAAAAAACAACAACAGCAGCAACAAAAAGTAGTAAAGCAACAGTGCAAACATTTATTTAATGTGAAAACAAATAATTTTAGTGCGCATTAAACAGGTCTGCCAGTTTGCTACCAAATGAATTAAACTATTACGAGACTGTACAGTTCAAGAGCGACGTAAAACCATACTCACTCACTCAAACCTGGTAGCTTTAACGTGTTTCTCTGATTTGCATGATTAAGAGACCGAAGCAAACATGGCGAACAGATAAACAGATATGGTAGCCCACGGTAGCGGTTGACGTTGGTTATCCTTGCAGTAAATTGAGTACCTATATAAGGGAATGAAACTGGTTCTCTAACGAACACCTAAACTACTGGGTTAACCAACCATGCGTGTGTATGAAGAGAATGCATGTTATATCTACAAATCCAGAGTTAAATATCTTTCGGACACATGTTCCGTATACGGTCGGAGTGAAAACGATAGCAACTGAGACTCGTCCGAATTTAATTAAAACAATGTTTATATCTCATAAAATCCAAGGTGTATCCATTTTTCGTCACGGAAATATACAAATATATACATAATGACATACTTCGAAACAAATTGAATGTTTAGTTTCATAAATATTTTATTCAGAATACGAAATACACTGTTTATGGTTGATACATTGGTATCACAATGTACATAATTTTATTTGGCACAAATATGAGACACTGTACAAACTAATCGAGATGAAAAATGTTAGATTTATTAATACCGATGCAATATGAACTAAATCATGTTCATGCATATCGTGTTTTTGGTAAATCCTTTTGGATAGTACATAGTTATTTGTTAATGTCCCTCACCCCCCTGGCCTATAATCAACGATCTATAAAAGTTATGTTTGTAAACATGGTATAGATGTTATACACCTTTTTAGCACCAACAGTGCATGAAACATTTTTGTAAATCTTTTTGGATAATGCATAGTTACTTTTTAATGGCCTTGGTCTATCCCCCACCCCGACCCTCGATCCCCCTCAACCCCGAACATCCATCCCACCCCCAGGCCCATCCGCACGCCTCTTCGTCTATTTCTTGGATGACATCTTCTCCTCCTTCTTCTTCGCCGCCCGCTCTTCATCCAGCCTCTTCAGTTTCTCTTCTCTCATCTGCAGCTGATGTTCCGCCATCATTTTCTTCAAGAACAGGCGACGTTTCTTCTCGTCTTTCACAGCTTTGTGCTTTAATTCTCTGTCCAGCTGTTTCCACTGAACTTGATCAACTAGCCTGCAATAGGTGATTGTAATCGGAACATGTCAATCAAATCGGACGAAGGCACATAACTATGTCAGTAGCAGTGTTCATGGAACCATATTTTTGCAACGTTTACGATTCATATATTGTCTATGATAAATCACTAATCACAATATTTAATGAGGATCCATTGTATATGTGAGGTAATGACATACTTGTTAAATCTGAAAGTGTCAGCCTTCTGTCTCCTCCTCTCTGCTGTGTAGAAGCACCGCACTGGGATTTGCTCCAGACGTCGGGGTGGTTTGCCGCGGGAACCAACACACTCGGTGGCGGGCACAGAGAAGGCCACTCCTCCTCGTGTCTGGTGGACAGGGACCAGCCCTTCCTCTCTCAGCTGCTGAAGAATCTCATCCCCTGACAGGCGGGGCGTCAACTGACTCTTGGCGTAGTAGAGTTCGTGAGGGCAGTTGATCTTGCCCGCCAGAGCCTCCTCGGGAGATGTTTGCTTCAGTGGTGTGACCTTAGTTTGCTTACATCCCATTTTAGTCGATACTCTTTGACGCTGTTGTAAATGCGGCTTATTTCCATGCGCATGTGGGTAACAATAGCATGACGTCACAATACCGTGACATCAGAGTGACATGACGTCAGAGATGATACAGATGTTGTGTGCAAACCTATGCTATGCGGCTCAAGGTTTATGTTTGGCGATTAAGTAAAACAAATGCACCCAACCACTGCATTATCTCACATGTGTCAACCAAATCAGCGAGCCTGACCACCCGATCCCGTTAGTCGCCTCTTACGACAAGCATGGGTTACTGAAGATCAATATTCAAACCCGGACCTTCACGGGTCTATGCGACCTGTAATGGACACTGGATGAATCCTAAATGTGGAAAAATATAGTCCTCCTCCACCCTATCCGGCTACCTACGGCCCTGGAATAAAGTGTTTTACTTGACGTGATGCACTACGTATAACACAAACAACTCCATGTCCTTGATAACATCGTACGACAACACGTAAAGCGGCCTTCACATGGCAAACTAAAGTTTGACAACACATGTTGTTAAAATTTTAAAAATTGTCAAACTCGCGTTTTCACACATCAAACACATGTTGTCAAACTTTCGTGTCATTTGAGCGCCATGTCTTTATCGTTGCGGTCATGTGACAATTTCGTTGTCTGCGATTGGTTGTTTCTGAACAACATGAGTTTGACAACACCTAAAGTTTGATGGAAAAGTTGGTGAGAATAGAGACCGATCCTATTTATCGACAACAGTTTGACAACTCTGAAATTTGTGTTGATGGAGATTTGTTGGAATGTTCACACTCTCAAACTTGAGTTTGACAACATGTATTGTCAATCTTTAGTCTGCCGTGAGAAGGCCGCCTAAGATTATACTGAATGAATGAATATTGCTTTATGCCGCATCAGCAGTTGTCCAGCTATTCGCGGCATATAATAGCTGGAACGTGTTCATTGTCAGGGAGTAAGACGATGCGAACTCTAAGCTAATACATGTTCACAATACCCTCGTTGTATTTCATAAATACGCTCCTTTACTCCGAACATCCTTGCCCCAGACCTCTCCCTCACGACACAATGAGAAATGAAACATGTTTGTTTCTTCTCCAGTTATTCAGAAACGCCCAGCCGTCCGGATTAAACAGGCGTCCAAGTACCAAGATTGTTTACCTCTTGGTTGAAACTGCCATTGCAAGCGAAATCCGTCTCACCCCCTTTTTCAGCGTTGTTCAAATACATCAGGATTGTCATATACCTGTTAAGAAGATGTTAACATGGACAGAATTCAGGAGTATTTGGAGCAAGTCCACTCTACATACAAATTGTTTCCTTATATGTTAATGGGGCTTTAATGTATTCACTTTTCATTATGTATAGTAGTGAAATAAGGTTAGGGTCGCCGTCTAGAATTTTGCATTTATTTCGCGATGTATGTGTGTGCGTGCGCGTTCAATCCGTGCATGTGTTTGCATGTGTGTGTCTAACCAACCCCTGCAAATCACCAGACAGTGTAACATTTATACCAACGTCTCTCAACGTCTCTGGTATTGAGACTGAATTGTCTGGTCCAGACTCGATTATTTACAGACCGCCGCTATATAGCTGGGATTTTGCTTAGTGCGGCATAAAACTAAACTAAACTCATACATATGCTTTGCCCACGTTACGCTGGAAAGATTTGATTTTATCGGCGTACATTCATGACCATATTTTAATTGAAGTCGTCCATGACCAGGACTAAAAGCAGTATCAATATCGAAAATCTATTTTGACACATTCGTTATCATAGTGTTGCTTTGGGCCGAACTTGACACTTCTTTTCAATTTTACGGACTTCTCCCATAATGATTTTCATGTAAATTATATCTGTGGGTTTGGGGCAACATATATATACGCAATGTTTGTGACTTGTAAGTCACAGTTAAAACACTTTAAAAAGATTACGTTGAATTTTTAAATAAAATATTCCCCAAATCCCAGCTGTGTACTTTCATTTGTACGTCAGTATTGACAAGATGCGACGTCACTTTTTCACAAACCGTATCACCATACCATGTTTTGTGTAATGATTCTTTCTGTCAGAACCAGATTCACAATCATAACTACAGCCACATGCAAAAATCCTCTGAGCAATGTTGTATGTATTTTCTGTGTTTCCAATCAAACCCGCCTTTAGTTTTAAAATTCGATATAATATAAGGTATTCTCCATTTATATTTGGCTGGAAAATCTACCTCACTGAATAATTTAAGAATATTACCAAGTGATCTAAATTATACAATTTCATAAAATAAGGAACACAATTAGTAAAAAACATTTTAAAAATATTTTTATATTTATACATATTTTTCGCCCGTCCATTTTCCCTCTGCCTGAAGTTGGAGATGAGAAACACTAATAATACTGATAGCCAAATGGGAGTTCCAGTATAGTCGAGACACCCACAGTAATTGTAACTTGCTCTCGGGAAAGATCTGGATGCTGTTGGCGGGCACATCTGTCAGGGGGAACGACCTCTAGGCAACAGATAATTTACTAATGAGATCTGTAGATGATAATCTGGCTGAATCGTTGCGACAGGCTCGGTTTCTGTATTTCCGTTACCGGAAGTCGTCTGATAACAACAATCACCCAATAGGGCGTTCCTGGAAGGATTGACGGAGCTTAGCAGCGTATGTAAGCTTGACAACTTCCTTGATGCTTTTAGCAAAATATTTGCTTCTGGGGGAATAATTTTGAAAATCATTATCAAATACTGATATCTCTGCTTAGTTTATCTGTTATTTCGAGGGGTGGTGAGGTAACCTAGTGGTTGAAGTGTTAGCTCGTCACGCCGAAAACCCGGGTTCGATTCCCCTCATGGGTACAAAGCTCATTTCTGGTGTCCCCCGCCGTGATATTTCGGGAATATTGCTAAAAGCTTCGTAAAACGACAACTCACTCACTCTGTTAGTTCTAACACAAATTGTTGAAAATGGGAGAAGCAGCTGTAAAATCTATTCTGATAATAGTTTCAGTGAAACCTCTTCATATCTCAACTTTATTACCAACAAAACTAACCATCCAGTTTCTCTATTTGAGCTGTCTCGCGATCATAGCAATAGTATCTGTCGACGAATACAATCCATTTATATTCAGAGAGGAAGTAGCATGGTGTTGCAGATGCAATGACGATCAAATGACACGATACAACAAGCCGTGAAATCAGAACTCTCTCAGCTTGGGAGGAAGGAAATGATCTAAGAGGGTGTGGAACAGATGGTGTAATTATTGTCCGTGACAACAGGACCCGTAACACGTAACACCTTTAACCCCTTCCTCCTATCAGCTCACAGATGGACGTGTTAGATAATGGATTACGCAACATCGACATTACCGTTAATAAATATAGTCTACTTTGACAACGTGAATTGCAGACACGATAACGTGGTTTACTGTCAGGAAGTCAGGGTTGTTGTCCCTATGTTAAACAACTATTTTGTCTGGTCAAACCCCTGTGGTGTGAAGGTCAGTTTGGGGTAGTAGATGTGTAATTTAATGTTAATGTTTCAAAAGAGTTAAAATACTTATAATAGTACAGGCGAGGATGTTATTTCTAATTATTCAGGAAGTGTCTTAATTTGTAAGGGTCCATTTTGCCCAAAGTACGAAAGGTACTGGCGGGAAGGGACTTTGAGGCTCAGGTGCCAAGTACGGAACATCAGGAAATAGCCATTGTGTCGAAGCGTGTTACAAAGTAAATATTGTATTTTAGATGTTACATATACGTATATTTGTGTCTAAATATACAAATGGTGAAAATGTAAATTAGATTAGAGATTTATTATTAAACTAGTATCTATAACATATAGGAAAATCATTTCTATATTTATAGTGAGATACACAGTCCAATATGCAAGCATTTGTTAAGGAATTGAGCTATTAGGCTGACATAATTTGTATATCTCTTATCTACACCTCCCTTACTCCGCCCCAACCCCCTTCACTCTCTCGATAATATAAAGTATATGTATATAAAAAAGAAACCATTTACTCAGTTGAGATCTTATATACCATAACGGTCTATTTTTACTTTAATTTGTATTCCAATACATCATGTCAGAATGATGATATCATCGTGTAATTAGTGAGATAATATTAAAATAATTGTTCAAGTAATCAGCTGCCAGTGACTTAATTCCACAATTGTTTTGAACGTGTGCTAAAGTTCAGACAAGAAATATTTTCAGTATCAATTATGTGCAATTATTCTCCCTGTTTTCCTTAAATACTGTTCTCATTTCGTTTCACATTACAGTTTATAAACAAAGGCTTTCCCACGTGCGCGTTGACTTTAACCTGTGTTTTAGACAAGCTTGTCATCAATGTCACATGGGTTATGACAAACATATCATTATATCTACGTCAGAGAACAATTAGTCTCGCCCATTTTGAGTAGATCACATATAATGCAACCTGTCCCCACCCGTCCAACAGCAAAAAAACAAATAAACTCAATAACAAAAAACAAAAACAAAACAAAAACACAAGACAAAAAAACACCTACAGGACCCCCACCCCCACCCAAAAAAAACAAACAAACAAAAAACCAACAACAGCAAACAAAACAAAACCCCACACACAACAAAACAAAACGAAAAGCAAAAATAAAAAATCAACAACAAACGAAAAAAATAAATAGAAAAACACACCAAAATAACCCCAAACAAACACATCAAACAAACAACCAAAATAAGATATGAAAGATATTAGAAAAAAAGCAACAACAAAAGAACAACCCCACACCAATGAAGTGATTTTGTAAAATATATGCACAAACTCTCGTTGTGTTCACACCTCAACAGGAGGACTTCGAACGTAATCCATGACCCTTCGACGACCTCTCTCTCGATCCCAGAGAAACGTATGTTTATACGCACGTCAGTAAAAAGGGACCATGTGATATTATATCATGTTTTAATGTTACTATTGTTAGGTTGAATCTCGACGTTTCAAAATCTAAACTGAACTAATATGGGCCCCATAGGTTTGTGCATTTTGAATGCTATAAATTTTAAGAAGCAATTTTCCTAGCTGTTTATGTACCCTTGGTGGTAAATGCCTAGTTGCTGTCCTTTCCGGTTTGCAAGGGAGCTACAATTTCAGGCCCTCTTTATCTATGACCCAACGTGCATCAGAATGACAGCAAATCATATGTCTGTCTAGACAAAACAGTCTGAAGAGCGATCACTCTTTTCAACATATCATATCAAATATAGTTATATCAAAGTTAAATATAATTAATAAACCCAGTTACTTTTCTCTTAAATAAATAACACTGAATTTATAAAGGAAACGGGGCGGTGGGGTAGCCTAATGGTTAAAGCGTCGGCTCGTCACGCTGACGACCCGGGTTCGAATCCCCACATGGGCACAATGTGTGAAGCCCATTTATGGTGTCCCCCGCCTTGATATTGCTGGAATATTGCTAAAAGCGGCGTAAAACCCAACTCACTCACTCACTCACTATAAAGGAAACGCACTTTATTTCCTACGTAAGGGCTATTTGTCATAGACACAGTATTTATGAGTAAATTATCTCTTCAGTTATTAAGAACCCTCTTTCGCCCTTAAGGGCCCATAATTTCAATGAGACGACACGGGTTGCCGAGTCAACCACCAAGTGTTCCTCTCAGCGCTCGGAACGCCATATACACAGTATGTATATCTCGGCTAGAGACAAATAGGTTAACATGCACACACACACACAAAAAACCCCAACAAAAACAACACACACACAAAAAAAAAACCAAACCAAACCAAACAAAAAACAAAAAAACAATAATCGAAAAAGAACAAATAAAAAAACACACCAGAATAACCCAAAACAAACACAACATCAAACAACCAACCAAAATAAGATATGAAAAATATTAGAAAAAAAGCAACAATAACAAAAGAACAACCCCACACCAATGAACTGTTTTGTAACAGTACATGCAGAAACTCTCGTTGTGTTCACACCTCAACAGGAGGACTTCGAACGTAATCCATGACCCTTCGACGACCTCTCACTCGATCCCAGAGAAACGTATGTTTATACGTACGTCAGTAAAAAGGGATCATGTGATATTCTATCATGTTTTAATGTTACTATTGTTAGGTTGAATCTCGACGTAGCCTAATGGTTAAAGCGTCGGCTCGTCACGCTGACGACCCGGGTTCGAATCCCCACATGGGCACAATGTGTGAAGCCCATTTATGGTGTCCCCCGCCGTGATATTGCTGGAATATTGCTAAAAGCGGCGTAAAACCCAACTCACTCACTCACTCACTATAAAGGAAACGCACTTTATTTCCTACGTAAGGGCTATTTGTCATAGACACAGTATTTATGAGTAAATTATCTCTTCAGTTATTAAGAACCCTCTTTCGCCCTTAAGGGCCCATAATTTCAATGAGACAACGACACGGGTTGCCGAGTCAACCACCAAGTGCTCCTCTCAGCGCTCGGAACGCCATATACACAGTATGTATATCTCGGCTAGAGACAAATAGGTTAACATGCCGATCTACTTGTTTTATTTTTAGGCAACATTCCTCCCGCCCGAGTACGGGATCGTAACTGAATATCGCGAGAACTGACATCAGTGGCACGTGCGGATGCAGAACACACCGTCTGGTGCCAGCGTCCGACGGACATGCACCTGTCCTTTGTCCCTTCATAACATCTGTGATCTGATTAACACCGCTGGGACAAAGACATACAGCTGTGTCATACTCAAGCCTAACTGTTAGGACGGCTGACTTTGTTTACGTGCACGACTTCACGGTTGCCTGAACCCCTACCCGCATTGCTTCAACTAACCACCTTATGCAGAACAGAATCATTCGAACCGCAACGCTGACAATACCCTTTATTCGCACTGAAATGCCTTTCCTATGATGTAAGAGGTCGGTATTATTTCAAGGTTTGGGCACTGGAAAGAGGACCCTAGTTTAAGGTACGGACACAGGTTTTACTACAAGACACAAACCAGAGGTGAGTTCGTGTTCTACATATAGATATTCTGAATTGCCAGCCTTGAGACAACACTCACTTCCCTAAGGCAATATCATTGTAACACTCGTTGTTTATGTGTTTACGTCTTCTGTTATAGAAAGTATACGGCTCGAATGTATGATGATAAATGGTGTGTGTTCTGTCACGAATTACATTATTATTATGTTGTACAGATTAAGGTGAAAAATGCAGAAAAAGAATTATTATTACTATAGGATATTTATATAGCGCACATATCCACGCAACTAAACATGCTCAAGGCGCTGTGCCCCCCCCCCCCCCCCCTTCCTCGATCATTGGATGTCAATCTTAACGGCACATCATTGTAATGCAACACGTATTGCATTAATATATTGACATTTAATTATTTATTCAACAATTAACTCACCAGCATAATTTTAGACATATAAACTACCAGACAAAGGAAATTATACTCCCATGATTGATGGTGTCTACACGCGAAGCAAACAAGTATTTGCTATTCGGTTGTGATGAATTTAATACTGATATCATATAGTCTATTTGCAGTGAAAACGTACCGATGAATTTCACTTTAAACAAAAAGGTAAATCAAATAAAGTGAAATTAAGTTTTAACAAACGATCATAGATTCAAATCACTATTATTGGTTTGTATTACAAGGGGGTACGCGCAGTAGTTGGAACACTGAAATAAATGCACGTGCGGTACGTGATGAGCGTTAACTTAGACCAACCCTACTTGTTCTCGGTGTTTCATTTGATGTGCATACACCCTTGTAATACAAACCAATATTAACGATTTGAATCTATGATCGTTTGTTAAACAACTTTTATCCTAAGTTTAATAAATTCTTATATTTAAATGTTCAGTTGGCAAGGTAAAATTATGAGGATTCTCAATCTTAATTTCACTTTATTCGATTTACTTTCTTGTGTATAAAGTGAAATTCATCGGTACGTTTTCACTGCTAACAGACTATAGTTGTATTTAGGGCTTAAGTTTGTTTCGGTGACTGTTGTCGGAATATTAACGTTTTGATGATATTTTTGTCCAGTTTTTAAGCATATACTTATTTTATTATAACTCTACTGGTGACCCACATATACAAGATACCCCGAGTGAACAGTGTGATATTACATTGGTCTAGATGCCAGTCTTCATCAGTAAACGTTGTACGTGACTTCAAATGAAGGCTACTATCTACATATATCTAGGATATGTTATTGTGCGTTAAGTTATCGGCACAACTTCTCGGTTAACGTAGGTTGTTCGTGTCACCGCTTTAGGGTCAGTAGTCCTGTCCGGTGTCCCAATACAGGAGCTGCAGCCTCCCATTCCCCTGAGTGACACTCGAACTGTCAGGCAGTGACGTCGCATTATCTATAGCACGGAAAGCCAGATTCCTCAGCTAGGTAAGTGATACAGTCACGTATAGTTTGCCATGCTGTATTCATCACGCACTGGTGTTCAGCATACAGTCACGTATAGTATGCCATGCTGTATTCATCACGCACTGGTGTCCAGCATACAGTCACGTATAGTATGCCATGCTGTATTCATCACGCACTGGTGTCCAGCATACAGTCACGTATAGTATGCCATGCTGTATTCATTACGCACTGGTGTCCAGCATACAGTCACGTATAGTATACTATGCTGTATTCATCACGCACTGGTATCCAGCATACAGTCACCTATAGCATACTATGCTGAATTTATCATACACTGGTATTCAGCATACAGTCACGTATAGTATGCCATGCTGTATTCATCAGACACTGGTATTCAGCATACAGTCACCTATAGCATACTATGCTGAATTTATCATACACTGGTTTTCGGCATACAGTCACGTGTAGCATAATTTGCTGAATTTATCATACATTTGTAGTCAGCATACAGTCGCGTATAGCATACAATGCTGAATTTATCATACACTAGTATTCAGCATACAGTTACGTATAGTATACTATGCTGAATTTATCATACACTGGTATTCAGCATACAGTCACGTATAGTATACTATGCTGAATTCATCAGACACTGGTATTCAGAATACAGTCACGTATAGTATACTATGCTGAATTTATCATACACTGGTATTCAGCATACAGTCACGTATAGCATACTATGCTGAATTCATCAGACACTGGTATTCAGAATACAGTCACGTATAGTATACTATGCTGAATTTATCATACATTGGTATTCAGCATACAGTCAAGTATAGTATACAAAGCTGTATTCAATCAGACAATGGTATTCAGCATTCAGTCACGTATAGTATACTATGCTGAATTTATCATACACTGGTATTCAGCATACAGTCACGTATAGCATACTATGCTGAATTCATCAGACACTGGTATTCAGAATACAGTCACGTATAGTATACTATGCTGAATTTATCATACATTGGTATTCAGCATACAGTCGAGTATAGTATACAAAGCTGTATTCAATCAGACAATGGTATTCAGCATTCAGTCACGTATAGTATACAAAGCTGAATTCATCAGACACTGGTATTCGGCATACAGTCACGTATAGTATACTATGCTGTATTTATCATACACTGGTATTCAGCATACAGTCACGTATAGTATACTATGCTGAATTCATCAGACACTGGTATTCAGAATACAGTCACGTATAGTATACTATGCTGAATTTATCATACACTGGTATTCAGCATACAGTCACGTATAGCATACTATGCTGAATTCATCAGACACTGGTATTCAGAATACAGTCACGTATAGTATACTATGCTGAATTTATCATACATTGGTATTCAGCATACAGTCAAGTATAGTATACAAAGCTGTATTCAATCAGACAATGGTATTCAGCATTCAGTCACGTATAGTATACTATGCTGAATTTAGCATACACTTGTAGTCAGCATACAGTCACGTATAGCAGACTATGCTGAATTTATCAGACACTGGTATTCGACATACAGTCACGTATACTATACAATGCTGTATTCATCAGACACTGGTATTCAACATTGTCACATATAGCATACTATGTTGTACTCATCAGACACTGGTATTCAGCATACAGTCACGTATAGTAAACTACATGTATGTTGTATTCATCAGACACTGGTATTCAGCATACAGTAATGTATAGTAAACTATGTTGTATTCATCAGACACTGGTATCTAACATACAGTCACGTATAGTATACTATGCTTTATTCGTTATTCACTGGTATTTAGCATTCAATAATGTATAGTAAACTAGGTTGTATTCATCAGACACTGGTATTCAGCATACAGTCACGTATAGTAAAGTAGGCTGTATTCATCAGACACTGGTATTCAGCATACAGTAATGTACTGTTCTTCATCATATACTGGTGTTCAACACACTATCTCGAGAACATAATGTATTTACAAAAACGTTTAAGGACAGAGTGATGGGATTCAAAGTCTCGTTCAAAATTATTTCAGTTTATAGTGATGTGAATTCAGTGTCTCAACACAAACACACGCTGTTGAAACTATGAAATACATATTGCGATGTTGCATAAATCATAAAAGAACATCGCACCCACGCTCCTGTTTTCACCTGATTTATTATATTTATTATCAGGCGTCAGTCCCATGCCCTAATCCCTTCCCATCCGTACGTCAACTTCTCCATACATCCCCGTCATATAGCTGGATATTGCTGTGTGCGGTGTAAAACTAAACTCACTCTCCCCATACATCCAGTCAGATTTATCCAAACGCGGGGCTCTCAGAATATGCCTATCACAGACACATAATTGATATAAATCTTACCATATGTGTACGGTATTTTAAGAAACGGGCAAAACATTTGATATGTTTTAATTTTTGGTTTTTGTCTTATTATGTCCAAACTGAGATTGTAAAATACAGATTATAAATAGTGCAATAATTTATGCCACAAATGGGACCATGATATATCGGGCTGTTTGTCGAATCCGGTAAATAGACCCACGGACGTATTAATCAAGAGATATTATGTGTGAGTTGAATGCTAGAAACCATTATTCATATATTCTGCAGTAAATATATGTCGCGACTGGGGTGTATAATTAGGAGATAAACCTACTGTGTGGGAAAATCAGAGGTATATAACGAAATTATAATAGCTCTAAATTTCATTTAAAACCGAACGCGTAGCGTGAGGTTTTAAATTAACAATTTAGAGCTATTATAATTCTCGTTATATACCTCTTATTTTCCCACAGTAGGTTTATCTCCATTCTACCATGACAATTTTATGAACAATTTCAGGTGGAGCTCTTTCTTTGGTTACGAGTCAATACGTGAAGCGGCCTCGCATTCCAATCTCAAAGTGGTATCGCCCGAAACGGGGTGTTTGGTGGCAAACCGTCAATGACTAACAAACTCCAGATTCAGTAATAACAAATCACATTTTGTTTTCAATGCATCAATCACCAATCATTAACTGATAAGTTGGAAAACATATATCAAATAAGTTTCAAAAGCTTGGTTCACATTTGAAAATTCCACCGTAGACCCTTTCCCCACCAGAATAGTGGCAGCAACCTCATGGCCTTGACCTTTTCTCGAAGTCATTGTTTACATTTGGAAAGATGCGACAGGAGAGCCACTGACAGTTTGCGCAAGGTTAACCTGATTGTATGACTGAGATAGTCTTTGATATCTAATTACTGGTACTGGTACAAAATTTAAGAGTAGGGGCGCTTTTGCTGTAACGAGAAGTCCGTGTTGTACCGAATTTAGCTACTGTTGAATTTTTGCGCCCTGTCAACTTGACGATTTCACGCACCTCTACGTCTGCGTGCGACAGCTGTGGTGACTCTTACACACTCATGTGTACTTTGTGCTCAAATTCGATTCTACGGATATTATTTTCTACATTTTGGAAAGTGTTTTGTGACCTAGTGGCTTCAAAGTGTAGTGAATTCAAATTGAATCGGATTGGCTGGCATGTTCGCGAGTCTGTTGACAAAGAGCCAGATTTGTGGTGATATTTCCGAAAGGATGGATCAGGACACGAGGGTGTACCTCTGGCATAAACACGGTAAGGTAATTAATTATACTTTAATAGACTACTTTAGATCAAGCAGTGTAATGGATAAGAGGGATCATGACTAAGCTAAATAACTTTTTCAACGATAAAAAAATATGTTGGGCTAAACAGAACGGTTTGCAGATTCTGTAGATCTAATTGTGTTTTACTACCGCTAAATTTGAAACAGTACAAATTTCAAAATATCATTTTGTTTGAATTGATAACCCAACTGTTTATTTATGTGGACCGAAGGCATTAGAATCTAAAATTTCTTCGGCGTTCGATGTTAATGCATCCTCCGTTACCGGATCAAGATCAGTGGCGATATCGTTGACGAAAGCTGATAATAAATTTAACACGGAAATTTTGTAGCAGTCTATTGCTGGATCTATTCTGACATAACATAGAATCAACGTAAACATATTTGTTTTTGCTGAATTTTTATTCGGAAAGCAGACGATGTTTTGATCTTGTTCGACTGAATATTTGTTTCCATGCTTTCGAAGTACTTTTGTATGTATAAACACCTATTGCTGTGGTTTACGCAAGTAGTGAGTCGTGCCCGTCATCGCTAAATCCATCTTTAAAGACATATGTGTAATTTCCGACAGTAAAATCGCCGTAATTTATCGATGCATCGGTAGGTTGTTCGGTGCCCGCCATGTTAGTGGGCAGACAAAAATAGTGCATTACCGTAAACCATGTATGATTGCGCACGGAAAACAGAGACCTGTATAACGTGATTATATACCTCTGAATGACTTTAATTAACCAATCACAATCCAGTGTTTACTGAAGTCATGGTATAATTTCTAATTAATGTGTGAGGTGTGCGTGCGTGTTCGGTGAGTGATTGGATGTCCTTAAGTACAATATGGCTCGTTTATTATTTCTTGCAGATAATATGCCCATGTTCGTGTTGGTTATGTTACTCGGGGTAACACGAGATACGCAATTGGAATAATGGGAAACATTTCCTACGCTTTCTGTTCATAAATCTTTTTTCATGTTAACAACGAAACCAATTATCGAAGTTAATATCTTATGTTGTAATATTATATGCTAGAATCACAGGTATTAGATGTTGAAATATGTACACGTAAGGAGTCTTTTGTATGCCTGTGTGTACCCACACGTCCGCGAACATATACCGCATATATTTCTAAAATACTGATGCACGTGTATTATTTTCCTATAAAGAAAGGCACTGGTGGAGTAGCCTAGTGGTCAAGGCATTTGCTCGCCAAGTCGAAGACTCGGGTTCGACTCCCACGACACAACATGTAAAGCCTGTTTGTGGTTTACTACTGGAATATTGCCAAAAGCGGCGTAAACCCATACTTGCTCACTCTAAATGCGATGCAAGTTTAGGTATTGATGTAAATGTCTTTTGTTGGACTCTTGTCATGTAAATAATACTCTCAGTAATGATGCTTTTGGTTACACGTATATAATTAAGTCATTGGTACATATTGTGATGATAATCTATTCAATATGGGCGTCCGCGACATGTATCTTTAACCTATTAACGTCACTCTTGAATACCATTCCTACCACACTGAATAAGATCCGTTCTGCAAGCGTCGGGGCGGTGGGGGTAGCCTAGTGATTAAAGCGTTTGCTCGTCACGCCGAACCGGGGTTCCATTCTCCCATGGGTACAATGTCTGAATCCCAGTTCTGGTGACCCCGCCGTGATATTGCTGGAATATTGCTAAAAGCGGCGTAAAACTAAACTCACTCTCAAGCGTCCTTTACTTGTGCCTTGTCAAACACCGTCGATCGCAACTCGTTTTGTATAACATTGGAAAAAGTATGCATTGGGGTTATCGCTTCGTACCACTAGACCTAGTATTCTTCTGGGGTATACAAGACGCCTTTAGGAGGTAGTCTATGTAAGGTTTATTATAGATTTCTATTGTAGCATTGTCACCAAGTCACCATCCCAACGAATAGTACGAGTTACAAGCTGTAATAGTTTACCCTTCAAAACACACCATTGAACAGGAGGTTGGACGATACCCATATAGCCGTTCAGCCATAACGGTAAGTCACCTAGTTACCCTAAGGTTGACAAAAACATATTAAGAATATTTAAGGACAGGCGTTGGTGTTGTCGTTCTCTGAAATAGCGATTGGAAAGTAGAAACATCATTGACATCACTGACTTCAGTCGGGTAAGCCCTAAATTCAGCATGCATTTTAATAACGTCTATACACTTAAGTCACAGGTTAGCACGGGTGTGTATTGTGTCTATCAATATACATACCCGTATATACACGGTTAGTTAACGTCAGTGTGGTAGAGGGAGTGACTGAGTTTTGTTTTACGCGGAACTCAGCTATATGGCGGCGGTCTGTAAATAATCGAGTCTGGACCAGACAATCCAGTGATCAACAGCATGAGCATCGATCTACGCAATTGGGATACAATGACATGTGTCAACCAAGTCAGCGAGCCTGACCATCCGATCCCGTTAGTCGCCTCTTACGACAAGCATGGATTACTGAAGACCAATTCTAACCCGGATCTTCACGTGCTGGTTGATGTTTTATAGGATATTATAATGTATGACTGTGTCATGTAAAGAATTTAATTTATATAATTAAAATACATGTTACTTTAGCTCTGTGCTTTTCTCATGCCAAATAATGTTGTGATATTTCCGTACCCACAACCGTCACCATAAACTAGTATGAACCGTGTCCTCCCCAAGGTTAGACGTCCCAAAAGTTAGACGCGTTAAAACAACAAAGTACTTCATACTTGCTTGACAACGATACAAGAATTTGTATCGAAACGTCGCATCTACCGAATAAAGAAGTTCTTTATCCATAAAGTTTGTCTGTATATAACAAAGGTTATGGTTCGTTGCACTGAGGTTCACTACTCATGGTCTGTCAGATAATTGGGAGTGATTGGCATGTCTGACAAATGGGAGTGAACCGCACTGTTACCTTCGTTAATTAATGGACTAGTCCCAATGCACTTATCCAAACACAAAGAGAAGAGATTATGGATAATGACGATGACTTTATTTGACATAAAACAAAATAAGTTAATTCAACAAGATAATTTAAATCATTTTTCCACTGATGTATGTTCGCATGATACTTCGATACTTCCCGTTTCATTTCTCCCTGTAATATGTATATATAGAGACATGTGTTTCAATAATATTTATTTATAGTTTATCATAGGGACACAAGTCTGGCCGATGTGTTTTGTCGTTACATGGGTATACTATATCCGTGACGTCATTCTGATAGCACGTGAACGCGGGCGAGACACAGTCATGTGATTATGTACCTATATATAGCATACATTTGATACTGTGACCAATCTCGGTGTGATTCTTTACTCATATTGATACATCGGGCTGTGTAAATTAGTGTTACAGACCCGTGCCAGTTAATGACGTCATTTCCATAGACTTACATGTTATTTCAGTGTAGCATAAATAATTTTCATGAGGATAGATCTTTGTACATTTTGACAGGCAAATTTGAAATCATCTCTGCTCTGCGCACATAATTTCAGTTCAATTTTCCGACCACTATTTAACTAATGACATCACATTTATCAACTTACCTATAGTTCCACAATGCACAATCCCATAGGCCGCCATGTTAAAGGAGTTCACGGCACTGTACATATCTTGATGAAATTGTTGCCATTCGATAAATAGGCAACAGAATATTAAACAGAAATTATGTGATTGTAGGTAAGATGATTCCTCACAAATGTGCAAAATTTGACTTGGATCATACGAAAATTGAATTCATGAAAATGATTTATGCTACACTAAATTAACATGTAAATCTATGGAAGTTACGTCAAGTGTCCGAATATAACTGGCACGGGTCTGTACTTACTCTGGTTGTAGAAATATGTATTCTTAAGATATAGTGCGTGCAAAAATCAAATAAAGTAAGAAGTTATTTAAAATGAACTCACGGTTGTTTGAACAGAATCTTCTCCAGACACATATGTTCAAGCTCAAAGTTTTCGGACGATGTTCTTTCAAAAACTCTGCTGCTACTCTCTGGAATGCTTTGTCTATTGACATGAGAACTTGCCCATCTTTGGAGAGTTTCAAAGCACATTTAAAGACACATCTCTTCAAAAATTGTTATCCAGATTGACATTTCATCTTTGTCATGTACAGCGCTTTGAGCTTATGACTATGGATAATGCGCTATAAAAATGCTCATTTATTTATTTATATTTATTATATTATTTAGAAATTACGTAAGTGTATCTAAAGCTACACCGACAGTCAGTGCCGACGCACACGCACGCGCACGCAGACGAAAACACAAAGTTGTGTTTACTTAAATCAGAGGTCAGTATTGATTGCACAAACCTCTACCAACACACGTGAAGTGTAACACGACAAACCTTATTTGTGTAAGCACTCATTTTAGTAACATTTACACTCGTGATTGGAATGAAAAACACTGATGTGATCGAGACCACCGCGGGATGAATCGTCCCCCTTGACCTCAACCCATGACAGCCATATATCGTTACTACACTGACCACTTGCCGTGCTGTGTTACTCACTTCACAAACATGGCATATGTCGCTCGCCCATGCCTGAGTTGGCCCTAACAATAAACAGTAGCTCTGCTGGGTAAAAACAGGCGAACCCCTGTTGACCAAGGGATAACCCTAGTTAACCCTGTCTGACCTATGTTAGCCTTGCTTGTTGTTTAACGCCGCACTCTGCAGTGTTCCAGCTATATGACAGCGGCCTGTAAATATATGTGTCTGTACCAGACAATCCAGTGGTTGTCATCACGAGCATCGATCTACGCATTTGGGATACTATGGCATGTATCAACCAAGTCAGCGACCTCACCACCCGATCCCGTTAGTTGCCTCTGACGACAAGCATGGATTGCTGAAGACCAATTCTAACCCTGATCTTCAGGGGTCACCAATGTTAGCACATGTCAACTGATTTACTTAAGTTGCCCATGCCTATTGGTGTGCGGTAATCGTGTTAATAGCTTCTGAGTGACGTCGACGATAAAGGTTATGTCTTAGGCCATCATGATATATTAGACCATCATGGTGTCTTAGGCTATCAGGATATATAAGCCCATCATGGTGTCTTAGGCCATCATGATATATTAGACCATCATGGTGTCTTAGGCCATCATGATATATTAGACCATCATGGTGTCTTAGGCCATCAGGATATATTAGACCATCATGGTGTCTTAGGCCATCATGATATATATCTTAGGCCATCATGATTTATATGTTAGACCATCACGATGTCTTAGGCTATCATGATATATTATTATGACCATCACGATGTCTTAGGCTATCATGATATATTAGACCATCACGATGTCTTAGGCCATCATGATATATTAGACCATCACGATGTCTTAGGTCATCATGATATATTAGACCATCACGATGTCTTAGGCCATCAGGATATATTAGACCATCACGATGTATTAGACCATCACGATGTCTTAGGTCATCATGATATATTAGACCATCACGATGCCTTAGGACCATCATCAGGATATATTAGACCATCACGATGTCTTAGGCCATGATATATATGTTAGATATATATCTTAGTTAGATATATTAGACCATCACGATGTCTTAGGTCATCATGATATATATGTTAGACCATCACGATGTCTTAGGTCATCATGATATATTAGACCATCACGATGTCTTAGGCCATCAGGATATATTAGACCATCACGATGTCTTAGGCCATCATGATATATCAGACCATCATGATGTCTTAGGCCATCAGGATATATCCATCACGATGTCTTAGCATCACAGACCATCACGTGTCTTAGGCTATCAGGATATATTAGACCATCATGATGTCTTACGCCATCAGGATATAGACCATCACGGTGTCTTAGACCATCATCATATGTCATGATGTCTTATATGATATATTAGATCATCACGATGTCTTAGGCCATCAGGATATATTAGACCATCACGATGTCTTAGGCCATCATGATGTCTTAGGCCATCATGATATATCAGACCATCATGATGTCTTAGGCCATCAGGATATATTAGACCATCATGGTGTCTTAGGCCATCATGATATATTAGACCATCACGATGTCTTAGGCCATCATGATATATTAGACCATCACGATGTCTTAGGCCATCATGATATATCAGACCATCATGATGTCTTAGGCCATCATGATATATTAGACCATCACGATGTCTTAGGCCATCATGATATATTAGACCATCACGATGTCTTAGGCCATCATGATATATAGGACCATCACGATGTCTTAGGCCATCATGATACATGAGACCATCACGATGTCTTAGGCCATCAGGATATATATGTTAGACCATCACGATGTCTTAGGCCATCATGATATTTTAGACCATCACAATGTCTTAGGCCATCATGATATATATGACCACCATCACGATGCCTTAGGCCATCAGGATATATTAGACCATCACGATGTCTTAGGCCATCATGATACATTAGACCATCACGATGTCTTAGGCCATCATGATACATTAGACCATCATGATACCTTAGACCATCACGATGCCTTAGGCCATCAGGATATATTAGACCATCACGATGTCTTAGGCCATCATGATACATTAGACCATCACGATGCCTTAGGCCATCAGGATACATTAGACCATCACGATGTCTTAGGCATCATGATATATATATATTAGACCATCGCGATGGTCGGTGGGGTAGCCTAGTGGTTAAAGTGTTCGCTCGTCACGCTAAAGACCCGGGTTCGATTTCCCACATGGGTTCAATGTGTGAAGCCCATTTCTGGTGTCCCTCGCAGTTATAGTGCTGGAATATTGCTAAAAGCGGCGTAAAACCAAACTCACTCACTCTACATATCATTTGCGTTTTGTGTCCGATACATCCCTAAGTTCCACTTGAATGAAGCTAGTTAACTATCCTTTAATCAAGTGAACCCTAGCTGCCAGAGATGTAGTTACCCCTTTTGACTCAGGTCACACAAGTGATACCAATCAAACGCCTGTTCCGTGTCGTTACCTCCATTGTGAGGTATCACATGGCCCCACGAACTCCTTGTAAACGGGGGTCACGCCACTTAGACTGTTTAACCCTTTAGGTTTGAAAATGAGTCCATTCTCTCAATGCATTCCTGGAATAATTCTCAGATTCAATATACGGCATGAAGCACACGGATGATATGGAGACTCTCCGAGAATAAAGATGAAAGTAAAAATCACAAATTCCCAAACTGCACAATGAAGGCTATTATCTTTGCTTATTACCAATGAGTGGTAATGGTTACTTGTGGTTTCTTTTGCCCATTGCTAATCACAAATCAGCGTTGAATAACTTTATGTTTTCATATTTTCCGCCTTTATTATCTTATCACTATTTCTTCGCCATCCCAGCACTCATTCATGAAACGTTATGGTCGTCCTCATACAGAATCTGACAATCATAAGTTCTCACTTTTATGTGTATCACTTGTGAATGCCATTCAAAGACGTGGTTTTGAGGATTATATTCACACTGATTATTAGCACCACGTGGATCACACGCCTAATGATGATGATATACCACGTGTATAAGACGCATAATGCTAATGATGTACCACGTGTATAAGACGCATAATACTAATAATGTACCACGTGTATAAGACGCATAATGCTAATGAAGTACCACGTGTATAAGACGCATAATGCTAATGATGTACCACGTGTGCCACACGCGTAATGCTAATGATGTACCACGTGTATAAGACGCATAATGCATGTACCACGTGCGCCACACGCATAATGCTAATGATGTACCACGTGTATAAGACGCATAATACTAATGATGTACCACGTGTATAATACAATTCCAGGTGGACCTTAAATCTAATGTTCATGATATACCACGTGCACCACACGCATATTGTTATGAATACACCACGTGCACCACATGCATAACGTCAATACTATTCCACGCGTATGTGCACAACATACATAATGTGAATAATAATGACCTACACATAAATGTTCATGATATACCACTACCTACATATTGACTTACATACATATAACCTACCTATCTACCTACCTACATATTGACTTTCCTACATATAACCTACCTACCTACCTACATATTGACTTACCTACATATAACCTACCTTCCTACCTACATATTGACTTACCTACATATAACCTACCTACCTACCTACCCACCTGCCTGACTTACCTACCTACCCACCTGACTTACCTACATATAACCTACCTACCCACCTACCTACCTACATACATACTTACCTACATATAACCTACCTACATAACCACCTACCTACATACCTACATATCTACATATTTAGTATTATTTACCTACATACACACCTATCTACCAACATATTTACCTACCCACCTGCCTACATATTTACCTACCTATCTATCCACCTCCCTACATATCCACATACCTACATATTCATCTATCTACATACCCACCTACCTACATATTCACACACCTACTTATTCACACACCTACCTACCTACCTACATATATATTCACCTACCTACATACCCACCTACCTACATACCTATCTACCCATCCACCCCTGAGTCACTGGAATTGTGTTAGTCGAACGTGTTTTTAATGTGGCAGTTCTATTTGTGGAATCCTGTCCTAAGTTACATGTTGATCACTGACGTCATCAATCGTGTTCTCATTTCAGCCACCATGACTTGGCCTGAGTTCATCAAGCACATGCTGGCGACCACCCACAAGATACAGAAAGTAGCAGTGTTGGCTGAGGATGGTCAGCCTCTAGCTGTGACGGAGGACCTTCAGGTGTCCGTGGAGGAGGGCCAGGCTCTGATCAGGAGCAT
Organism: Haliotis rubra; assembly: GCF_003918875.1. NCBI lineage: Eukaryota > Metazoa > Mollusca > Gastropoda > Lepetellida > Haliotidae > Haliotis > Haliotis rubra. The sequence goes on from NW_025766997.1 coordinate 799,928, forward strand.
CTTGGACCCTGCACGGACGGTCACAAAGATCCACATGGATAACAACTTCTATACGTGTTTCCAGGGCAACTCCAGGACGTTGGTTGGGACGTCGCCTAACAGAGACAGAATATTCGTCGCCCATAAATATAAAGACTGCGTTGTGGTTGTGTTCGGCGGGACGAAGGGACATGGGTCGTATCTCTTTGAGTTGAAGAAGAATCTTTGGGCGAGAGAACATCATCAGCAGCAGATGACAAATTTACCTAATGAAGGGCAGATCACTGATGTACCCAGTCAAGAACAGATAACCAATATACCCGGGCAAGGGCAGATAACCAATGTACCCAGCCAAGGGCAGATTCAGCAGATCTTGAATGCAGCTGAGGACGAAAGGTTAGCTTCTCAAGAAGCAGACGACATCGAACAACTCTCCCAGATGGACCAGGAACCGATGGACATTGATGACTTTCCACAAGGACAAGACAGAATAGGTGATGATCTAAACCTACTCCAACTACATGATTGACTGTTGGGTTTGTTTAGAATTGGCGATCTTCTTGTGTTCAAGTACATGCAATATTTATATGAAGCATTTAGCATATTATCTTGTAAGGAATGAAACTCTGGAGGCAGCTGGTGTCCTCGTTGTTACATATGCAACAAATAACCCGAAATACTCATTTTAGATATTTTACCTACAGGACCTCGTTTCACAATAATCCTGTTGTGTGTTTCATGGTTACACAATGGGCTATTCTACCATTGTTTTCTGAAGCCAGTGCAATCACAGAACCATTTATGTAAAGATGATTTATTGTTCAGAATAACACTATTCAACCTTATATTTTCCCCCCGTTTACTCAACTTAATATATATGAGCATGTGTCCTATCCTTTCCCAAACAATCCCATGGTGTCATTGTACAAAACAAATTCTATCGCTACGACTGTCGTAACTTTATTTTAAGGTATGGGAGTTACGGTCACCTTAGCGCTAAGATCGCTTTGTGTAGCAACACCATGATATCATTGTACAACACAACCTTAGCGCGACAACTGTCGTAAGTCTATGTTAAGGTATGGGAGTTACGGTCACTTTAGCGATAAGATCGCTTTGTGCAGCAACACCATGATATCATTGTACAACACAACCTTAGCGCGACAACTGTCGTAAGTCTGTGTTAAGGTATGGGAGTTACGGTCACCTTAGCGCTAAGATCGCTTTGTGCAGCAACACCATGATATCATTGTACAACACAACCTTAGCGCGACAACTGTCGTAAGTCAATGTTAAGGTATGGGAAGTTATGATACTTGATAATACACCCTGAATGTGTATAGTACTATACCCGCCTAGAAAAGTAGTCGTGGCCTGCTCAACAGTGTAAACTTCATAAACACTATAATTTCGTAAGGAATGTGGAGTTCATACTCTGGGCTGTTCCAGGGTAATTCATTCCGCACTAGTTAGTGTCAGGACAAACACAAATGGTGCAGCCATGCACTGAATAGAGTTTGTCATATGACGAAAGCGAAAGGTTCAGATTCGACAACTTACATTTGCTCTGCCACACATTGGGCAACCATGCGCGCAAAGTGGGATATTATAGGTCATTTCAGGTTTACTTCATTGAAAGAACCTGTTTTGACTGACACTATATTTGAGGTTGAATCGTTTTCATTACTGAATATACCTATGCGTGTCTTGCAGGGTGAGGAAGTATTTTCGACCCCTGAGGAACATACCTCGGCCTTTGTCCCAAAGTGACACTGTTCAAGAATCTTGCCTTTAAACAGTGGACGTAGCAGGAACGTCTCCACACCTCTTGACGAGAGCGTATTACAATACAAGCGGGACATGTTGATATCCCTACTGAATAATCTATTGACAGTGTTTGGTGCTATAACAAATGTATTGTATACAGACACATCTGCTTTTCTCTGATCTAATGGCAGTTTTGTAGTTTATGGCGTACCGTGTGTTCAACAATACATGTATTATAAATAATTATATTATGGCAATTTTAAATGAGTATATGGGTTATTGTGTCATTGGATTGTCTGGTCCACTGAAACTGGATTGTTTGGTCAAGACTCGATGTTTCATAGGCCGGGGTCATGTGACTGCATTGCCGCTGTGCGGAGATATGCAACGATAAAAAACTTGCCTTTTTCATGCAAACTGTCTGAATGGTGGGTGCTACTGGTAAGGTAAGAAAAGCTTACCCTTTTGCTGACTGCTTCCCGGTGATTCGTCCATATAACGTTCTACGCTTCTTTGCATTTATAGCCCAGTGGAATCAATTTATATAATGACTTTAATTTAGTTTTATGCGCTTTTAGCAATATTCCAGCAATATCACGGTGGACACCAAAAATGGGATTCAGTAGGGAATCGAACCCGGGTCTTCGGCGTGAAGGCGGACGCTTTAATCACTAGTCTACCCCACCGACACTTTTATATAATGAAGACTGATTAATCTACAACGTTTTTTAAATACTTAAATACCACTACATTTAACCATGATTTCAGTTCGAACATTCATTTCTGTGACGAAATGAAGTAGTTAGCGTATAATACTTAAACTCACATGAATGCGCGTGCGCGCACTCACACACACACACACACATTTATACATGGCTATTCATACTACGTAATTTATAACGCATATCTTAAAATTCGGATTATAAATCACCTGACTGCTTTCAGCTGCTCTCCTGTCTTTCCTTTTAGCTTCTGCTTGTAATTTCAGGCAAAGCATATATTTTGACTAAATATTTATATATTTTTCAAAGGTTTGTCTTTTTTAATATACACTGTATATTATCTTATCCTGTATCTCTTATTATTTTTTATTGTTTATACAATAAACCGCTTTAATCAACTAATACTCATCTGTTTCGGTGAACTAAGTAGTTTGGCATTACTCTATTTGATATATTATTCCCATGGGATTATTGTAACACATACTTTAACATGAATGATACCACTGAACTAAACGTATAGTTGTTGATGATGGTGTTTGGGATTTTACGAGCGCTTCCAGAACTCCTCAGTTTGCACATTTTTAAATGAAGCATCTTTCCGAGCATATCAAAGATCCGAGAATCATCACCTTTTTTTTACTGACCCTGCCTGCAATGTGTCAGTTCAGTATTTTTCGTACCGTGGGTTACCCTTAGTGGCCTCCAGTTGTCATTGGAGGTGGGTCAGCCACTGGCCGTCACGCAGGGCCTTCAGTTGTCAGTGGATGTCGGTGAGGTACTGGCTATGACGGGACCTCCACTTGTCAATGGAGGTGGGTCAGATACCAGCCGTTGACGGGTGACCATCAGTTGTCCGAAAACTCCGTTCTCGAAGAGTTACTCTGAAACATTGCAAATACAGCTTCGATATCTGTATCAAATATATTACCATCTTGTTTGTTTCAGTTTTAGTCATCATCGGGCATTGGGGTATATCTATTCATATTAGTATGTTAATTATAAACTGAGGAAAAAAAATAAGGGATCGCATGAACACACGAGTGTTCCTTTATTTTTTTCCCTGGTTTCTTCACAAAATTTGTATCGCAAAACTTGTGAAGGAACCTGGACAAAAGTAAAAGAACACTTGTGATTTCATGCGATCCCTTATTTTTTCCCGTCAGTATATATCTGATGTATCATTGAGTGATAAATGTTGTCCTTATGAATGATAAACACACACACACAAACAAGCACACATAATTCTTATAAGGGTTGGGCATTACATTACTAAGCGACTCTGTGTACTGACATATTAAACTGCACCATCTGGAGTCACAAGGTTACAGAGCCACTGTATAGAGCTGCATCTTTCTGTACTTATACCCTGTAAGTCCTGTGTGCATTCCTCTCATATACTGTTACCATGTATAATGCTGTCGGTAATAAATGACATCTATCTCGGTGTTCACATAATGCTTTCTTCATTTCCCAAGTCAACTATATCACGACTGACTGACTGAGTTTGGTTTTACGCCGCTTTTAGCAATATTCCAGCAACATCACGGCGGGGTACACCAGAAATGGGCTTCACACATAGTACCCATGTGGGGATTCGAACCCGGGTCTTCGGCGTGACGAGCCAACGCTTTAACCACTAGGCTACCCCACCGCCCCACTATATCACGAGACAGTGATTTTGATTGCAATATAAAGCCGCACTCAGCAGTATTCCAGCTATGTGACTGCGGTTTGTATACAATCGAGTCTGGACCACACAATCCAGTGATCTATATTTCGAGTAGCGATCGACGTCTGACAACCCAATGTATTTCGTCATCAGGTAACAATGTACCATGTCGTATCAAGTGATGAAATACTAGGTCACATCAAGTGATGAAGTACTGGGTCACATTGAGTGATGAAGTACTAGGTCACATTGAGTGATGAAATACTAGGTCACATCGAGTGATGAAATACTAGGTCACATCGAGTGATGAAGTACTAGGTCACATTGAGTGATGAAATACTAGGTCACATCGAGTGATGAAGTACTAGATCACATTGAGTGATGAAGTACTAGGTCACATCGAGTGATGAAGTACTAGGTCACATCGAGCGATGAAATACTTGGTCACACCGAGTGATGAAATACTTGGTCACATTGAGTGATGAAGTACTAGGTCATCTGAAGTAATGAAGTACTAGGTCACATTGAGTGATGAAATGCTTGGTCACATCGAGTGATGAAGTACTAGGTCACATTGAGTGATGAAATGCTTGGTCACAGCGAGTGATGAAGTACAAGGTCATCTAAAGTAACAAAATATTAGGTCACATTGAGTGATGAAATACAAGGTCCCATCGAGTGATGAAATACTTGGTCACATTGAGTGATGAAGTACTAGGTCACATAGAGTGATGAAGTACTAGGTCACATCGAGTGATGAAGTAGTAGGTTGTTACAGGTGATTAAATACAAGATCGCATCAAGTGATGAAGCAGAAGGTCAAATCGAGTGATGAAGTAAAAGGTCATCTAAAGTAACAAAATATTAGGTCACATTGAGTGATGAAAATACAAGGTCCCATCAAGTGATGAAATTCTTTGTCACATTGAGTGATGAAGTAAAAGGTCACAACGAGTGATGAAGTAAAAGGTCACATCGAGTGATGAAGTACAAGGTCACATCGAGTGATGAAGTACCAGGTTGAGTGATTAATCACCTTATGAAGTACCATGAACTTTTGTTGTATCCCAGGATGAAGGAAGCTGATGAAGAGAACACACTCAAGGTGTAAAATTACAACTGCCAAGCTGAGGCAGATCCAGGAATTTGAAAAAAGGGTTGGGGGCTGACATGCACATTATACACAAGTTACAAAGTAAACAGGTGGTTTGAGCACTTAAACTATATAATGTTGTGTTAGATGAGGTGCTCAACCATGCAGCATCTTTCTGGATCAACCAGTTGCCATGGTACTGTTGGAGATGATGTCAAGACATTAGTTAATTGATTTCAGTTCCTGAATACGTAAGAGGCGACTAACGGGATTGGGTGGTCAGGTTCGCTGTCTTGGTTGACACATGTCATCGGGTCCCAATTGCGCAGATCGATGCTCATGCTGTTGATCACTGGATTGTCTGGTCCAGACTCGATTTTTTACAGACTGCTGCCATATAGCTGGAATATTGCTGAGTGCGGTGTAAAACTGAACTCACTCACTCACTCAGTTCCTGAATGGCACTCAATCAGCAAAAATATGTATTTACATCCAAAGACAATGGACCAACAACTCATTACAAATCAGGGTCCCAATCCACAAAGCATTCGTAACATTGCAACCTATCGTAACTCATTACTATATCACTCTTTACGAATGATGTAGTGCTACAAACGCTTTGTGGATTGGGTCCCTGTCCCTAGGTTCTTTGAAGAGAGTCCTGGACAAACAACAGTCACAAAGGATGTCTAAAAGTATTTTAATTCATCCCCATAACATTCCTCTATCTAGAGACACGTGAGAAACTGTACACAGCATAACAGGTTCACTATATACATATAGACACAGTCCTTTCAACATGATATGTCAGTGTTTAATACCCAACAACAGCACTGCCAAGCTGAGCATAAGTAACAGGCATAAGTACGTTGCCTTGAATATTACCTCGAGTCAAATTTCTTTTGCAGCCTGAATACACTTTTTCATAAAATATTGAACCTTGAAATATATACTCTGAAATGACCTGAAACTGGCTTTTAAAGTTTGATGCAGTATCGGGTGGGACATATTTAATATGACCATAAGCATCAATTCAATGGAGGCAAAAAACAGCACTAGCAAATGGATCAACAATATGAAGGCAAACTGGAGCTCATTGCAAAGACAAGCAACAATATTACAGCATTGGACACAAACCTTGGACTTTGGTGTAATGAGCAAACACATTAACAACTGCCCCAAGCATCTCTAGAATGAGATGACCAAAAAATAATTTGGATGATTTTTTCTATAAAATTTGATTATGTAAGTTTAATGCCACTTTGAACAGTACTAATTTTTCATACCATTTTTCACCTTGCCGAGGAAAATAGGACCCAAATAGTTCCGGTCATGGACATAAACTAACTCTGCAAAACCCATGGCTGGGGGTTTGTGTCCACAAGACCATGAACTGAGCACATAGAATGTCCAGCCAAGGGAGGTAACTCTAATCAGTGAAATGTGGAGCTGAAAACATGGAAACACGTTCAGCTTCTAAAATATTAGATCTACAGACTAAACCACTGGCTGCTTCTAATTCAGAATCTGTGTAAAGCACAAGTGTTGAAAATGTTCAAAAACACTTTGGTTTTATGAAGAATAAAAAATCGGGAAGTAAGAAAAATAACACTTCTTGCAACTAAGATCACCATGACAACACTTGATGGTGAATAACAAATCACAATTTCATCCATGACATATCCTCTTATACATAAGTATTCCTGTGAGTAAAATAAAGAGAGAGACTGACAATTTTACATATCATTGTCAATATTGCACCATGGAAACAAGAACTGTTTTACAGATGGAGATGATGTGACAATGATTCAACAAATATAATTATCTCAACGTTGTTGTCCCTACTATATATAACCCTCCTTTGGCACTAAATTGACAATGAATTCACCATGACATGAAGTATGAAAAGTAAATTAACGGGTCATTCATGATGAATACATAACCACCCTTATGTTATGACAATGACATATCTTGTTTCTTGGTCAACGCAGGTTATCAAATTACAATAACACCTCTGTGGAAAACAACTTATTTGACACAAATTATTGAGACAGCTACTAGGAAACAATCTACATGTTTGATCAATCTGCAAGACAGAACCCTACATTGAAAACACAGTATGTTTACCTATTATTGATATCAGGTGTATTACTCCAAGTAAGTTAAGAAACACATGATTGTTTCATGTAACCACAGTATACTGTTCCTAAATTTCATTAGAGCAGTACATATGAATTTAAAATTCAAGAACACATGTCATTAGGTTATAGTCAAATATCAAAAATGTCAAAATTCATTGCAGAGGTGGATACAGCTATTTCAAGGAGGGGTGCACAGTTCATTTCATCTGTTTTCACAAGAGTTTCAATGGCCATTTAATAAACTTTCAGGACAAAAGAGGGGATGTGCTACCCCCCTCTGGATCCACCTATGCATTGACAAATAAAATAGGATGACTTGCATATGAAGCAAACCCTTGTTTATGTAAGTGCTGTAAACAATGCAGTTTTACAGGTAAATTGTTTCAGTGTGCAGAGACAAAGCAAAAAGAAAAAAATAATAAAGTTGAAATTTCACATGTACAATTCCCTACTCTCATTATACAACTTGAACTTCGGAATTAAACAAAACTAATGTGTCCTCAAAGAATTCCATCAATAACAAGAAATACAGTCATATACCATTTCTGAACTAATTAGCACCTCACCTCTAACAATTAACCTGTGTATAATAAACACATTAAACTCATTCTTTCAAATAAGCTGAAAAAGTAAATACAGTGAGACCCCGGATACCCAGACCCTAAATATCCGGAAACCTCACCTTCCGGTCAATTTTCATAAAAATACAATCTCTTACGTTATAAAAGTGACTGTGTATAGCGGATATGTGGTTTCCGTTCCCGGATGGTAAATTTTACAAGCCAACTGTCTATATTAACACAAAATTACTCACTTATCTGCACGAAGCTTTGATCTACGGCTGACCGTGTGAAGTGCTAATCCGGATTAATGACCGATCAGCAGGGTATTGGTGGTGTTTAGTAGGCCTATCTGGCACAGAGTGAATTGTAATTGGCAAATCAAAATAACCTTGCTGTTTTGGAAGTGATTTTAAACCAGAAGTGTATGCTGGCTACCGTTTCAACACCTAAGCCTGGATGACAGAAATCCAGATATCCGGAAATTCAGTTATCCGGACGATTTATGCAAAACCGAATGTATCCGGATATCCGGGGTCTCACTGTAATATGATTTGTCTTTAACAGTTTCTACTGTAATATCACACAAAACTCTCATTGTTGGTATCAGTCCTTTTACCTTAATTTGCAAAGAAAATGGAAATTAGGTCCAAGAAGAGTTCTCTAGCACTTGAGTAACCACAGATCAAAAAGACAAATGTTTAAAAAACAAACCCAACATTCATTGGTTATTTAAAAACAATAAAAACCCAGATCAAACACTTTCAAATCAACTCTTGTGTACTTGTGATTGATGTATGACTGCTTAGCTAGGTAATCTGTCTCTTTCTCTTCACCAGGATAATAAGGCGGTAAGAGTACTGGGTATGCAGAGGTCATTGGATTCAAGACGAGAATATAAATTGCACTCTTCAGTCATGAAATACTAGGTCGTATCAGGTGACAATGTACCAGGTCGTACCGAGTGATGAAGTACAAGGTCATCAGGAGAATTTAAATTGCACTCTTCATTTGCACCGTGACCAAAGTGTTTTGAGAGAAATTTTCATTTATAAAATTGTGATCTTCTTTTGTACTGCAACCAATGGCTATCACCCAGTGATTGTGCACATCTGCAACCAAGCTCTGGACCTGAGTTAGTTAGTTACCGGTAGTTTTATGCCGCTTTTAGCAATATTCCAGCAATATCACGGTAAGGGACAACAGAAATGGGCTTCACACCAGGGGAGGATACAGCTTTTTGAGAAGGTGTGTGTGTGTGCGTGCGTGGTGTAATAACCCATTAGTGGGGTGGCGCACTTCATTTTCATATTCACAAGAGTTTCAATGGTCATTTAATAAAATAAAATTTCAGGACAAAAGGATCTGCCTATGCACACATTATACCCATGTGGGGAATCAAACCCAGGTCTTCTGCATGACGAGCAAATGCTTTAACCACTAGGCTACCCCACAGCTCTGGAACTGTCTATGAATAAATAGTCAAACCAGTAATTTCACACCTCTAACAATGTCACAATGCAGGTTTGAAATTTCAGAAAATGCACCTAAATGCAAACAATCCAAATGATTCCAATAGAACCCACATGTACTTTAGATCTACCATGGAGAAGAGACAGCACACTTATCACTGATGAATGTAACAAAATCAAATACAGAATTAACCAAATATGGCCGAGGTTTTGTTTCTGTTCTTCATCTTTTCATTTAGATTCTATGCTCTCACATAGTAACCATGGTAACCCATATAAAAGTATGAACATAAAATATATGCAATGCCATCGTCATACTTACTAAGTTTGTTAAATGACTAGATTGGTTTGATTATGCCCAGTAATTAGCATTAAACAGGAACTTATTCTTCCCCAATGATATCAGACTCGTCTGGATGAAGACTTCTCTCTCAGGATGATTTTATCTAAACATATTTTCATGTGGTATTAGGGGTGAAACGGTATACTGCAGTACTAGTAGAACTGCTGTATTTTGCCATCGGTACAGTATACCGTAATGCAATAAAAAAATTAGTAGTATACCGTAGTATACCGTAATGCAATAAAAAAAATGAGGCATTTTCGGTTTTTCGTACCGTCATTTTATGTCTAGAAATTGTCTAGAAATTGAATCATTTTGTCAAAATCTATGCACTTCTTTGCTAGATGGCCACTAAGTTCTCATATACCGAACCGAAGGCCTTGTACTGCAATACGTACCGTATCATGGTCAAAGCATACCGTTTCACCCCTATATGATATATGAAATTGCCTTGGGTGTCTCATTTGTGGTCATGTTTACAAGCGAGTTTGGTTTAACTTTCTTTGACTTTCAGCTTTCAGATGAAAAATAGCCTCACATAAGTATTGGAGAATCGTAAAGTGGATAGTCTTTTGACATGGTGTATGATTCAGCTTGACTAGTGGAAGTGTTGTTGCCATAACAAATAAAGCATTATGAATTAAAGCTGTGCTGCGTACCATATATGACTGTAGATTAGCTGATATCATAGATAAGTTAACTGGGTGAAATCAAAAACAATATGCATCGTTATACAATACATATCTTGATATTAAGGTTAACATGCAGTGGGTGAAATAGTTTCCAAACTTTCCTAGTCAGTTGGGCTAGCCATGCCTGAAAGATACTTGCTTATAAAATAATTCACCAGTCCTAAATTTGAATGTATACGCGGGTTTCATCATTAAGCTGCTAATATGATGAACATTTTAATCAGGCCGTAATCTTGCATGATTTAAAAGTGTATTATAAATTAAGTCGGAGAGAGTGATATATTTACAAAATGACCCCATGAAAATTCACTAGTCAGTCGGGCCAGTGACTGTGGAGATTTACTGGCCCGATGGGATTTTTAATAGCTAAGGACTAGCGGGCCGGTGGCTATTTCACACACTGTTGATATGATACACAAAATTCCATATCTTACATGTTATGAGACATACGCCATCATCGATATAATATAAAGAACCCTATCATACTTCAAGTTCCTCAATGAAATATTAACTTGAGAATTCTAAACTGAGACCTCTAGAAACCAACACAAAATAGCACTTTACAATTATTCAACAATAATACATGTCCCCTTGATATATTTAATAAACATCATGATACATGTGCACTGTTATGTATCATTACATAATTTTCCAATAAAATATTCATATCATAGCACAGAGTATTGCAATGCACCAAACATCCAGAGTGAGTGAGTGAGTTTAGTTTTACGTCGCTTTTAGCAATATTCCAGCAATATCATGGCGGGGGGACACCAGAAATGGGCTTCACACATTGTACCCATGTGGGGAATCGAACCGGGTCTTTGGCATGATGAGCGAACGCTTTAACCACAAGGCTACCCACCACCCCCAAACATGGAGAATTGTCACACACCTTCCTTCCACCTTAACTCACATCAATGTGTGTCAGCTTCATGTGGGATGAATCTTTTGATAATGCGAAAATGATACAGGTGTCGATGTTTACAACATTCCTGAAACCAGTGAGAAAGGGCATGGTGCAGACAAACCACAACAATCACGTCACACCAGGGATTCAAACCAACACGGAGTTGACTGACCCAACAAAGGGACACAATACCAAATTGACTGCCAACTCAGTGATTATTAGATAATCATGATATATTCTCTGATATCTGGCAACTGCTTATCTTGATGCCACATATCCAAATAGTCATTGTAGATATGATAGTCATAAACCACTATTTTTGAAAAATAAATCCATAACTGACATGTGGATAATAAGTTTTGACCACATCATATCAATCTGGACATGCGTGAGTGAGTGAGCAATACACCCACGGTGGGTTAAAAACATCGCATGAAATTAACATATTATACCCATGTTGGGAATTGAACCCAGGTCTTCAGTGTGACAAGCTAACCCTTTAACCACTAGGCTACCCCATCACCCCTGGGCAATATTTAGCATGGTGACCTGTGCTTCACCATGTACTATGAGACAGAATGAAAGTGTAATTCACACATTGTCACCAATGGATACATAAATCGTTATTGTAAAATCCACACAAAAGAGCATGGAACTATTCCATGAACTGAAGGACTATAGTGCCAACTAAGCCATATTCACAATGTTAAGTGTACACATATCAGTCAAACTAACAAAGGTTTGAGGAATTTTCATACTCTAGAAAGTAGCACTTCATAATTCAGTATCCATCTTCATTTATCCAGGGTATTTTATCCATCCTGTAATACTAAAAACCCTGGACCCATTCACCATTGCAACCACTCATTTCACTTAGAATTTCTCTCTCTCATAAGTTTACTTATTTGATGTCTATTATCAGGATAATTTAATTTCAATCAGACTCTAAATGAAGCTAACAGAATGGATTGGTCCACCCATTTATCATAAAACTATTGATACACAGTGTGATAATCATTATCTTATAACGTTCGAACCCCCTGAACCCCCATTATCTCTGCCAATGCAAAACATTAACTTCAATGTGGTCTTTAGTCATTTTCAAAAGGGGGGTTGAACCCCCTGAACCCCCTCCCCCACCCCTGGATCTGCCAATGACTCACAGTCACACTGTACCACAAAATATCATCATGAACCAACAACCCACCAGTCACATCTCATCTGTAACCATGGCAACAAGATAACTGATAACACAAAACCACATTTGTAAAATGTAGAACTTTACAAGTCTATGCAATAATTTGCATGATTAGACATGTTAGCATATATCATAGCAATCCGCTGGACATCGTCGTATCTGGATACATATCAGTCAAGGATACAACAAAAACTTTTTATCACAAACATGACATTTGTCACCTCACAAACGTTCACAAGCTGAACCTTGCTCTTACCAAAATATACACGCAGAAATGAATTAAAAACACAATCCACAAACTGTTGTACTAATGCCGATTTTCATTACAGGGAATGACTACAGAACTTTCTGATCAAACTACTTTATGATACAATATAGAACAAACTTTATGGATAACAACTTCTTTTTATTCGTGAGTGCAACCCATGCACTCACGAATAAAAAGAAGTTGTTATCCATAAAGTTTGTTCTATATTGTACTTCCCAACTTCTAAAATCCCAAAACATTCAAGCTAAATTTAAACTTACCATTAGTTTTAATCGTAGAATATGTGTTCTTTTAACTTATGGCTAATTTGTCTAAACTTGCTGACGGCTGAAGGGATGGTGTAAATCCAGCTAGGGTCCATGCAGGAAGCAAATGTACTGTAAGTCCCCATGGTCCCTAGTATGGTGATCTACCTTCAGTAGTTAGCAATCTACAGCCTGTTTTTATATTGTATTGTCATTTCTAGTTCCAATATTTTAGATTTAATTGCTAGTTTTAAATGGATATCTGTGATACACTAGTTGTTTTACTGTTCTTCGTCAACAGGTTTTTTAATTTCTAACTTTATTCATCTTTAATATAATTATAAAATGTTCTCGTCACGATATGGCTGAAATATTGCCGATGTGACGATAAATATTAACTCACTCACTCACTCACTTCTAAAATGCCACTCAAAGAAGTTACTTTATGATAGCATCTGTCACGGTTGCCCAAACCAGTCTCTCTCGCCCTTTAAGTCCAAACATCACTAAGTCAACCTTATATGGTGTTAAAGCATCCAGCATTAAAATCATTTGTATTGGTTAACCTTGCAAGGTCTGTTGTTTTCATGGTACAATTTACATATGTACACTAACCCATTAAATCATAATATACACATATCTTGACTGTGAAATATTACACTGTTCATCATATTTCAGTGACTTGGTGATAGAGGTGAAATGGAGTTTAACGTCACATTCCAGAATACAGGTTTCACTTATATAGTGACATGTGTATGTGTGTTTGCATTTACCAGCTGACTAATGCTTCCTCTATAGTGCTAGCACAATGAGACATCATGCCATAGTGCTGAGACAGAGTCAGAACCAGGGGTGGAAATAACCCATTGCCCGACGCCCGAGTCCAGTGTTTTTTTCTGTCGGGCAAGCAAATTTGTATATCACACTGTACCAGTGTCCAGTTGATATTCCAATGTTAATTATGTTGTTTATTTAAAACATCAACAAGAAAACGGCCGGTATAGTAGAAAAATTATCAGGGCAAGTGATTTTACATGTGCCACTGTACCGGAGTACACTAGCAATTTTAAAGTTATTTCCACCCCTGCAGAACACTCACTGTGAGCAAACCAGCTCTAGTTCTATCCCCTTCATGTTGAGCACCAGGCAGGAAAATAACAAGTACCTTCTTATATTGGCTTTTGGTATTATGGGGATAGGGACCATGCCACAACCTTCCGCTCTCTAGGCAGACACTCTATCCACGCTAGAGTGTGGAAGGTTAACAAATGGTTCCAGTGCTACCACATAAAGAACCCCATACTGACTGAGTTTGGTTTTACGCTGCTTTTAGCAATATTCCAGCAACATCACGGCGGGGGACACCAGAAATGGGCTTCACACATTGTACCCATGTTGGGATTCGAACCCGGGTCTTCGGCGTGACGAGCAAACGCTTTAACCACTGGGCTACCCCACCACCCCAAAGAACACCATAAAGGAAATATAACCTGGTTGAGGATGATGCAATATCATGGCTACATTACTGCTTAATATCTCTGTGTGTAACCTTATAGTTTCATTAAATCATGAATATACTTACTACATACATAAAAATAGTTATTCACCATGCTTAAGAGTCATGTTTGAGTTGTATTTGGAGTTTAAACATGTTCAAAACGAGAAACATTTTCGAAATGAAAGTGTGAGTTGTGCTTACCTGTAATTTTGACATAGTTTCAGTGAAGTCTCAGGTTAATATGCATAAAGCCTGGGCCTTTATCTTTGTTTAACATGTCTACCATATTATCATAAGCCCATGAGTATGGGTATGGTACTGACAAATAAGAATCTTAATCTTGGCAAACCTTGAATCAGAAATCATAGGATCCTTGCATGCCTAAGGGATGCAACTCTGCCATTTTACAAATGTCAAAGAAAGCATAGTAGGCACTCTCTGAAATCTGTCAAACATTCTCAACAGACAAGGACACAAATATACAGGATAAGCATTTTTGGAAGTTGAGTCAATCTCACATTATGTACATCACAAGATAACTCTCTACCTTCCCAAATGTTCTCAGCTACTCAACAGTCTCAAACATTTGCAACCTGCTAAACTTTCACAGTTATAAGAATTAAGTAATCCTGTGGTTCCATGAAAAAAAATGGAAACCTGCTTATTAAACATATTAAGTGGTTATACATAACTGGTGTACATATTATGCCATTACGGTCATTTTATGAAGCTACCATATGTAATAACACATGGTACATTTGTACATACACTTAATTTAATGTTCATATACATTCTTGGTGTGTAGTGATGGCCT
This sequence comes from Haliotis rubra, assembly GCF_003918875.1. NCBI lineage: Eukaryota > Metazoa > Mollusca > Gastropoda > Lepetellida > Haliotidae > Haliotis > Haliotis rubra. Next base: position 815,299 of record NW_025766997.1, read on the forward strand.
GGGTTCACGACTATGAAGGACAGACATGATATGCAGTCATATACAGTCATCAGGCTGAAAACAATTAAGATGTTTTATCGAACAAGGCCACATTGTCTGCATGAAGTCATCCAAAAACTACACCTCGACTTTGCATATTGTGTATTCAACTGTCATCAGCAGCATTCTTCATCTTTGGTATCCACACAGAGGCTGATGCTGTCGTTTCAAACACACTGGTAGCACAAACAAATACAAGAATATAATCTTCAATAATTTTAATATATTCTGTCCTCAAAATAGCACTGAAACATTTTCATTTTCTTCTTTCTTCAGGTCTTGGTTTCATCTGTGATTGTAGTTATCTGGATGTAAGTACAAGCATTTAAACAAGTCACTCTTGCTGCTTCTTCACTTGAATTTGACATCTGAGTTGTGATGAAGTTTGTTATGAAAGAAATGTTGTGATTAATAATGTATTGCACAGTCCATACAATGCTGGTTATGAAAGAAAATCATAATGACCATTCGACCATACAGCTGTCATCTCTTCCATCCATTAAATAGAAATTACTTCAACCATCTGAATACTTTCACATCAAAATGTGATAACTTGAGATTTATCCATGGGGATAAGGCTGGACTGTTGAAACCAGCAATTTGTTGAACACACACCCATCATTATCAGATCAACTAACCAATGTACACTTACACAGTTAGTTAATTCTGTAAAAGAGAAACAAACAATGTTTGCCCTGTCTAATGTATATGTACACGCTTGATTCACAGCTCGAACACGTTTCCTCCCTGTCATTCACATCACAATCCATTCTCCCATGGGAATATTCTCTGGAATTCACTTCATTCAGTCCCGACATTCTGCTCCGTCGCACTCGTCGTCAGCACACCGCCACAGGATGCAGTTGCCGACACAGTTGTAGCAGATGAGCGACACCGCTGCCAGGAACACGATGCTGCATATCGTACACGGTTTTCTTACCAGAAAGAAACTTGTCAAATACAAAACAATAAACATTGCATGGTTGTAGATAAAAGCCGGGTTCAGCGGCTTCGGGATGAGGAGCACAGGTATTAACCACTGTAAACAATACATGGTGGTGATGTGGTGTTTACAAATGTTCCATATCGATCGGAAATGTCACCCCTGTCAAATCTTAGCCAGCTGTTGAGTCATTTGTCCGAAGTCACGAACGTAAAAGAGTCTCCTTTGACCCGGAAGTAGTTGGTTATCCAGAAACAGGTGCCCGATCATATTTATTTGCGATCGTTATTGATGCTTACGTTGCCAGTCATAGAATATAAATAGAAATAGTTCTTTTGAATCTTTGATTTTTGTTAATCGAATACAATTGCACCTTATAGCGCAAAAAAGTTCGTAAATTTCGAAACCAATCTGTGTAGCTTTATGTTATGATTTAAGGTGAAGGTCGTTTAACATGTGTACATGCAAGGTAGCTGTAATATCTCCTGTTGCTTGTGTAGCGACGTAGAAAACTAAACGTCATCATGGTGAAGAACAGAAAGAAAGGCAAGTATTTCATTGTTAATTGATATAAAATATTGTATGGTGCAAAAGGACAAATAATATGGTTTTATGCCAGTACCGTCAATGGTTAGGAAGGCAAAATATTTTATAGCAGCTGACACTGAAGGTATGTTGTCATTGTTGTCATCTTTCTAAATGGGTATATTTTTAGATATTCCACCACACCGCCTTCGCTTGCGTTAATATAGCTCAAGGCAGCTTCCATGAGTCGTTAATCATTCTGGACTATTTAGCTTGTGAACAATATAGACCATTATCATTTATGGCCGTCAGCTGATTGTTCACACTGTCTATATACAGTGCTGTGATTATCCTCATATTAGAAAAAAACCCAACATTTTAAGCAATATCATTATAATAGTTATCTGTTTCATTCATCTGGATAATCTGCCTTTGCAAACAGTGGCTCTAATGATACACATATTGTTTGTTGTGTTTTCTTTTAGAAATACATGGGAAGTTAAAGTCTCAAGGGAAACACTCATGTGGGTGAAGAAAAACTCCGATGCTCAGCCCATAAATCCTGAAATCTTGTTAATGTCACATGAAAAAATGTTGAATACTCGGTATTCTTAGAATTGAGTAAGTTATATTTTGTGAAACATTTCCATGTCCCTGGGGTCAGATCTATCAGTATTACAGGATCGAGTGGACATTGGTTTAGTTTTTGCACCTCTAAGGTTGACACAGGAAATATAATCATGATAATGACCATTTTTCTGTTGCAATGGTTGCAGTGCCGAATGTTTCCCGTGAGGAACTGATGGTGATGACAGTCACCGAGATTATCAATCAGCTGATCAAAGCTCATCAGGAGGGCAAAGATATCAATCTTAACAAGTATGTGACTGTGCAGATGATATGATGTAATGAAACAATAATGTACTGATATAAAAGTTTAAAATAACCCTTAACTTCCCGACCCACATGGGTACAATGTTTGAAGCCCATTTCTGGTGTCCCATGCTGTGATATTGCTGGAATATTGGTAAAAAGCGTCGTAAAAACAAAACTCGCTCACTTATCTTCCTGAGTTGTATATAAGAACCCCTCTATGATGTTTGAGGCTTTCTTCATGCTCTGTGGGGTAGCGTAGTGGTTAAAATGTTGGCTCGTCACGTCAAAGACCTGGGTTTGATTCCCCAATGGGTACAATGTGTGAAGCCCATTTCTTGTGTCCCCTGCTGTGATATTGCTGGAATATTGCAAAAAAGCGATGTAAAGCTAAAACTCACTCACTTACTCATGTTCTGTTGTGTGTTGATATTTCATCAGAGTGAAGACCCAAATCTCCAGCAAGTATGGTTTATCAAGTCAGCCACGTCTTGTGGATATCATCGCTGCAGTGCCACACGAACATAAGAAGGTAAGTGTTATTTGATCAAAATGAATTAGCAGATACGTTTCAAATATGATCTTTCACTGTTCACAACGTTACATTTTCGTTGTAGAAGTGAGGTACCATTTTATAAGGAGTGTTAGATGTTCTTACTTACAAGATGTGTGAGTATGAGTAATTGTCCATGAGTTTCTGCCAGGAGAGAAGAAAGCTTGTGGTTCAGTCCCAAGGCGAAAGCTTGTGGTTCAGTCCCCAGGTGACGTCATCTGACAGAAAACAATTCAAGCATCGTACTTGATGAATGGCGCTCAGCATTAGGGGGATGAAACTGTAAAACTTAAAACCGACATGAAGTCTGCCCAGTAAAAGTGAATACACAGTGACCCAAACCCTGACAGACCCTGACACAGACCCGGACAGATACAGACACTGACAGACACAGACCCTGAATGACAGACACAGACCCTGACTGACACAGACACTGACAGAAACAGACACAGATCCTGACAGACACAGACACAGACCCTGACAGACACAGACACAGACCCTGACTGACACAGACACAGACCCTGACAGACACAGACACAGACCCTGAATGACACAGACACAGACCCTGACTGACACAGACACTGATAGAAACAGACACAGATCCTGACAGACACAGACCCTGACAGACACAGACCATGACTGACACAGACACAGACCCTTATGGACACAGACACACACCCTGACTGACACATAACCTGACAGACACAGACCATGACAGAAGCAGACCCTGACAGACACAGATCCTCACAGACACAGACCCAGACAGACACAGATTCTGACATACCCAGACACAGACCCAGACAGAAGCAGACCCTGACAGACACAGTCACAGATCCTGACAAACCCATACACAGACACAGACCCTGACAGAAACAGACACAGACCCTGACAGAAACAGACCCAGATCCTGACAAACCCATACACAGACACAGACCCTGACAGAAACAGACCCAGACCCTGACAGACACAGACACAGATCCTGACAGACACAGACACAAATCAGATACGCACACAAACAGAACACTCACACACAGGGGTTTGGGCTGCAAAATGTTTTAATTCACAAATTTATCCTTTTTCAATCATGTCCATGTTATTGCAGATTCTTTTGCCTAAACTGAAGGCAAAGCCAGTCAGGACGGCAAGTGGTGTAAGTAGCACATCCTCTTAAAAACACTGTTGATAAACCTTCTAATAAACATCTATGAAGTTTGCAATATGTAATTGTGTTTCACGTCATCATGGTAAAGTACAAGTGTCATGCTTTCATATTGGTATCTCAACCTTTCCATGAAGATTTGTTGTGCATCATGATGACACATTCTATTACAGCACTGTTGCTTGTGTGATGGATATGAATGTTGCTGTTGTAGATTGCTGTGGTTGCTGTGATGTGTAAACCTCACCGCTGCCCTCACATCGCCATGACAGGGAACATCTGTGTGTAAGTCTCAAAGTGCAAAACATTTACATAGGTCCAAACTGCTTTACTTGATATCTTTCAGTTTTTAAGAACCACATTCAAAATATAAGCAGGCAGGTTGAATTTGAGATTTTTTTTTAAAACTAAAAAGCTCAAGAGCATCGGACATTGTATGATTGCGCGGTGGGCGAACTGGCTAAAGCGCCAGGCTAGTGATCCAGCGAGCTTGAGGTGACGGGATCGAGCCCACCTGTGACCGGGTGTAAAAACCTTGGAGTCAACTTTGTGTGCAGACTCTTTCAGTGTTGTCACAACCCCTAGTGTACAGTACACAACCCTGTGCACTTAAAAGAACCCACGAATCCGTAGGTATATGACCAGATGGTGGCCACATGAATACGTGCAAACACCCAGTTGCGGGTACAGCAACGTGCAGTGAACTTGGACAAAGTACTGTGACTATGTGTCCCAGTGCACCCAGCTGTGAATGGGTACCTCGTAAGGATGGGAATGCCACAATAACTTGGTGCGCCTTAGTGGCTGCAAGAGTTTGTATGCTCCCCAGGGAGTTGAGATTGACAATACGATGTGCCGTTGAGATTGACATCCAGTGAACGAGGGAAAAACAAAGCGCCTTTGAGCAGCTGAGCGGAGCTGGATATCGGCGCTATACAAATGTATATATGATGATGATGATTTGGACCCCTAGTGCACATTTTTGTTTATACCTAAGGCCAGACCAATTTTATTTCTTGTTTTATGGATCTGCCTGTTGTATTTTTTCAAGAAAAAAAAAAAGACATGTATTTTGTTTATATATTATGTGGGAGCACTTACAGGAGCAGGGTGTTTATTATGGTGAGTTTAGATCCTATATGAAGGACAGTGTGTGATGTTTTTTTCAGGTATTGTCCAGGTGGGCCAGACTCAGACTTTGAATACTCGACACAGTCATACACAGGATATGAGGTGAGATCTGTCAGGGTTACCATCATCCTCGATAATCTCCAGGGTATACGTTACGATCACTCTCCACTATACCCTGGATGCATCCACGGTTGGTCGGATAATTATATTACCTCCCTTTGCTGGCTCCGCATTCTCACAGTAGCCAATCAGCTAAGCCGCCGTTACATCCGAGCTTGCCAGTGTCAACAAAGATAGTGGTTGCAGCCGCGAAAGTTTGTTCGCAGTGCGACTCAGATTGGGGGTTGGGGGTTGGGGGGAACATACAGACAAATTGACACGTGTGAAATCTTAAAAAAATATATGCAAGAACTCCTTCTACCTCTTTCAGAGTACCTCTGCAACAATATTTTATTATGTTGCCAAGTTCAATCAGTTAGATGATTTAAAAAGCGAAAGTGAGTTGTGATTGGTACGCTCAACTTCCCAGCGTAGACACCTGACTGGATAGAAAGCCAGCAAAGGGAGGTAATAAAATCATCAGGCCAAGCCATGGATGCATCCAGGGTATAGTGGAGAGTGATCGTAACGTAAACCCTGGAGATTATCGAGGATGGGTTACCATTGACCCAGGTTAGAATAGGTCCATATCAGCCTATACTTGTCTCCCTGTGAGGAACCAGGTTAGAACAGGTCCATATCAGCCTATACTTGTCTCCCTGTGAGGAACCAGGTTAGAATAGGTCCATATCAGCCTATATTTGTCTCCCTGTGAGGATCCAGGTCAGAATAGGTCCATATCAGCCTATACTTGTCTCTCTGTGAGGAACCATGTTAGAATAGGTCCATATCAGCCTATACTTGTCTCCTTGTGAGGAACCAGGTTAGAATAGGTCCATATCAGCCTATACTTGTCTCCCTGTGAGGAACCAGGTTAGAATAGGTCCATATCAGCCTATACTTGTCTCCCTGTGAGGAACCAGGTTAGAATAGGTCCATATCAGCCTATACTTGTTTCCCTGTGAAGAACCAGGTTAGAATAGGTCAATATCAGCCTATACTTGTCTCCCTGTGAGGAACCATGTTAGAATAGGTCCATATCAGCCTATACTTGTCTCTCTGTGAGTAGCCAGGTGAGAATAGGTCCATATCAGCCTATACTTGTCTCCCTGTGAGGAACCAGGTTAGAATAGGTCCATATCAGCCTATACTTGTCTCCCTGTGAGGAACCAGGTTAAAATAGGTCCATATCAGCCTATACTTGTCTCCCTGTGAGGAACCAGGTTAGAATAGGTCCATATCAGCCTATACTTGTCTCCCTGTGAGGACCTAGGTGAGAATAGGTCCATATCAGCCTATACTTGTCTCCCTGTGAGGAACCAGGTTAGAACAGGTCCATATCAGCCTATACTTGTCTCCCTGTGACGAACCAGGTTAGAATAGGTCCATATCAGCCTATACTTGTCTCTCTGTGAGGAACCATGTTAGAATAGGTCCATATCAGCCTATACTTGTCTCCTTGTGAGGAACCAGGTTAGAATAGGTCCATATCAGCCTATACTTGTCTCCCTGTGAGGAACCAGGTTAGAATAGGTCCATATCAGCCTATACTTGTCTCCCTGTGAGGAACCAGGTTAGAATAGGTCCATATCAGCCTATACTTGTTTCCCTGTGAAGAACCAGGTTAGAATAGGTCAATATCAGCCTATACTTGTATCAGCCATATACTTGTCCATATCCCTGTGAGGAACCAGGTTAGAATAGGTCCATATCAGCCTATACTTGTCTCCCTGTGAGGAACCAGGTTAGAATAGGTCCATATCAGCCTATACTTGTCTCCCTGTGAGGAACCAGGTTAAAATAGGTCCATATCAGCCTATACTTGTCTCCCTGTGAGGAACCAGGTTAGAATAGGTCCATATCAGCCTATACTTGTCTCCCTGTGAGGAACCAGGTGAGAATAGGTCCATATCAGCCTATACTTGTCTCTCCTGTGAGGAACCAGGTTAGAATAGGTCCATATCAGCCTATACTTGTCTCCCTGTGAGGAACCAGGTTAGAATAGGTCCATATCAGCCTATACTTGTCTCCCTGTGAGGAACCAGGTTAGAATAGGTCAGCCTATATCAGGAACCTATACTTGGTCTCCCTGTGTCTCCCCTGTGAGGTACCATGTTAGAATAGGTCCATATCAGCCTATACTTGTCTCCCTGTGAGGAACCAGGTTAGAATAGGTCCATATCAGCCTATACTTGTCTGTGAGGAACCACTTGTCTCCCTGTGTCTCCCCTGTGAAACCAGGTTAGAATAGGTCCATATCAGCCTATACTTGTCTCCCTGTGAGGAACCAGGTTAGAATAGGTCCATATCAGCCTATACTTGTCTCCCTGTGAGGAACCAGGTTAGAGAATAGGTCCATATCAGCCTATACTTGTCTCCCTGTGAGGAACCAGGTTAGAATAGGTCCATATCAGCCTATACTTGTCTCCCTGTGAGGAACCAGGTTAGAATAGGTCCATATCAGCCTATACTTGTCTCCCTGTGAGGACCCAGGTTAGAATAGGTCCATATCAGCCTATGCTTGTCTCCCTGTGAGGAACCAGGTGAGAATAGGTCCATATCAGCCTATACTTGTCTCCCTGTGAGGAACCATGTTAGAATAGGTCCATATCAGCCTATACTTGTCTCCCTGTGAGGAACCAGGTGAGAATAGGTCCATATCAGCCTATACTTGTCTCCCTGTGAGGAACCAGGTTAGAATAGGTCCATATCAGCCTATACTTGTCTCCCTGTGAGGAACCAGGTTAGAATAGGTCCATATCAGCCTATACTTGTCTCCCCTGTGAGGAACCAGGTTAGAATAGGTCCATATCAGCCTATACTTGTCTCCTGTGAGGAACCAGGTTAGAATAGGTCCATATCAGCCTATACTTGTCTCCCTGTGAGGAACCAGGTTAGAATAGGTCCATATCAGCCTATACTTGTCTCCCTGTGAGGAACCAGGTTAGAATAGGTCCATATCAGCCTATACTTGTCTCCCTGTGAGGAACCAGGTTAGAATAGGTCCATATCAGCCTATACTTGTCTCTCTGTGAGTAGCCAGGTTAGAATAGGTCCATATCAGCCTATACTTGTCTCTCTGTGAGTAGCCAGGTGAGAATAGGTCCATATCAGCCTATACTTGTCTCCCTGTGAGGAACCAGGTTAGAATAGGTCCATATCAGCCTTTACTTGTCTCCCTGTGAGGAACCAGGTTAGAATAGGTCCATATCAGCCTATACTTGTCTCCCTGTGAGGAACCAGGTTAGAATAGGTCCATATCAGCCTATGCTTTAATTCCTGTGGCTCCATGTCATTGTTCCCTGATAACTCATAATATTGAACACCGTATTTTCTGGTTTCCGATTTAATAATTTACAATTGCCATGATGTGACTGGAATTTTTCTGACTTGAAAACTACAGCAGTAGGTTAAAATGCATCACATATTGTTATGTTCCTGTTGCTGAATAGATGATCAGCTTCATTTTGACTGTTGTTTCAGCCAACGTCCATGAGAGCAATACGAGCAAGATATAACCCTTATCTACAGACCCGTCATCGAGTGGAGCAGGTGAGCTATGATGTATCTCGACTGATGTAGTATGAATATCGTTTCCTAAAACTTATCCTACCCTACGTATTGTACTCTCTCTTCCAAATGTTGACCATGAAGTGGAAACATGCTGTTAAGCAAAGTTGACTTAAGTTTCTGGCCTCCCTGAGTCCCTTGCCCGAACACTCCCCACCGCTCCCATTCTCGGATGATTCAGTAGAATAGGATAAGTATTATGAATATACAATTTATTGTTAAAATTTTCAAGTTTTGTCTTGTCGTAAGAGGCGGGTGGTTAGGCTCAGTTGACACATGTCATTGTATTCCAATTGCGTAGATCGATGCTCATGCTGTTGATCACTGGATTGTCTGGTCCAGACTGGATTATTTACAGACCACCGCCATATAGGTGTAATATTGCTGACTGCGGCAGTCAGGTAAGCTAGGTGTTGGAGTTGTAGGGCAGAGGTAGCAGTTGCTACTGTAGCTGTTGAAGCATGTACTAGGACTGGAAACTTTGCTTTGCATCATTACAAGATGGGTCCACCATTTTAGAACAAGGTCTTGGATCTCTAGGGATTCCAGGTTACTGTTGTCACCAACAAGCATGTTGTTGTACCCTGAAGGTGAGGGATCCCTGTTCATAATGTCAATCACTGGATTGTTTGGTCAAGACTTGATTATTTATAGACAGACCCTGAAAGCTTAGCATAGCATTAAACAAACATAATTTTGCAGTGTTCCCATGGGGAGTCTGGAGTAGAATAGATCCCCAGGGTCCCAGTCTGCTTTGATTCGACAAACAAACAAACAAACACGATTCTTTACTTACTGCCATCATTTCACTGAATTTTTACAGTGAAGCAAAATATTGCAGGATAGTTGCTTGAGTCTGACATGACTAACTGATTGTTCTATATATATAACTGATTGTTTTATATATAGCTGTTTGTCCTATATATAGCTGAAGCAGCTTGGACACAGCGTAGACAAGGTGGAGTTTATCGTGATGGGCGGGACTTTTATGTGTCTGTCCGAAGAATACCGGGACTACTTTATCAGAAATCTCCATGATGCGTTGTCAGGCCACACAAGTAGTTCCGTGGATGAATCTGTCAAGTAAGTTAAAAGAAGAGTTTGTTTTCCTGCTCACCAGTCCACAAAGTGTTCATAGCACAAATATTTGTTGGCATCTGACTATATAGATCTCATCCATATTTCTGTGAGTAATGGTTTCAAACATTCATTGTGTAATGATGTACGAGTAACTTTGTATTTGTATGGTTTCCATGTTTCTCTATCTTGTCAGAGTTATCTCCCTTTCACATTTTGATGAAAGGAATGATGCATCACATTGACTTCAGTGTTTTTCACTGCGAAATTGTTTCAAATTGAGTCTCTTGTTTTTTGCAGATACTCAGAGAAGAGCAAAACAAAATGTATCGGAATCACTATTGAAACGAGACCTGATTATTGCCTTAAGAAGCACTTAAGGTGAGACTTGTCATCAGATCAGAAAGTCACCAGGCCTGACCAAATGATCAAATTTAGCAACATCCATATTCTTTAAAAGATGTGGAGGGGGGAAAAGTATTTTGAAAACAGGCAAATTTTTCCCAGCTGTACCCAACAATCTATTAAATTACAGAGCACATTGGAAAAATATATGTGTTTTTTTACTATTAACAGAAAATATTTGACTTAATGGTATTGGACCTAAGGCACTAAAGTGATCATAACTGCCATACTTTAGCTTAGGTTTACAACAACTGTATGGCTATAATCAGTTTGTGGAACTGGACCCTTGATTCTACTGCTTGTCATAAGAGGAAAACTAAGATTGTCTGTAGAACATGACCCTGGCTATACTGACCATGGTACCCACAGAAAGGTTTGTCATGACAAGTTTATATGCTGTGTTACAGTGATATGTTAAAGTACGGGTGTACCAGGCTGGAGATCGGCGGCGTGCAGAGTGTGTATGAAGATGTGGCCAGAGATACCAACAGGTGAGGGGATTGCTTGGAAAGATGGAAAATGACAATTAAAACATTGAAAATGACAAGACTGAAAGAGAAAAAGCTACCCAACCTCATTCTTGAAGGCAAACAGTGGTTAAGCCAATGCTTGTGCCTTCCATGACAAGCCAGTGTCAAAGTGGGTATAAAATGGTTCATTCCAGATGCAACTGAATTGCATTCCTACAAGTAGAAATTGTGACAGTTTCTATTTCTTTTACCTTTAATTACATGCATGATCTCTCAATAATGATGCTGAGTGTACCATTTGACTCGCTTATCTTTCATTTTATCATCCAAAACTGACTCCCACAGTAGATATTGCTTGTGTGAGATCAAGCGATGTCTACAAGTGATATCTATGTTGTAGATATGGCAACAATTGAACTGTCAGAATGCTATTACATTGTCAGTTAATGACCTCACAATGCTATGACATCACTAAGAACACAGATGACAATGCTGTGATGTCACAAAGTTGATGACACCGCAATGCTATGACCTCACTGGGATCACTGCTCAAGGAGCCTAATGGCAGTTTTGTGTTCAGATAAATTTTACTGATTACTGATGAAGAATGATTTTGGATGATAAATAAAATCTCACCCTTGTGTCTTCTTATATCAAATATGTCAACACTTGTTGATTAAAGTAAAATATCCTCGGCAAGGCTCGATATCTGTAACTTTAATCAACTCGTGTTGATATATTTGATATCAGAAGACACTTGGGTGAGATTCTCTATATATTTGGATGTACACTTGACATATTATGAGTTGTATGAAAGATGACAATATCCCTATAAAAAGTAGAGTGATATACTTTGTTATTATTTGAGTTTTTGTGTCATTATAACTGCAGTTATTGTTCAGTGGTTGTACTTGAAATTACAATCTTCCGAGCTGAATAGATCTTGTTATAATTTTCCTTGTACAGAGGTCACACAGTGCGGGCTGTGTGTGAGTCGTTCCAGATGTCGAAGGATGCTGGGTTTAAAGTGGTTGTTCATATGATGCCTGATCTACCCAATGTGGGATGGGAGAGAGACATTGAACAGTTCATTGTGAGTTGACACAATAATGTAGGGTTTGTCTCTGAAAGAAATTAGTCATGAGCGCAGTGTTAAAAATAGGGAAAAACTCCAGCCAGACAGGGCGATGGGGAAGCCTAGTGGTTAAAGAGTTTGTTCAACATGCCGAAAACCTGGTTTCGATTCCCCACATGGGTACAATATGTGAAGCCCATTTCTGTTGTCCCCCTGCCGTGATATTGCTGGAAAATTGCTAAAAGTGGCGTAAAACTAAACTCACTCCAGCCAGACATCAGGGCTGAGCTGGGAAGTCTCACATATGTGTTAATCCACATATCAGGTTATTATGAACAAACCCAGAAACAATGACAACACTGCTGGTAATAATGAAGACAGGATTTACTGATGACGTTAAGCTTGTTACTCTTTCTTACTGCTTCTAAATGCTGCTAAAAATATAATAAAAAGAAGTTGTAAAATTAGTTGTTAAATTAGGAAAACCAATATGACCATAGCGTCAGCAACAGTGATAATTCTTGTTCTGGATTTTATGCTGTTTCAGGAATTCTTTGAAAATCCAGCATTTCGCCCTGATGGTTTGAAGATTTACCCAACCCTTGTTATCCGAGGCACAGGTGAGACAGTAACGGTCACATATTTTGTCTCTTGCCACACCAACATGCCATTGCCAGGATGTCACTTTGCCATCAACTGAAATTCTACAAAAGCTAGTTGAAATAACGTTGTTTGTCAGCAAGTAAATATACTTAACCTATATTATCAGTATCAGCGACGTTTCGGTGTAGCCACTAACAACATTATCAAGCAAATGGCCAGATAGTGTTTTGATGCATAGGGAGGGTAATAGTTGAGTAATTGGCTGCCCAGTAAGTAGAAACGGTATGATGTTTTGTGGTCTTGGGCCTAGATTTTTAAAGCTGTCTGAGCGCATAGATAGTTGTAAGTGCCATACATTAACATTAACTTATAACTAGTTTAGCACTAAGAGAGCTTTGAAAATCTAGGCTCAGAAGTAGTGTAGCAAGTGCGTAATCCCAGCATCAATAATGTAATTTTTCAAGTAAAATTGATATTTTTATACTCATCCTGATTCATGATCTTTTGCTTATCTCCCTTTTCCTTGCGAATGGTAGTGGAACACTTGAATCCCTTGAAGTTCCCGAAGCAGACGTAAACATACACTCACCCACGAGTTACCTCCCTTTTGCCCTTTCCCGTGCAAACAGTCATGTGACCAGCCTTACTTGTCAATCTCTCCTGATTTTCTGCCCATGCACTTGGATCTGCTGTCAAATCCTAAGTGTTTCCAGCGGGGAGGTTGGGAGGGCTTGACCTCATGAGTCAGGATAAGTATAGAACCAGGTAGTTGGTTCTTGGCAATGAAGTCCCATCTAAGTCCTAGATAAACTGCAGAATGTTGCCCTGTGTCGAATCTGGTTCGACCAAAGTCCAGCGCATGTATCTCTGATATTTGAGCTGCCGTGGCTAGCACAAGCAGGAACAGTCTTCTGTGTCAGCAACTCGAAGGTAGTCTGATCTAGAGGTTCGTAGGCATCACTCGTAAGATGACGTAGAATTACATTCAGATCCCAGGCTGGAGCTCTGAACTTCTTTTGCTGGTCCTCCAGTTTAAAAGATCTCAGCAGAGCAAGTAATTCTGGTACTTTCGTCAACTTGATGCCTGTTTTCATGGTAATCACTGTACTGATGGCAGCGAGGTATGTAGATAATGTCGAACCTTTCAGATATCTAATCTGTCTAAGATGACACAGGTATTACGTCACTTGAGGATGAGTAGCTTTCCTCGCAATGAAGCCATTCCACCTTGCATAAGTCTCAAACTTCAGCCACTTGTCATCATACAGGTAGGTATGAGTAGGTTCGGCCAATCTGGTAACTTGATAGTTGGACTTCCTAGATCTTCCATTAGGTCTAGGAACCATACTCTCGCTGGCCAGTATGGCGCGACCAAAGTCAGATGTAGCGCCTGTGTCTGTTTGATGTTCAACAGTACCCTCGGTAGTACCTTCGGGGTGGAAATGCGTAAGTGTTTAGTCCTTCCCAAGATATGCTCAGTGCATCTGTTGCCCAGGCTTGAGGATCTGGAACTGGTGAGACAAACGTCTGTAGTTGCTTGTTGAACCTCGTGGCAAACAGGTCTATGCAAGGGGATCCTATTTCCCTTATGATGAGCCGGAACGCTTCTGGATGGAGCATCCATTCCATAGGTGACGGTAGCAGTGGTCGGGAGAGAGCGTCTGCAAGTACGTTCTTGGCTCCGGGTATGTGACACGCCTTTATCCAGATGTTTGCTTCCTCTGTGATGTGGAACAACTGGAATGTGAGCTGTAGCAGGCTTGGAGACCTTGTGGATCCATGCCGATTTATGGAGTATGCCACTGTAGAGTTGTCCGTGTGGACCATCAGCATGTTGTTGCTCAACGAGCTTGACCATAGTTGTAAAAGTTGATCACGGCTTTCATCTCCAGCAGATTGATGTGAAGATGCTGTTCTATTTTGGACCACCTCCCTGATGCAACTTGATTGTTGAGATGGCGCACCCCAGCCTTGTATCGAAGCGTCTACGTAGAGATGTGTGTTGAAGGCCGGCTCTTGTAAATAGGTCCCTCCGCAAACGTTCGACCTGTGTGTCCACCACAGTAGATACCTCTTGAGGTTTTCTGGCAGCAAGATAAGGTCGACGCCGTCTAGATGTTTTGTCAGGGACCGTTGCAGCGCTTTTAGTTGTAGCCTTCCTTTGCGAGGTTAGTAGACCGAGTAGAGCTTGCCATGATCGTTGTGCTAATGGAGAGATGACTGCTAGTGGAATCATGGCTTGTATCTTGACCCAACGATCTTATGGGATGACAATACGATTCTGTGTTGTGATAAACCTTATCCCCAGAAATTGCAGATCTTGGTTTGGTTCCAACTTTGACTTCATAAGGTTCACCAGCCATCCTAGTTGAGTGAGCAACTTCTTCGTGAAGTTCAGCTGTAGTCTGAGTTGACTGGCATCTTGGTGAACCTGAATGCCGTCGTTCAAGTAGAAGGCATTGCGTAGACCTCGATGATGTATATATGCGACTATAGGCTTGGTTACTCGTGTGAATAGCCACGGAGCCGAAGATATTCCAAACGGTAGGACGTTCCATTGAAAGTGCTGCCCTCTGAATAGGAATCGTAGATACTTTCTTGATTCCGGATGTATGGGGATGTGTAGATACGCATCCTGCAGGTCTATGCTGGCCATGTAATCTGCTGGACAGACGAGTAGTCTGAGTGGAGGTAGGTGGATCATTCTGAACCTGTCTGGTTTCAGTGGATAGTCTTTGTTGAATTTGCGCATGTTGTAAATCAGTCTGAACTTCTCTTTGGAGTTCTTCTTGGGTACTAGAAAAATTGGGGAGTAGAAGCTTGGAGTGAGATGATGCTGATCTATTATCTCTACTGCCTCCTTCATAAGTAGTGAGTTGATGGCTTCTTGTCTGCGTAGCAAAGTAAGACCTGCAGATATAGATGCCAGATGGTCCGATAAAAGTATTGGTCCTTCTTCTGAGTTATGAGCGCCGAATATATCATTCTGTCCTCTTCTGAACTTGGGATTTATTGATCAATGCTTCATTGATAGCTCTGGACCTGGCCAACCTGAAGAAGGATCTCCTTGTAGCAGTATCAAGTTGAGATAATTTTTTATCTTCCACTTTATACATCTTGTTCCTGGAGTCGTTGACTAACTTCATGTTATCATCCCATTCAGGCGCCTTTATAAATGGATCCATATGATGTAAGGGGAATCACTTCACATTAAATGATGGCAGATGCTGACTCTGGTACTTGGATGCTTTCGCGAAAGCTGTGCGTAGGTTAGAGGGTACGCATCATATAAGTGTAGACTTCATCTTTATCCTTAGAAGGAGACTCCAAGTTCAACCCGTTGGCAATCCAAGCTGTAACCTCTGCATCTGGGAAGACGAAGTCTGCTTGCTCATCCAGTATCTCCTGATTATTAGAGCTAGGCCTCTGCGTATCATCCATCTGCGAATCTGTATCCCTTCTCAAACCTTCATCATCCTTTCGCGAACCTCTGTCTGAAGATTCCTCCCTACGCGAACGTCTATCTTGAGAGTCCTCTCTTTGCGAACCTCTGTAGATTCATCTCTTCGCGAACCTCTGTGATGTGAGCTTTCTCTTTGCGAACGTCTGTCACTAGATGTATCCCTTTGCGAACTTCTGTGATGTGAGCCTTCTCTTTGCGAACGTCTGTCACTAGATGTATCCCTTTGCGAACCTCTGTGATGTGAGCCTTCTCTTCGCGAACCTCTGTGATGTGAGCCTTCTCTTCGCGAACCTCTGTGATGTGAGCCTTCTCTTTGCGAACCTCTGTGATGTGAGCCTTCTCTTCGCGAACCTCTGTGATGTGAGCCTTCTCTTCGCGAACCTCTGTGATGTGAGCCTTCTCTTTGCGAACCTCTGTCACTAGATGTATCCCTTTGTGAACTTCTGTGATGTGAGCCTTCTCTTTGCGAACGTCTGTCACTAGATGTATCCCTTTGCGAACCTCTGTGATGTGAGCCTTCTCTTCACGAACCTCTGTGATGTGAGCCTTCTCTTTGCGAACCTCTGGGATGTGAGCCTTCTCTTTGCGAACCTCTGTGATGTGAGCCTTCTCTTCGCGAACCTCTGTGATGTGAGCCTTCTCTTCGCGAACCTCTGTGATGTGAGCCTTCTCTTTGCAAACGTCTGTCACTAGATGTATCCCTTTGCGAACTTCTGTGATGTGAACCTTCTCTTTGCGAACGTCTGTCACTAGATGTATCCCTTTGCGAACCTCTGTGATGTGAGCCTTCTCTTCGCGAACCTCTGTGATGTGAGCCTTCTCTTTGCGAACCTCTGTGATGTGAGCCTTCTCTTTGCGAACCTCTGTGATGTGAGCCTTCTCTTTGCGAACCTCTGTCTCGTTATGAGTGACTTCGTGAACATCTGTGAGAGATATGAGATCTCTATCTAGAGCGGCTAGGTGTAGGAGATGGATCCTTTGATGTTCTCGAACATTGAGGGTTCGCAGATGTAGAACGGTGACTAGGCATCTGATCTCTTCTATCCTCCTCCAAGATGACAGAGTCGTCCGACTGTGGAGACCTTCGCAAAGGTGTACGTTCGCAAAGGTTGTCTTGAGACGTAGTTCTATGAGGAGTAGGTTCGCGCAGGTCCGTATGTTTGCGTACGATGTCGGTAGATGAGAGGCTTCGCCGAGCCTTCGCTTCTTCCTCAAACCTACGTTCCATCATGGCCATCATCTGGTTGGTGAATTGTCTCATAAATCACCCGGATTAAAGTTCTGCGTTGGTTGAAGCTGCTGCGGTGTAGAAGAAGCGTTCGCGAACGCTGATGAGTTGTGTGCCTCGACTTCACTGCGTTGAGAAGTAAAAGGTAGTTCGTCAAACAGCTGGCCTGCTGTGACCATTGCAGGAGGCGATCTAGTAGTCGTAAAAGTCGATTGAGTCGCTGAACTTGTAGGTACTATGGGTGGAAGTAATGGTGGATCATCAAAAACATCTACTTCATGTGGAGGTAATATCTCTTCGTTGAAGGATTTCTGATGCGTTGACTTACTAGCCCACGTCGATTTACCCTCCGATCTGG
The DNA here is from genome assembly GCF_003918875.1 of Haliotis rubra. Taxonomy (NCBI): domain Eukaryota; kingdom Metazoa; phylum Mollusca; class Gastropoda; order Lepetellida; family Haliotidae; genus Haliotis; species Haliotis rubra. The sequence continues at coordinate 832,870 of NW_025766997.1, forward strand.
TAACAGATGCTTTCTTCTGCGACGAGTCGGAGTCAACTGCGTTGTAGCCAATCTCTTCTTGGCCCCGTACCAGCAGACTGCCCCTGCAATGTATTGAACATAGCACCAGTACTATGAACTTCAGCAGTAGCAAGCAACATACGGTTTGCAGGCTGATCTCCTGTTTTATCAGCCGTGACTTGAGATGATTTCCTCACCCGATCCATGGCACGTCTATAGATATAAGACAAATATTGATTAAATTGTAGATTTGATAAATCATTACAATAAGTACAGCGCAAGCTGGAAGAACATGGTTTGATGCACGAAAGGCATTGGGGTTGTGGATCAGCCACGGATAACCTGTTCGTGCAAACACTGCAAGATTTCATAAATGTAAACAAGTTACATCACGATGAAATTATGACACAAATACAAATAATTTTTACAAAATCTTTACATAAAATACAATATAGTTATATCCAAATCCCTACACAGCGTAATTTAGGACCTAAATAAAAAAGGATATAATGCTGTATATGGGACTCCAGTGCTCGCCCAGCCATCCACTTGGGCGAAAAGGGAGAGAGTGACAAGTAAGGCTGGTCACATGACTGTTTGCGGGGAAAAGGGCAAAGGGAGGTAACTCGTGGATGAGTGTATTTTTACGTCTGCTTCGGGAACTTCAAGGGATTCAAGTGTTCCACTACCATTCGCAAGGGAAAGGGAGATAAGCAAAAGATCATGAGTCAGGATATGAAAAAAATTATGATATATGACCATATGATCAATATTTTATCCCAGTACAAGCAATACAATCAATTGATATACAACCTCTAATTGTAATACAAAGGATTCATTACAATACAGAATATCAACATAGGGAATAAAAGCATTGTATTGGGACACTGATTGTTTTGCATCCATAGTATCTGGATATTTTCCATGGTCCAGATGTTCGTACATTGTATTTCTGGTGATATGACAAATAGAATTCCAGTACCATAATTCGATGTCAAATATGTGAAACAGATTAGAGATATGACAAATAGGTACCATAAGTTAGTGTTTACAACAGATTTGAGAATTATGTGACTGATGAGGACAACATAAAGAGCTGATAAGGTTGAATGTTGTGAGAAAACTGAAATATGCATTTTTTACAGGTCTGTATGAGTTGTGGAAGACAGGTCGATACAAGAGTTATCCCCCCAGTGTACTTATCGACCTGATTGCCAGGATCCTGGCCCTGGTGCCACCCTGGACAAGAGTGTACAGAGTGCAGAGGTTTGGAGGCTTCTCTGTATATGTAATAATAATGGAGAAAATAGTGAATACCCTTGAACTTGGGACATCTGAATCTATGTTGAGCTGTAGAATGATGTGGTAAACATGCTTGCTCATCACAGTTTTGATTCCTAAACATGTGTCTGAAGCCAATTCCTCATGTGGTAATGTGGCGTAAAACAATACTCACTCACTCACTGAAAAATGGTATGGGTTAAGTATGGTAAATGAAGTGATAAGAATCCTGCAGGAACCATGATAGGATTTAAGAAATACAGTTCGCTCTACCACCATGTATAGTGTAATAAAACACACTTTTGCCCTGAACTATTATAGTTAAAGGACGAGGACGCTTGCGTCCGAGTGCTTTAACGTCATAATAGTTCAGGAGAAAAGTGTGTTTTATTACACTATATATGGTGGTAAGCGAACTATATTCTTTCTAAGATGCCAAATTTAACTCTTTCTAAGGATAATTACGATTAATTTAAGGCAGAAAACAAATGCGGTGTGTCGGTGACCTAAATTAAGAATCCTCGCACAGGGCTAACTGGCGGCTGTTCTATTGATGTGTCTGCCCCTACGTTAAGGCGAGCGTTACCAGAAAAACAAATGATAAACAGTTTCATGGCGGTTTACGTTGGATTAAATATCTTCTATAAAGTATTTTAATTACATCTGTGATTAACGTAAACCATGTGAGCGTCGCATTTCTACTACCAGCGTATGTTTAGATCAGTACATCCAGACGAAGCTGAGTAGTCTAGCGACATTCCACGATTGCATTGTGGGAATGTAAACATTACGAACGTTACCGTGTTGCTGAAAACTTGCGAGTCGAATTGAGACATTTAAAACGTCAGAAAACATAAACGTAATGTTTCCACCAGTGATGTTAGGTGAGTAAAGCAACTGCAAACCAAGAAGCGGGATGCAGCGCGGTAGTTTACTGTAGGAAGCTATGCGGCGATGACAACTGACATGCATCGTGACGTTGCTTACATTGTGACGTAATGTAAAATGGTTCGATTACGAGGGGGCACACTAGAATGGCGCAGTGACGGGATAACATCATTCAATTGTTACGTCATCAAAAGACTATACCTTTATTGTCTGATAATGTATTTTTTGTTCGATTGTTCTAAGCGCTAAGCATCTTAGAATGTGTCGGGATGTGCGTACACGGGAAGTGGGCATACAGGAAATACACCACAAAGTGAAGCCGTACGAGGTGAGTCAGAATAAGCTTTGTGTAGAGGCAGTGTTTGAAATAAACAAAATTGTTGGGCCACCAAGGTCTAGACTTTGCAGTTGTTTTGTGAAATTGAGACATTGGTTTATACACAAAATCTGAGTTTGAATTTGAATAACATGAATCAGATTCCCTGGTACTGCCAATCTTCATTATATCTTGTCAAATCTTGGTTGTCAGGCGGAGCTGATACGCAGAGACTATGTTGCTAACGGAGGCTGGGAGACATTCCTGTCATACGAGGACCCGGAACAGGATATCTTGATTGGCTTACTTCGGCTGCGCAAGTGTTCTGAGGAAACGTTTCGTGCAGAACTGAAGGGTGGTTGCTCCATTGTGCGAGAGCTGCATGTGTATGGCAGCGTGGTGCCAGTCAACGCCCGGGATCCAACCAAGTTCCAGCATCAGGTCAGTAACGTGTGTACTTCCTGTGAAGACCCTGTAGGGTTCTGGGTAAGACTAGGTCAGCAGCTCCCTATTGCTTGTGGGAGGCGAGTTGATTGGTTTTGGTGGTCAGGTCAGTAATGCGTGTACTTCCTGTGAAGACCCTGTAGGGTCCAGGGTAAGACTAGGTCAGCAGCTCCCTATTGCTTGTGGGAGGCGAGTTGATTGGTTTTGGTGGTCAGGTCAGTAACGTGTGTACTTCCTGTGAAGACCCTGTAGGGTTCTGGGTAAGACTAGGTCAGCAGCTCCCTATTGCTTGTGGGAGGCGAGTTGATTGGTTTCGGTGGTCAGGTCAGTAACATGTGTACTTCCTGTGAAGACCCTGTAGGGTTCTGGGTAAGACAAGGTCAGCAGCTCCCTATTGCTTGTGGGAGTTGATGGTGGTGGTGATGATGATTTTTATGGAGAAGCATTTGCAATGTGAATGACCCCCCTAAACATTATGTACAAAGTAAGTGAACCACCCCTGCATGTCATGTACAAAATCAGTGGACCCCCTTCCCCCTCTCCTATAATTTCTAAGCATATTTTGTATATTTATATGTACAAAATTGCTCTACTGCTATAGGGGTTTGGCATGCTGTTGATGGAAGAAGCAGAGAGGATTGCTCGCGATGAACATGGCTCCCACAAGATTGCCGTCATCTCAGGTCTGTAAACCAGGCAGTTCTCACTCAAGTCTGCTTATGTTATGGATAAGACATGCTCAGGTTATGTTTGTGCCTTTACGGATAATGAAAACAGAAAACAAACCTTTTTAGTATCAATAATGATGACAAAAACAACAAAATAGAATATAACAACTTCAGAGTGCGAAGTAGAATTTTATCAAGGCCGAGATAAAAATAATCCAACAGGTTTAGATTTTCATTTGGCATGGGGTGGTGGAGTAGCCCCATTGTTGTATTAGTTGTCATGTTGAAAACCTGGGTTTGATTGCCCATGTAGGTACAACGTGTGGTACCTAATTTCAGTGTTTCATGATATGGCTGGAATATTGTTAAAAGCAGTGTAAAACCATACCCACTCACTCGCTCATTCTGTGTTTGCACTAACTGAAGTTGTTGCTTGCTTTCGGAAGAAACTAGTACAATGATGAAACCTGAATTAATCCTATCAAAGAAACTGAAGATTATCAAATGCTTTCCACAGGTGTAGGTACGAGGAACTATTACCGAAAGATTGGCTATGAGCTGGAAGGCCCTTACATGACCAAGTCGCTTCTCTGATGCTCCTGTTACCATGGTTACATTGTAATACCAAGACAAGCCTGTGGGTTCATGCAGAGAAGATCAAACATCATAGACTGAAAACAAGGAGCAGTCATGTTACAACTTGCATTTGTCTAGTCCACACTCGAGGGGTGGTGGGGTAGCCTAGTGGTTAAAGCGTTGGCTCGTCACGCCGAAGACCTGGGTTCGAATCCCCACTTGGGTACAATGTGTGAAGCCCATTTCTGGTGTCCCCCGCCGTGATGTTGCTGGAATATTGCTAAAAGCGGCGTTAACACCAAACTCAGCCAGTCAGTCAGTCCACACTCGATTACTTACAGGCTGTCATGAATTGAAATTTTGTTAGTCCTGGCTTAGACAAATACCATGACTACCATAGGCACAGACTTTACCTATTTGTTATTTACAAGGCAGTCAAATGAAATACTTGGTAAATGTTTTTGAGTTTGAAAAAGAATGAATTATGCAGACACAAACCTGTTATGAATGTTTACAATGTACAAACCACAATTATTGCCAGTAAAACTATGTCTGTGAGAGAATATACTGGTATATGTTCAGATGTACAGGCATTGTTGTTCAGGTTTAAACTGGCCCAATCTCAGTCTACATGATACCCAAACAAGATGCAGGAGCATCAGACATTCTTGACAACTTTTAACAGTTCTTACGCAGGTGGCCAATTTAAAGCTGCAACTCTTTCATAGTTGCGTCCCTTAGTCCAATGATCGTGTTCAAACTCCAGATTAATTCCGATGATGATTGTAGGTTGTAAGCAACACACCTGTGCTTTGTTGGGTTTCAGTTAAATGTAAGACCTGGGCCTAGATTTTCGAAGCTCTCTTAGCACTAAGATAGTCGTAGGTTAATGTTAATGTATGGCACTTACGACTATCTTAGCACTAAGAGAGCTTCGAAAATCTAGGCCCTGTATCACTTCTGGTTTTCCTCCTACATTACTTGTCGTAAGAGACGACTAACGGGATCTGGTGGTCAGGCTCGCTGACATGGTTGACACGTCATCGGTTCCCAATTGTGCAAATCGATGCTCATGCTGTTGATCACTGGATTGTCTGGTCCAGACTCGATTATTTACAGATCGCTGCCATATAGCTGGAATATTGCTGAGTGCGGCGTAAAACTAAACTCACTCACTCCTCCTACATTAAACTGATGTCATGACACAAATGAAACATTGTTCAAAGACATTGACAATGAAGGACTCGAGAAGGTGACAAGACATTTCCAAAATATGCCGTGAACACATCTTATTTAATTTCTATGGAAACTAAAGATTGATGTGGAGGACTCTTGAACCAGTGTCCCTGTTGTATTTGTTTATGTGAATGTAAATATGAAATAAGGACATGAATAAAAACTTTGACCTTAAGCTTTACATATTTATATTTGAATTCCAGAGTAGAGCAGACTGTCAGTGAGTGGTTATGTTTGTGGTTGATGGTGAGAAGGGCCAATGTTGATGGTTAATGTGTGACCTGGCCTGTCATAATACTGCACTAATATATAATACTACCAACCAAACCTGATTATTTACATGTTGTCATGGTAATGCTTGATTTGCTGACTGTGACTTGAGACATCAAAATATTTGTAGGTTCTGGTGTGCCTAAGGGAGACAACTCTGCACAGTGTAACGCACTGATGTGTCAAATGTGACCCAGATGATTAATAAGCAGCTGTCAAGCAGGGAAAGAAACCTTTCAAAATTTCCCTCTAGTCACAGGAGCATTGAGTGGACAATAATTTGTGGTCCTGTCTGTACTGGTCCAAAATAACATTCGCAAACATTTCACACACCGGTCAAGGTAGTATTCTTAAATGGAACAAATCACTTCTGGGAATGAACTCAACCAACTTCTAAATCAGTCATGAATGTTCAGTCCCAAAATGCATCTTGGTACTCCCAATGATGTCTACATTTACCATCTTACTGATTTTTGTAAAGAAATCACTAAAAGCATGTAACAGACTTTGATAATGATGTCAGCGTATCCTGTTTGTTTAGCTAGCTGTTCGTGATGTCCACCACTGGACTGTCTGGTTCGAACAAGATAATTTGATCATACAGCTGGAATATTCATGACTGCAGTATTTAACAACAAATTCAACACACAACAAAAAAAAAAAAATTGTTTAGAAAATACAAGTTTATTTCCCTCAAGTTGCCAATCATGTTCCCCAAACCAGGAAACAGATGCAAAGATAATACATCCTCATAGTGAAACCTTCAAATATATACAATGTTAGTTTCCCAAAACAGGTGGACTGTATCAACATGCTCCGGACACGCATACATACATACTTACAGAGAATGAAATGTAAACTTCTACTGAAATACTGAACTGAACATATAGGGGTGCTATAAAATCATCCAACATGGCCGCCATGGTGCAGATCTGCACAGACATCATCCAAGGATCATTCCCAACACATCTATTGGTCAAAACACAATCACTTAAATTATTCCCCTAATTGCTTGATTTTAGGTCTCTGAACTAAACAATATCTAATAAATACAGTTTTAAATGTATGTGTCTGTCTTTTAAGTCTTCAAACAGTTTTTAAAGCTTTAACAGATTTATGAATTTAAGTACTGTGTTGTCAAATGTCGATATTTTTTCCCCCAAACAGACCAAAATGCAGCAGTAATGCTTACTTTACAGATCACAGTATCACAAACATTGATGAATGGTTACTTCTATTTACAAACATTACACTTCAGAGGTCAGAATTCTGTGTCGTACAATGAATATGCCTTAAATTAGTCAATTCACTTGACAATCAAAATATACAACACATGACATGCTGTCATTGAGATAATGGTTCATCATATCATCATCACACACAATGTCCCACAATATAGACCATCTTCACTGCTTACTGGCTGAACAATGTTAACATCAATTACAATTGTCGTTTAAAACTGATCATAACAATCTATATTCTTGTGAGCTGAAAAACCATGTCTGACTTGCCCAATTCAGTAACCGTGACTACCCAACCAGTACGACGTTAATATTCATTGTCCACAGATAACTACAAAAAAAACATTGTAAAAGTAGAATCCTAAGTATATAATCCAAGTCATTCCACGCTTTAGTGCATGGATGTACTTGTCTACAGGATCTATCAAAATACTGTCTGTCAATCATGCCATGTCTTTGAGCTGATTTGACCAAAATATACTTGAAAAGTTACAGTCACTTAAATTAATGGACCAGTAATGGACTGAGGCTGAGGGCAAACATGATTTAATCAATTACCTCATGATAAGGGGACAACTCCACATCCCATCAGGAAATCGGAATATAATTCCAAGCAGGTCTACATGAAAGTCTACAGTTTTAATCAAATAAGCACATATATTTCCTAAACTGTCATTGCACCCAGTTAATCTAGTTTGTGGGAATCATACTACACAGCCTTTTAACTGTTCATGTGCTAGAACTTATTTTGGGTAGTATATAATATCAACCTCGCATGCAAACCCAAAGAAAAAAGATTCTGTATGCAAATATTCAGAATTGAAAAAATATGGCAAATAGGCAAAGGCAGGCACCGACAGCCTAGTTTTGAATAGCTAATCTGGTAATGTCTAGATCTATTGTGGACTAGAAGGAATATTTGATTGCAAAAACTTTCTGGGATGTACCTGTTTTAACAAAGTGGTTTAAAGTAAGACAAGTTCTGAATTCCAACACAAAGCTTGTTGACAGTGTGAGCTTCTAACTGGCTTGGAACAAGTTTACAATCGCTAACCACTAACAATCTGAAGTATGTAACAAGAGGTTAAAAGAGTTAATGAAACAAAACAAAAAAACATGGCTACGTACACATAACATTTGTTAACAAGATGAACATAAATAATGATAGTGATGCATCATGATGTTGAATAAACTTGCCATGCAGAATGTGATGCGTTACTATGGCAACTGACAACAGGCGGTCTTGTTACACACTTGGAGCTAACTTGTAAAATTATGCGTATTCTTAAGAAATATTTAAACCACAAGAAGCAGCTACAGAATAATTCTACCAAAAGGAAAATATATACGTGTTGGAATCAACATGTACCACGGACATAGAAAAATTAAGAGCCTGGAAGATGAAACCTCAAGGAATTAAATAAATACATTAATATTGAATTATAAGTCTTCTTTAAATATTTTACACCCACAACACACATGAAAAGTGACTAAAGCCTGTAAATATAAATGTCACTGTCTTCAAAACATCATCTGAAACCATCTTAGCAAAGCGTGGTCAGAGACTTCGTATATGCAATGGCTAACAGCTTTCTTGAAAGCCAGAGCATGAAACAGTTTCACATATACCCAGAAAACAGAAAACCCCAGAGCAAATATAGAACGATTGGCTCTCTAAAAACATATTACACAAAGGCTTTATAGGCTTTGAGGTAACAATTTCTTCAAGACATTGTATTACCATTTATAAATGAAGCTACCTACTGTAAGATGCATGAACTATTGAGATTGGCTAGCTCTTTTGTGCTACTAAATTCTTTCCATGAGAATATGATTGGAGAACAATGGAACAAAGTCTACCGATTTTCTGAATTATCTGACATTAGTGTTCGCAATCTAATGATACAGATTAGTTGTATTCCACACAACTTCAGCTCAATGAATTCCTATTTCATCTGGAGAATAAGTATGAAATACTTGGAATGATGGGGCTAAAGCTTTCACGAAACAGTTTTTACAAAATTGCAATAATCAAACCTCATGGTTTCTGCATGTTTCAAGTTCTCCAAACTGTTACGCATTTTATCTTAAAGGAATAGAATATAAATATGTAAGCACTTTCTTATAAATCACAATGAAATATTGATCTGCCAATGAAACACTTATATATACATGGATATGTACATAGTATGTCTGACTGTTTTATAATACAATATGAACATTAATTACACAAGCTGTAAAGATTCATTACTGTAAGATATTTGTTCACAAAATGGTCCAAATATTTGCTACAGCTAATTAATAACTGTACGAATATACTTTTCTAGAAACGAAAGCTATTTCAGTCTACAATTCAAATAGAATGAACTTTTTCGATTTTTTATCAAAATTATTTCACAACATATCTTTTTGTAATGGGGCCGGGGAGAGAGTTGAAGAGGGTTTTTCAAGGATATAAGACTGCCTGACTGACTGAGTTTAGTTTTACGCCGCTTTTAGCAATATTCCAGCAACATCACGGCAGGGGACACCAGAAATGGGCTTCACACATTGTGCCCATGTGGGGAATCGAACCCGGGGCTTCGGCGTGACGAGCCAACGCTTTGACCACTAGGCTACCCCACCGCCCCTCAAGGATATAAGAAAACCTGGAACCAGGATTATTTTCCAGAAATCAAACAATAGGTTCATATTGTGAACAATCTTGTTCTGAAGAACACAATATCTTCAAGTACATTCTAGTATCCAATAAAAATACCTTAGTAACATCACCACAATAAAATACCCCCTTATGTATGAGAGTCAACACCTCTTTCCTCATTGAATACACTGAAAGATTACGCCTCTCACTCGTGACCACACATAACCTCATTCAAAGTCGGAACATACCTAAAATTACAACCCTTAATCTATCTTGATGGCAGCGTATATCTTGCGGATGAACCAGTAGGCTGCATAGAAGCCGATTGTGCCTGTCAGCACCCAGAATGTGAGCACAATGATCCCAGTGTAGCCAAAGTACAACAGTGTGGGGATGAACTCTGTGATCTCAAGCTGAAATAACAAGCAAATATCCAATCAAATTCCGAAAAGAAGTTGAGTAGAAATAACAATAATGAATTCTGAATAATTGGGCATGTCATGAGGTGAGGTGAGGTGAGGTGAAATTGGGTTTAACGTGATTGAGAATATTTTGCACATGACGACGTGCTTGCACGAGTATGTGTATGTGCGGCTGCTTGTACTAGCCCAGACTTAAGCTGGTTTTATAGTTCTAGCCCACTGAGATACCACGCCGCAGTGAAGCATGAATACCCCACTCAGACACATTATACTGACTCCGAGACGACCAGTCCTTGTTGTAGCCATTAATGCCGAGCGCCAGGCAGGGACCAACAAGTACCATATTTGAACGTCTTTAGGTATGACGCGGTCGGGGATTGAACCCGCGACCTTCTGCTCTCCGGGCGGACGGCATGTCATGAAGAGTGAGTATGGTTTTACACAGCTTTTGGCAAAATCCAGCAATATCATGGCGGGGGGACACCAGAAATGGATTCACACATTGTACCCATGTGGGGTTTCAAACTCTTGTTTTAAGCAAGACAAGCAACACTTTAACCACTAGGCTACCCCACGTTCCCAAGTCAAGATAGAAAATGAGAGAACTTAAGGTTTCTCTAAAAAAAATTTGTTGCAGTGAAAATGTTAGTTTCCTCATAAACAACATTCTCTTCCCACAGGGGCTACTTGTCATATCTTCCTACAAACCTATGTTCTAATACGGCCCTTTCATGGCGTGAGTGTTCAGGATTGGTGATTGGTTGCAATCAGATTTAGTTGTGCAATAAGCAATGTTGTTTCAAAAGTGATCATTCACAAGGTCTCGATAATTTCCGTATGCTTTGGGACAACTAGAACCTCTTTCCCTGTGCCATGCGCAAAAGTTTCTTCTAGACAGAACTGTAATGGTGGATCAATTATCACTTTCGTTGACAACAGACAAGCTAGCCATTAAATGTCTTGTGTGTCCCCAGCAGAGGACGGATATTTGTGGCCCCACATTTGCTTGTATTACTCAAGTTGGATCTAAGTCGATGTAAGATGTGTTCTGATTGGATAGAAAAAAGGGAGATATTTCGTGTTGCGATTTTTGCCGCTGGGGGATTTTACGAGAACCGGGAAATATGTCTGTATTAGAACAGAGGTTCGTAGGAAGATATGACAAGTAACCTCTGTGGGAAGAGAATGCATATACAATGCAGGCTGATATTATGTGCTAAGTTCCTCACGGTCAAGGTATGAAGACAAGAAATTAAGCAAGTCACAGAGACAACTCAAGTTTTGTTTACTCTTACTGAGGATACTCAGGGGTGGAAATATCTTTAAAATTGCTAGTGTACTCCCGGTACAGTGGCACATGTAAAATCACTTGCCCTGATAATTTTTCCACTGTACCGGCTGTTTTCTTGTTGATTTTTAAAATAAACAACATAATTAACATTGATAAGTCAACTGGACACAGGTACAGTGTGATATACAAATCTGCTTGCCCGACAGAAACAAACACTGGACTCGGACGTCGGGCAATGGGTTATTTCCACCCCTGATACTGGGGACCTTCTCAGTTTTAGAGTCCCAACTGGGATTTTAAGCCCTTTATCATGGATCCTATCCTCTTGACTTGATTTAAGGGACGCCTGATGCAATAGTCTGTGAATGAACATGGGTGGACTGTGGCACTTGGTCACCCACGATGACAGAAATGTTTCATGAATATCACAAATCAAAAAATGTTTCATGCACGTATACTACCTATTTACAGTTGAAGTAAGGGGATTATACAGTTGGCATATTGTTTACATAACAGTGAGTGAATTAGGTTTTATGACGCTTTTATCGATATTCAAGAAATATTACAGCAGGGGACCTTTTGCATAACAAAGTAGTCAAACTGTTTCGAGTGAGTTTAGTTTTACGTCGCTTCTAGCAATATTCCAGCAATATCACTGCGGGGGACACCAGAAATGGGCTTCTCACATAGTACCCATGTGGGGAATCAAACCTGGGTCTTCGGCGTGACAAGCAAACGCTTTAACTACTGGGCGACCCCACTGACCCCTTCAGGACAAGAGTTTATCTAACAACACTTACCTTGGTTATGAAATAGAATACAGAGTATGCAAAGATGTACACAGCAGAGCCTCCAGACACAATATATGATCTCCACCACCAGTGGTAGTCCTGGAAAGAGAGATCCAGTCATAAACAACAACATAACAACAGAATAGATATTAAGCAAAACAACAATCGATATTGTATTTGAACAACACAACACTTCAAGGGCCATTTTGGATTTCATCTGATAAGGGCCCACCTACCCCAGGGTGCATGCAGTTAGATATGAGTGGGCCCTGTGTCCCATCACTCCTGCCCCAGTGGGATACCAATAGAAATGGTGTCAGTGGATAGTATGGGCTGACTGTGTTTAGTTTTACGCCGTTTTTAAGCAATATTCCTGCAATATCACGGCGGGGGGACACAAGAAAAGGGCTTCACACATTGTACCCATTCGGGGAATCGAACCCGGTTCTTTAGCGTGATGAGCGAATTCTTGAACTACTAGGCTAACCCACTGCCCCAGTATGGGAAGGAGCACTCTTGCATTGTTTTTGTTTATTATTTTGTTTTGTTTTTTCTTGAGAGGCTTTTCGGTAATGCTCACTATAAGTCCTTCTTCGACTTTCATGATCATTTGCTATTACTGGCAAGTAAGCTGATCAATAGTGAGTGAGTTGAGTTTTACGCCGCACTCAGCAATATTCCAGCTATATGGCGGCGGTCTGTAAATAATCGAGTCTGGACCAGACAATCCAGTGATCAACAGCATGAGCATCGATCTGCGCAATTGGGAACCGATGACATGTGTCAACCAAGTCAGCGAGCCTGACCACCCGATCCCGTTAGTCGCCTTTTACGACAAGCAGTCGCCTTTTATGACAAGAATGGGTTGCTGAAGACCTATTCTACCCCGGATCTTCACGGGTCAAGCTGATCAATAAGCCTCCCTTACAGAAGCAGTAACTGCACACAATTGACGAACCTTGATTACATTTATATGATTATAAAGTCATTACCATGAGCATGCAACACCCGAAATACCATGTCAACAAACCCAAATCTAAATACACAATTTAACAACAGCCCACTGCCCCTTTTGAAAGTTGAAAGAAGAAACGCCTACCTCGCCACACAGTTGAAAGTAGACCATGACGATGGAGATTTGTGAAACGGAGACGATGAGAATGATGAACACAATGAAGAGAAAAACCAAACAGGTAGTAGAACTGGTTCTCCCAGATGGCCTGCAACAAAGAATCCAAGTTTAACTGCAGAAGTCATACAAACTCTCTATAGACAGCACCTAGTTTATGGCTTAAACAGGAACAATTACATGTATTGTTAGTAATTGTTAGTAAACTTACCTCTGGATTATGGTAGCCTTATTCAATAGCCGGCTAAATTTACCTCATTTCTGAATTTCTTTTGATTTTCTGTATGTATTCTGTGTATCCACAGGAAAAAGGCTACCATAATCCAGAGGGAATGTTTACGTTTTAATTATATTATTCACAGAGGTCATTATTCTCATCCCCAAAAGGCATATGTAAATTTATACATTATTGATTATACCAACAGAGATGTTTTGTCAAGACAAATAATGGTCCCATAGAAACAAGTGAAGAATAACAATCATTGGTTAAGTGTCTTATTTTAATTTACACATTTTTATAAACATTAATATCTCAAAACAAACATGTTGTGAACTGATGCAAACAGAGCAGCGATATCTACTCCTACTATCCACTTTACAGCGTGTACCCCAATATGTGTATCCCAACCATAATGGTATACTCACAGTGAAGATGAAGAAGAGTTCGATGAACATAGCTCCAAAGGGCAGGATGCCAGCCATCAGAGTACTGAAGATAGAAGAGGTGTCATATTGAGACTGAACCATAATGGCTGAGTGTCACATGGATGGGACTTCACATAAAACGTCTACTAGTTGAAAATCGAGACATTAGGTCCTATAATATTAGTCAAACTGACTGAAGTCCCTTTGCACTCCTGCTTTCATAAACTATACCCTATTACCTAATTTCCATTGTAACATGGGGGTTATTTGCTGGGGGAAAAGGAGGGCTATAATGGGTTAAATTTCTTTATTGATAAAAAGACAAACGATGATGAGAAAAACCAATAAGTAGGTGTATGGTTCTTACAAAGCAAGGATCATAAGTGTGTGGTTCTTACAAAGCAAGGATCATAAGTGTGTGGTTCTTACACACCAAGGATCATAAGTGTGTGTTCTTACAAACCAAGGATCATAAGTGTGTGGTTCTTACAAACCAAGGATCATAAGTGTGTGGTTCTTACACACCAAGGATCATAAGTGTGTGGTTCTTACAAACCAAGGATCATAAGTGTGTGGTTCTTACAAACCAAGGATCATAAGTGTGTGGTTCTTACAAACCAAGGATCATAAGTGTGTGGTTCTTACAAACCAAGGATCATAAGTGTGTGGTTCTTACAAACCAAGGATCATAAGTGTGTGGTTCTTACACACCAAGGATCATAAGTGTGTGGTTCTTACACACCAAGGATCATAAGTGTGTGGTTCTTACACACCAAGGATCATAAGTGTGGTTCTTACACACCAAGGATCATAAGGATCATAAGTGTGTAGTTCTTACACACCAAAGATCATAAGTGTGTGGTTCTTACACACCAAGGATCATAAGTGTGTGGTTCTTACACACCAAGGATCATAAGTGTGTGGTTCTTACACACCAAAGATCATAAGTGTGTGGTTCTTACACACCAAGGATCATAAGTTGTAGTTGGTACAAACCAAAGATCATAAGTGTATGTTCTTACACACCAAGGATCATAAGTGTGTGGTTCTTACACACCAAGGATCATAAGTTGTAGTTGGTACAAACCAAAGATCATAAGTGTATGTTCTTACACACCAAGGATCATAAGTGTGTGGTTCTCACACACCAAGGATCATAAGTTGTAGTTCTTACAAACCAAGGATCATAAGTGTGTGGTTCTTACACACCAAGGATCATAAGTGTGTGGTTCTTACAAACCAAGGATCATAAGTGTGTGGTTCTTACACACCAAGGATCCCTGACTGGGAGGTTCAACTCCACTTTCCCAGTTCAAAGTAAGTGCTTATGAATCATGTGCAAACTAAGCAAGAGGTAGAGTTCAAAAGATGATGTGAGACATACCCAAGAGAGGAGTTCATGTACCAGGTCTGTTCAGGCACCTGTCTGGGGATCTGGTTGGTTCGGACAGGATGCTCATAGGGCTGCAATTATCACGTGTCATGGTCACTTTCCTTGCATCATTCAAGACAAATCATTTAGAAAGAAATTATGCGATGAAGCAGAAATTCCACGGCAAAGAAACTCCAGTATACAACAGAATCAGGTAGTCCTTAATTTCTCTTGTGTTGTACATACTATGAATATCATATTTTTCTCAAAGCCATATTCACACTGGAACAAAGGAAGCATTGTCACTTATCAGTAAAACAGTAAACCATTCATCATTACAACTAATCATAATTCTTGAAAGTAATATCGTCTTTACATTGTACATTTGTAACTGACCTGTTTGCGGTATCCGAAGTAGTATCCCAGGAACACAAGAGGCAGAGCGATTCCGAACCACATACACAGCAGTGCAATCATGGTAGTGAATGGCACAGCACCAGACGAGTGCTTGCCCCAGATGAAGAAGTTGAGAAGGAAACAGATACCGAACACAACTCCCGGGAACAGCAAGCCAGTCTGAAGAGAAACAATGTTAGCTGAACTCGGGATGTATTTGGTGTTGAAAACGCTCCTCAGTAATATATAAGCTAATATTCAAGCTAAGTAGAACTTACAAAAAGCATAGGCTAAAGGCTGTGTATGAAATAAGGCCTGTCCGACCGCCCGAGACGGGCTGGATTTCTGTTGGACGGTCTAAATATACAGCTAGCCAGCCCGATGGTCTGGTAAAAACTTAGATAACATTTTCATGAATCGGAGTAAATTCACCACGTTTTAAAATCTATTTTTCAAACTGAGCTTTACATTTAGACTTGACAATTACTATTTGAACATTAAACTATCGTATCACAAGCTCAAAGCCCTGCGTTGACATACTGAAACAGAGACACCTATAGATGCGCGGAGTAAATACACGTCTAAGGTTCATTAAATTATTCATTGTAACTGAAAAAATAGTATTGTCTGGTCTGGTTAAATCCATTTTGGGCTGGTAACATTTTGAAGTTACCAGCCCGGATGTCTGGCTGTGTTTTGGGCTTATTTCATACACTGCTAAAGGGCTCAGTTCCAACTGAGAATCCCCTGTTTTAAGTGAGCAAGCAAGTGAGCAATACTATGAATACTGTTTTGAAAATAGATCACTGGGCTCTGTCAATAGTTCAAGTATGCAACAAGCAAAATGAATGAGTTTCGTATTGATGAGTCATATTATACACTGGATGGCTGTATTCACCCTTTTATTCGTATATATATTTATAAACAAAACTGTCATATATCGAGTGTACCTGTAGTGCAGCTTGTTTCCACTGGAGACCTTTCAAGGTTTTGTAGATGCGGGCTGAGAAATAGCCAGCAAATAAACTGAAAAATAATAAAACAAATGCTGAGCCTATATGAAAAATAATGTAGGAAATGTTTGGAGTGAGTGAGTGAGTGAGTGAGTGAGAGAGAGAGAGAGAGAGAGAGGGTGAGTGAGTGAGTGAGTTAGTTAGTTGGGTTTTACACTGCTTTTATCAATGTTACAGCAACATCACGGCAGGGGAAATGCTTGGAAGAAGCAATGTGAGTACATTTATAGAAATAATGGATCTTCGGTGAGTTTGGCAAAAATCTTCACTGAAGATGAGGATGATATTGCTTATATTAGTTGGGTAACATTGTACTTTGCTTGTGGTTAAGTACAGTTATTTGTAATCAGATCTTTACAGTACTGCCAGTTCTAGAGCAATAAACATTCAATAATTTTTGGTCTGGTTTGTTGTTTTCTGCCACACTCAGCAATATTCCAGCTATATGGTAGCAGTCTGTAAATAATCTAGCCTGGATGAGACAATCCAGTGGTCAATAGCATGAGCATCAATCTACGCAATTAGGATATGATGACATGTGTCAACCAAGTCAGTGAGCCTGACCACCATTCAATGAAGTAGCCACGTCACCATGCGAGTGAAGTACTGATCATGTTTTGAAACATAACATCTCTTGTTAACAGAGAACCTCAACACTTTCAATGTTATTGTAATTTCATGTCACTGTTTGACAGACTCAAGTGCACTGTTTTGGGTATCCTGTCAGCATTCCTACTACTGAATGAATTCATCTGACACCTTGTGAACGCATTTCTGTCAAGATTCACTATGCATACATTGTTTAAGACACATTGCACTGTATACATTCAAGAGTGAATTTAGTTTTATGCCCGCACTGAGCAATAGTCCAAGTATATGGCCGTAGTCTGTAAATAATCGAGTCTGGACCAGACAATCCAGTGATCAACAGCATGAGCATCGATCTGCGCAATTGGGAACCGATGATGTACATGTGTCAACCAAGCCAGTTAGCCTGACCACCCGATCCCGTTCGTCGCCTCTTACGACAAGCATAGGTTACTGAAGATCAATTCTAACCCGGACCTTGGACCTCTGTTAAGTGTACAGAAACAACCCACACTCACCCTGAGAACATGAACAAGAAAATGGCAGCAGTCATGAGAGCTCCTCGAGAGGCTGGAGACAACATTCCGAGCATGGCGAAAACTGGAACAAATACAATCATCCAAAGTCTTTTGACACAACCATTTAACATTTCAGGTTAAAAAAAGCAACACTGATCTTATTCCTTTCATCATAGATCCTTTGGAAGCAACTTCTGAGTTACTCAGTAAAACACCAAATACAGCAACCAATGGAGCATAACTTCTTGATGCTGCAAATCAAACCTTGCAGGAGATGTAGCTATCAAACTTGATGACAAATCATCAACCAAGCTCCTCTAAAGCTTTATTTCTCATCATAAAGAAGTTCTATTTGGTAATTACTTCAGTACTTGTTGATACTGTGCAAAAAGCTGTAACAAAATTGCTAACCACAACAAATGTACAACTCATTTTTTCCATCCTCAATTAAGTGTCACAAAGACTCACATTTCTGTTATGAAAAACATGCATAAAACAATATTCAGCAAGAAATGACTTCATTGGGAGAGATTGAGAGTCATCCAATGACAATATTGGCTATATTCTGATGAATGCAAGTGACAATTGTAGAGGAGTTGCTTCCCTTCCATTGAGGAATGCATCAATATTTCAGTGTTGTCAGCGAATTATTAACACTTCTTGTCTTGTCTTTTGATTGTTTGTTGTCTACGTTATATTATCTAACCAGACACCAAATGCCTAAACAAGCATAATCCCCTGCCGCAAATTATCAAATCAAACTTATAAAGTAATGACAGTTTAAGTTAAATGTCAACAAAAACATGACCAGTCAATCTCTCTTGATGTCTTGCTCTTTAGGTGTTCAAACACACACATATTTTCAAGACTGACTTTGACATGAATGTCATAGTGTTTGAAATATGCTAAAAATAGTACTAAAGAAACTGCTTTTTGAAAAACATTTAAGGGAAACGCCCGGCGTGGGATAATATAACATCTGGATTGCCAAAAATACACCTGGGTACCAATCCACAAAAAGTTTGTAGCGCCAGCGCCAGCGCTAAACTATAGAGTTACGACGGGTTATAACATTACGAATGCTTTGTGTATCGGGACCCTGGTTTTTAAAAAGGACAGTAGATATCCATGATCATCGAATGCATGGACAAGATATATCTCTACTCACATATAGTGATGAGGGCCATGAAGAAGATCTGCATGCCCGAGCCGACCAGAGCTGCGAGGATCTTGGACTTTCGTGGAGGACGGAACACATCACCATGGACAAGTTTCCAACCAGTTTCCTCAATGGTCTCATCCTGAAAATGGTTGAAATGATTTGAGTCCAGCTTTATGCTGGAGAAATTCCAGTGATGGAAAATAATGCTCCTGGCATCTGAGTCTGAACTTTCAACATCTGGGTTAGGTTATGTGGACACCACAGCCGATATTTTTAATACTGGAAATCAATTACATCTTAGAATCATAAGGAGTAACAGTAGTCGGTGGTGCTTGCTTTGTATCATTTGGAAACTATTACATATTGGGAAAATTATACCATAGAGATAAACTTACCACATCTTCATCTTTATTGTATTTCGCAATGTCCCGACGTAGGGTACGAACCATGATCATTGTCAGGATACCTGTTTGTGAAAAACATCTCAATGGTCATCATTACTGTGAGTGGATGTGTAACCAAAACAACATGCAATTTTCTAGGGGGGCATAGTTAGATATATTTTGGTTTAATTGCAAATGATGACCTAAAAATATTGAATGGGTTTCTTCAAAGACTATGCAACATTATTATTAACATGTAAATAAACAGCACAGGGCTAGATATTATCTTATATTTCCAATATTTTAAACTTTATCCGCAACAGAGACACCATCTTGTTACAACTTGTAGTCCACCAGGAAATGTTACTTGTCCTTCCTGAATCTTATTTTAGCTGCAATAGTGGACTTGGGTTGATTTTGAACTTGAGTTCATTAGTTGCCACCATCAACCAGAAGATCCAGGTTAGAATTGGTCTTGAACAACCAAACCAAACAGGACCAGGACTCTGGGGATCTAATCTACTAATCCCTATGGCAACACTGCAAAATTGTGTTTGTTTGTTGTTAAAATGCCAACAGCAATATTGCAGTTACATGTAGCCTGTAAATATTTAAATCTGGACCAAATAATCCAGTGATTGATATGGTGGGCAACGAGCCATTGTTGGGCTATGATGACACAATCAACCAATCCATGAGTGAGTGAGTGAGTTTAGTTTTACGCTGCTTTTAGCAACATTCCAGCAATATCACGGCGTGGGACACCAGAAATGGGCTTCACACATTGTACCCATGTGGGGAATCGAACCCCGGGTTTTCAGCGTGATGATCCAATGCTTTAACCACTAGGCTATCCCAACGCCCCTCCACTAAAGTAACCCAATTAAGTCTTTCCTACTGTTGTCATCTATAAGTGAAATGGGTCAAGGTAACATGCGAGATGGCTTACCTGAGAGGAAGAAGACAACGACGACAGAGTTGACGATGGAGAACCAGTGAATCTGGACATCACTCATGGACAAGTAGGTGTCCCAGCGGGGAGGCCCAACGGATTTCACTCTTCACCCAGTTCACCTCGTATGTAAACAGTACGTCTGTCACACCTGAAACAGTAACACACCGTGTGTGAGGTGAGGTGAGATTGGGTTTAACGTGGTGCTTGAGAATATTTCGCTCATATGTCGACGTGCATGCGTGTGTATGTGCGGCTGCTTGTACTAGCCCAGACTTAAGCTGGTTTTATAGTGCTAGCCCACTGAGCTACCATGCCGCAGTGAAGCATGAATACCCCACTCAGACACATTATACTGACTCCGAGCAGACCAGTCCTTGTTGTACCCATTAAGCCGAGCGCCAGGCTGGGACCAACAAGTACCATATTTTAACGTCTTTCGGTATGATGCGGTCGGGGATCGAACCCGCAACCTTCCGCTCTCTGGGCGGACGTTCTAACCACTACACCGGAGGAGGTCAACACGCTGTGTGTAAAATTACCACACTTTAACAAAGATTCCAGTACCATATATATTCACAGTGGAGAACACCAGATATGCAGGGATGGAAATTCAATGTTAAGACATGTAAAATTTCAAAACATCAAAGAATTTCAAGTAAATGTTTTAGCTACAATTTACACTATCTCCAACAAGTTATATATCAAGATATTCTTTGGACAAGCAGAACAGTTGTTCTTTCGATAATCTGCTGAACTCATCATTATTTGGTTCAGTAATTTGTGACATCGATATGTGAAACATGAGTCATCAAGTTTCCATGGTGATAGTTTATTCATAAAGCAGCTTTACATAAAACACAAAAGATATATAACAAGATTCTGCAGAATACTAACACTGAACATACTGGTACTAAAGTACTGTCAGAAAAAAAACCCTGTGTTTATTCACATTTATATCCACAATTTATGTAGGTAATATGTGAAAGTGTGAAATATCTGTTAAACTAAGTTAGGCCTAACTACAGTCTCAGTGGTAGGGAGATAGGAAACGTAAAAAAATTACTTTACTAAGGAGAGATTAGTGCAGAACTGAGCAATGTGTATTTATCCAAAGTCCAAAGCAACTAATTTGGAACAGACCATGGCTTTGTGCAAATAAGTGTGCAATGACATTGTATTACAATGGACAATTTTTGAATGACCATTTTGAAATGTGAGTAAGCTTCATTATAAACGATAGCTGACGTAAAATATGATAACTTTAACACTGAAACTATTAAGGATATAGCAACCACGGAGTGTCACTATCACTATACAAGAGTCATCAGAAGATGACATATACCCCCGGCCCACACATATTTGAAAGAACAAATCATCTGACAGTTACTTAAAGTCCAGCTTGATGTCTTTTTAGACTAATCCAAATCGTTTCCATGGAAATCATGATAAAAATATAAATGCCAAATATGTGTAAATAGCAAAAGGCACCACTTCAAGATCTGACTCATAAATCTGCCAAGTTTTGCTGAAAGATATTAAGAAGTTTTCGAGTTGTGCTCCGGAAACAAAGCCCCTCCCTCCCTTTTGAGACTTAGTCCAAAACGTTTCCATGGAAAGCAATAAAAATAAAAATGACAAAATTCTGCCAAATAGCAAAAGGCACCACTTTAGGTTCTGTTTGATATATCTACCACGTTTTGTTTAATTTTTTCAATTATGGCATACTGAAAAACAAATTTGAATTTCTCACAAGCATGTGAAGCTATATTTTGATTGGTTCAGTCAGTCACAAATGAACAATTAACAAAGAAGAAAATACCTAGTATTCAGATCTGTCTTCATTAGAAAACAATGATTGGCCATGGAACATGTTAATACAAAAGTAATGGACATGAAACGTGGATTACTGGCCTAGTCAGTGGGTATGCAAATATAAGATACTGTGGCAACATCTGTTGAAGGTATGATAAGAATCCAAACAGGCCAACAACTGTTTCATAATTGATCATAGTCCAACTACAACTATGGTTGTGCCAGCTGGGAGTTTTCGTAATTGGAGAAATAACAATAATCAATCCATCAATCACTCTATACACTTAGCTATATGCATATTGTGCTGGTATCCAGTAATAAATGTTTTTACAAAGCAGTCAAAACCTACCTTGGGCATTGATTTTCTGAGGGGCAGGTTTTCTGTCCAGGTTCTTCTGCTTACAAATTCCCTTGTCATCAACACCTAATTCTCCATTATTGATACTGAAAGAGTGAGTGAGTTTGGTTTTACGCCGCTTTTAGTAATATTCCAGCATTATCACATTGAGGGACACCAGAAATGGGCTTCACACATTGTACCCATGTGGGGAATCAAACCTGGGTCTTTGGTGTGACGAGTCAACGCTTTAACTACTAGGCTACCCCACTGCCCAGATACTGAGAGAACAGAGGCACAACTAACAGATTATATTTAACACACCTGGGGTTAATTCTGATAATAAACTATCCAAAGCATGGTCACAGATAGGTGATATGATTGCAGACATTTTCAAAACATTCAATCTTATCTTGTATTGGTATTAACAACCGGAGATATGACATACTGTCACTCCACTAGACCGATGATCAATGAGGGCCTTGGTTTACAACTGCTTGAACTTTGAGGCATGAATATTGAGTGAGTGAGTGAGTGAGTGAGTTGAGTTTTACACCGCACTCAGCAATATTCCAGCTATTTGGTGGTGGTCTGTAAATCTGGACCAGACAATCCAGTAATCAACAGCGGCATGAATATTGAGGCAGATCAGCTAATGTGGGATGAAAGCGTTTACGTCATGGAGTGAGTAAGTTTGGTTTTACACCCCTTTCAGCAATATTCCAGCAATATCATGGCAGCAGGCACCAGAAATGGGCTTCACACATTGTACCCATGAGGGGGATCGAACCCGGGTCTTCGGCGTGACGAGCGAACGCTTTAACCACTAGGCTACCCTACTGCCCCATACAGTCATGGAAGTCTTTGACTTTCTTTTAATTTATAACTGTCAGGAAGGCCTAGCACCAGCACACCTGTCCACACTTTTCAATACAATACACGCCACAAAGATCAGTTCAATCAGAAGATGTACACCAACTGTCTTTCCACAATCTGGATACAGATCTTTCCGCACAAACGGAACTCCTCTGTGTTGTGCCCCTTGCCTTTCTAATATCAGTCGTTCCAACAAATTTGAAACTTTGCATCACAACTCAAAACATATCTTTTCTGTGATGCACATAACATGCACAAGGCAGATATGTTGGTGGAGAAACTTTTGGGGCACTGTGCCACATTAGTACTTTATGTATCTGCAAATGCTTTTCATATGAGCGCCTGTGAGCAGGGGCCATATATGTTTACTGAGAGGGTCCTACTCAGATCATGAACTGAGTGCACAGAGGATAGCGCAAAGTAAGTACATAATATAAGCAACATTGCTGAAAACCCATGATCAGCAGATCCTGATATTTCTAAGGGAGGCAATGACCGATGATGAAATCTGTGTTTCAGCACATTTCCACCCAAAACATTAAGTCAAGCTATTATATTCTTACCTCCTTGGTTCCACTTCAAAAGCAACCACTCTGAATGATTTGCTGAAAAAGAAAAACAGTGTACTATTGACAATGAAGGTAACAGGGTCTACAGAAGGGTACTTACTCACCATTGGTGTTATACAGTGTCTATAGAGAAGGATACCATATGTTACGGTAGATAAGCCAAATTTTGAGGACAAAAAGAGAAAAACAGTCTGTAGATGGAAGTCAGCTTATCTACGGGTTACACTTTTGTCAAACTTTTTTTCAATGGGTAAGAAAACGACATCATATTGTTTCGTGTGAACGAACAAGAGAATACGACTGTCAGTAAAGACGTCAAATTTGCAATTTAACATCACTAGACAAGATTATTTACCTTTTCAGTTCTAATTTCTTTTTCGCAAGGCATTATCATATATGCAGGGATTAAGACTACTAAGTGTATATGTCTCGAATACCGAGCCAGAAGGAAATAGCAATCACCTGTGCACACATCTCCCCCATCTACTGGTAATTTCTTTAAAACATACCCAATAATATAACAAGATCAATTCTGATGCAGTAATTAGGAAAATAAAGTATCTGAAACTATTTTTTTACCATGAGAATACATTCTAGCATTGGGTCATTTTAATTGCAGGTTTTGCTCTATAAATGTAAAATATTTATAATTATAACTAAGGTTACATGTGAGAGCACTTTGGTGTCTTGCCAGAATGTTTTTATGCATGGTACAATTTCACCTGACACCAATGATGTTTCACGCGATCTCGCTATTTCCACCGTGAAAACAGTTTGTTGACATGTGATTGTCCAGCAACAACAAATATGACTTTAAGCGAAACAAAATATGCATACGTATCCATTTTCTATCAACAACACTTCATTTAGAGGAGTGAGTAGATGCAATATGATAGTGATTGCTGTAAATAATGCGGAATGAAGTTGTAAATATCGGAGAAGAAACTTGCATAATTCAATGTGGATTTGTTGACACTATTCCCCATAACTGATCACGACGACGAAAAAATGAGCAAAGCTTGAGGGGTTGGCTTACCTATGGAATATACCAATTTGGAGGGTCAAGTTAGGTGGTCAGCTTATCTATAAGATCCGCTTATCTACAGTAATCAGGGGTGGAAATAACTTTAAAATTGCTTGTGTACTCTGGTACAGTGGCACATGTAAAATCACTTGCCCTGATAATGTTTCCACTATACAAGACACCTTTCTTGTTGATTTTTTTAAATAAGCAACACGATGAACATTGGAAAGTCAACTGGACACTGGTACAGCGTGATATACAAATTTGCATGCCCGACAGAAAAAACACACTGGACTTGGGCGTCGGGCAATGGGTTATTTCCACCCGAGTAATATATAGTACATACTCATCATTGATGTTATACAGTGCTTACAGAGAAGGGTACTTACTCATCATCTGTGTGATACTTGAGGATAAGTCGCAGATGGTTATTGATGTACACCTACAAAGAAAATACCATCCATGAACATGCAATTTCAATAGTGGTCCATCAGCTCATACTTTCTGTTGCCAGCTGATGTATTAAAATGCACTAATTTGAAATACACATCCCAAAAGAAGTAAAGGATCACACAATTATATGTAATCTACAGTGTGGGCATGTAGAAGTTTTGGGAGATAACAATGTAGGTTACTGCAATTACCTCATTTCCAGTCTCATATCCAAGCTTGTAGCCATGCTCATACTGAACTTCTTTGCTGTCGAGCAGTTCAAATTTGGTTGCACACGGCAGATTATCAACAATTCTGTAATGATAAGGCAATTCATCCATCACAACACCACATAACGGGGTGGAAAATACACTCATTAATTAGTCCGACGACGACTAATGAAGAAAGAGTTTGTATGATACACTGCTGGACATGAAAAGCTCAAAAAAACAACCACACATTCAAAATGAACAAGATTTGTCAATGACTGGATGCTGAAAGGTATCACTCTTCTTTTCAAACACCTGCAATAAGATGGCAGTTGAGACCACTAGCCCAAACATGGCTCAGATTTTAGTGCTATCATATGGACTATTATCAGCCGAGCTTGCTATACCAAACATACTTTACTCAACTTGGGATACAGACCAGTGGCTAACACTTGATAGTGAAAGTGATGTTAGAATGTCATGTAGTTGTCATGTCAATAGTGTTTTTTTTGCGATCAGTACTAATCCAGTCTTATTACCGTCGGTTGGACATACAGGACTTCCTGACATGGAGAGTGAGTGCGTTTAGTTTTATGTCGCTTTTAAAATCCAGCAATATCACTGCAGGGAACACACCAGAAATGGGTTTACAAATTGTAGTGTTGTACCCATGTGGGGAATCGAACCTGGGTCTTCAGTGTGACAAGCAAACACTTTAACCACTAGGCTACCCCACCACCCTAATGACATGGCACTCATGGAGATCCGGTTTAGAATTGGTCTTCAGTAACCCATGAATATCGTAAGAGGCGACTAACAGGATCAGGTGGTTAGGTTCGCTGACTTGGTTGACTCATGTCATCGGTTCCCAACAGCGCAGATCGATGCTCATGATATTGATCACTACATTGTCTGGTACAGACTTGATTATTTACAGATCGCTGGCATATAGCTGAAATATTGCTTAGTGTAGCGTTAAAACAACAAACCAACCAACCAACTCAACTTTGACATGGTGAAGTGAATGAACATGATACTTACAGATGCACAAAGTAGTCGTGCTTGATCCTGTCAATAAAATCAGCTGCTCCACTCTGACTGATCTGCACAGGTTTGGTCGGACTACTGGGGTGGTTACACAGTGTCTCACATGAGATATTCTGGGCCATATTTACCTGGGTGAAAATTATTATAGAACATCAAAATCATGATGACGTCTTAATGCAGCAGATCAAAAGTAACATAAGGACTGTGATTTCTTTTCTGTAAATGACATCTTGCACGGATGACAGACAGATGGACAAAGGCAAAAGGAGTGAGACAGGATAACAGAAGGAATGAAAGCAATACATACCCTGTATGGTGTGTTGACAATACGATCTCCTCGCAAGACCTCACCTAAACAACAGATGACACATCACATAAAATGTTAAAACTGATCATGCTCATAAAATATACATTGTTTGGGTGTTTTGTGTTTAATGCCGAACACAGCAATATTTCAGCTATATAAGGGCAGTTTGTAAAATAATCCAGTCTGGACTGGACAATCCAGCAATTGACATCATGGGTATCTGATGCCTTCACAGGTGGATATGTGGATATGTGGGCGAGTGGGTGAGTGAGTTTTACACCACATGGGGACACCAGAAATCAACAATAGGCCTTCAAAAGTGTAAGTGAACCACCCTTCATGTCACTGGTTTGCCTGGTTCAGATTTGACCATTTTCCACTGTGATGTAGCAGTAACACTACTGCCTTCAGTATAAAAAGAAATTCACTGACACTGTTTAAAATCAAGGCAGCCCAATGACCCTGAAATGCATAACTTATGAGAGGAGAAACGTATACAACGTGAATAAACAAACTATTTCCCTGCCACTTACCCAGGTTCTCTGCCTTGTGGGTGATGCCATTAGGTGGTGGACAGAATGCCAGGGAATAGTATTCATATGGTAGCTGAGTCCTCACACTGGTCAACTTCACAGCCTGGAATCAGCACATTGGGTGAGTTAATGGTACAGACTAGGATAGTGACAGAAAAAAAGGCAACTTTTACAAAAGGAAGAATCTTGAACATGCTCAGCTGGTGCACGCAAGAAACGTAACATGATCATGGTAGACAAATGAACCTAATATAAAACATTGTGTTTCTTTTTATTTGTAACCAGGGAACTAAACAGATTGTTTTGATCTCTGTGCTGAAGCGCATAAACTTCCCTGCCTGACATAGGTTTTGATTTGTTGAAAGGAAAAACAGTCTGTAGATAATTCTGTAATCTTTAAAGATCACATATACTCTAGGGGGGTACAAATACATAAATCACTAATTGGCATCGTTATAAATGAAGCCCCATCATTAAAACTACTCATTTTGATCTTTAATTAACTTAAATCGACCTTTTTGACAACAGTGCACAATTCTCACCCGCGAACGAACTTTCATCCATTCATAATGGCGCGTTTCTGTGACGTCATGTGAGGAATAGATATGAGGGTCGATGTGAAAAATGAAAGCTATATGTTCTCACAATCTACTGTCATTTAATTTTGTCTCCTGCTTTGCCTAGTTTCCGAGTTACAACTTGTTTTCATAGACGATTCTGTCAAAATCGCTTGGTGTCGCTAGGCCTTATTTGTTCAAGCCAGATGCTAGTGAGAGCGAAACCGATGATCAGCCTCGCTCATCATGGTTATGGTTAATTTCTTCAACCTAAACAGTGCGACATTAAGAAAGGTGGATGCCCATCAGATGCAGTTATTTGAAAATATCCCTGGTAGTTCTGGTCTGATTGAAATAAAGTATCAAAGCAGTGTGGGCTTTTTCAGGTTTTCTAATGCCTGGATGTAATGACTGATCCAAATTGATCCCATTTCTGTTACCTCGATATTTAATCATGTCATGTAAAAATATGACGCCTATTACGTATGATATTAAAAATTGACATTTGATTTATTTGAATCCGTAAACTAAACAACCCTACTTTGCCATTGCTAGAAGAAACTGAAAATTTACTTAGGTAAATAGGTACATACAGTTTTAGCACACAGCAAATGCTTATGTGTATTTCTTATGCAACAATGAAGTTCTGTTTGTATTCTCAAAACAGTGTTGGCCCATAAGTTTTCACATGCAATACAGCAATTAATACTCCCTTGTTGTAACCCGTGTTAGGTGGTATAAACCTATACACATGTTATTTGTCATCATTCACTTGATGGTCAGTTAATGAATTTATAACAGGTATAATTAGTGGTAAAGCCACTTAGATTACCCGACAAAGGTTCCCATTTGGCATTTCTTGTGTCTGGAGTAAATACTCAACATTATAAACATCGATCAACAAAGTTTATTTGTTCTTTAACACAAACTTTCTACAAAAACATTGCCACAAATTTCACATTGATTTATAATGCAAAAATATATAAACATGTTTCTTTTGCATATTTCGTGTATTTGGACTTCTTAAGTTTTATAAATTACTGTTCATTCTGGTTATTTTTAGCATGGTGCTTTGTAACTTGTCAAATAAGTGTAAACAAAATTATCATCTGTAAAACAAGCGAGTGATATAATTCTTTGATGTGCTTTATATTTGAGAAAGCTTTCATACAGTTTCTTATCTATCAGATGTTATTCGTATTGTGACCCAAGAACCAAATAGACTTCAAAACTATTGTTTATACAACAAGTACAATTTTCTAACCAATTCTAATCATCAATTTGCTGTCTAAGATCGAATATAATAAATACATTCTTATTTGTTGTTACACACTGCACTCAGCAATTAATCCAGCTGAATGTCAGCGACCTGTAAATACTTCAGTTTGGTACAGACAATCTAGTCATTGACATCATGAGCATCGATTTATGCAAGCAGGCTACAAGGACATGCATTGAGTCTGAATATCCAAAAGCCCACTAATAACCTCCTACGATCAATCGAAGATCAATTTTAACCTGGGTCTTCACGGGTATCTGAAACCATTACCTTGACATCTACAACATCTCCTTTCTTGAACTCCACTGGGGCAACCCCAGGCACATAGAAGCATGCAACAGAGGATATGGTCAACAGGAAGATTACTGCACTTCCTACAGTGATGCTCTGAAAGAAAGGAAATGTTTTATGTTAGGTTTATTGTTATCACTTAACTTAAGGTGGTAAAAATAACAGATAAATAAAAAGTTTCCATACATTGTTTAAATCATCTATCAGCATGAACAAAGCATCACGATACTGAACCTTATGACAAAAAATGCAAAGGTTTCTCTCTAACGATTCTGCAAATGCCAAGGTTTGAGGACTGGTGTATATGAGAGGGGAATGTCACTGCACAGGGTTTTGCATCAGTGTGTATAGTGCACTAAAGCTGCAGCACCATCCCTATCCCCATCCCAAACCAAGTCCCTTCCCCTGCTTCTTAACTGACTAGTGTGCTATAACACACTATTATTATAGGATATTTATATAGTAGACATCGATAAAACATGTATTACTTAATTTCAAGTAGTGTGTGTGTGTGTGTGTGTGTGTGTGAGTGAGTGAGTGAGTGAGTGAGAGAGAGAGAGAACGAACATAATGGTGTCCCCTTCACACTAATAGCAGAGAAAATCTGTGTGTGAGAACGAACATGATGCAGATTTGAAAAACAACGGGAACTTCTGACTGATCAATGTATCTAATCTAGTCTAGTTACTGTCAATCCTCAGTCACATATCCAGTTTTTCTGCATTTCACATGAGACATATCAGATAAATCAATAATTGACCAACATATGCAACATCTTGAACTGATGTTATCTCCCTGCAATGTATGGTAAGGTGGCAGGTTTGAATTTTGGTGGTAATTTCTCCTCTTAAGTTCAACATGTGAATTACAACACTTAATCAATGCACATTCTTTTTTTGAATATGGCAAGCATCACAAATAATCTGCAAAGTGGTAGTTTTTACTGTGAAAAGGTACATGATGTGGCCAACTGTACATGTTGAACAAAATCCAGGGTTAAGCCTGAAACATCTGAAATTAAATTGTAATATGTGCCCAAAATGTTTGACTGTACTAGACTAACCACATTCCAAATCATTATTTCCAGTAGGTTTTAGTGATATTATCTGGACTAAATTATGAACGGTGAACTGATAATCCCATAAGTACTGAACAAAATGGCATCTTTATTAGATTCAAGAACCACAGGACTGCCACAAATTACCACAACCTTAACCCTGTCCACCAAAATAGCTGGTTTTTTTTACTTAACTAAATCCTAAGAAAAACATGAGCTTTACCATCAACTTTCCTCCACTGAAAAACATGACTGAAGCACAGCACTTGCACTGTTGGTGCTGCTGTTTTGCTGAGCTCTATCATTTTGTTTTGAGAATATATTTGGGCATGAAATAAAGGCCTGAAGTCATTTATTTCATACATAATGTAAACAAACATAGAAACATTAAGGTACTGGCCCTTTCTGTTTCATCTGATTAATACATCTTCAAGCTGGCAACATGGGTTCAATCCTTTTTCATCTTCATTACCATCATGCTAATTGGAACCTGACATTGTGTCTAGTTCAATACAAAAATGCTGATAGTTCAATCAATTGTCAAAAGTGATGACAAGGTTACAAAAACATATTTCAAATATCAATTTGATGAGGTTAGTCACTACAATTCATACAACCCACAAGACACACACTCTGAGCAAGACAGCTAACATATGGCAATCAATGGCTTCTGAACATGTACATCATAACTATTACATACGCGAGAAAAATATTAGGACGACACGATGAACTAGTATTGCAGAAACAGAAATCAAACCGCTCGCAGACCGGCTTCGACATGTACTGCATACAATTCAAGGATGTCTTGGGACTTCCGACTTGACATTTCAGAATCTAATGATGTTCCTGTCTCCATTTATCCCAAACCAAACATTGCACTCAAACTCTTAAGATTCCATTTACAGTTATTATGGCCATCGTATAACGTATTATTTCTCCCTGTCCTGCAAAAATACTCAGTTTCAAAAACATGACAACCGACTTACCAGCGCCGCCATCTTGCTACAAACGTGGACCCCGTGACGTCACGTTTGAGGCTGTATTAAATCTGGACCTGTGTTATCTTCCACGTTGCTCTTGCGCCCACGGCAACGTATTATATAACAACAATTAACACAGCTACCGGTTTCCTGACTGGGTGGTTCTGTAATTTCTAGGACTATTTTCCCTTATCGCAATTTTTTAAACACGCATGATCTACGTTTTTCAAACAACTTATGTTAAAAGATAATACGGACTAAAGGTACGTTTCCCGTTGGAAATAAAACATTCATTTGCTGACTTATTCATAGGGGTGTCAGCTTTATCATACGTTTGTGAATGATAACAATAACATCAGGAAACGTTAGAAATGTATATGGATATAAACCAGTTGCATATACATAAGACACCTCACTATATTCCATGTGCATCTATATCCATATGAGAGACTATTCCTTTCTTCGTGGCCTCTCGTCTAACCTGACACCCCTCTCAATCGTCCAGTCGCTGTAACTTCCGTCCGCGCATGCTTTCGCTCTTTCTTTCCGAACCTCGTGCAGCCAAGATTGTGTTTTGGCTCACCGCTGTTCAAAGTTTGAATCTTTGATTAAGTCGGCCAGATATAATCATAAAACATGGTATGATCATTTTCAGAAGTATTATTTTACTGTTATTCAAATTCTAAGAGCAAAAATCCATGGAAATAACACTATGTGGTCAGAATACTGGAAAAGTTTATGGTTGCTTCCCTTGAATCTCACCCCCGAGCACCTGTTGTTACTGTTATAACGCTAACAGTTTGGGAAGTTATATCAATATACAACTGCGAGAACTGTTTCACGCTAGAAAATTATCAAAAGAAATTATGATTTTCCTAACACTCGATCCAGATTCCTGCCAGAAATAAAACATCTACTAATCGCGGTCTCTTGTGGGAGAGCCATGGTTCTTTAAAGTTCTTTTCTAAGAAAATGCTGTTGTTAGTAACTTAATGAGAAGCATCCTAGTAAGAAAGGGGGTGCGTTTAAGGGAGGAAAGAGTTCCTTCTGTTCCCCCACTTCTTTCTTCCACAGATTAATAGTGGTGACGCAACCTGGTTCAACCCGATAATATTGTAATTTTTGGGCTTTTAGTTATGTTTGTGAGCTCTAGTAATTGTTGTGTTAGGTTTTGTTAATAATTATAGTATATATAAATCTATGAATATTATTTGGGATGAGGAAATGGGAGGAACTCTTACCAGAATCTTTCACCCTGGTAGTGGTACAGTATCGCTCAGCATAAGACGCTGTATCGGATGAACTTTCTGATCGGTCAGTCAGCATGGGGGGTTCTAATATCTTGGTCTGAGAGATCAAAACGGTCACAGACTCACACAGGCTTTAGGGGTGAAACAGTACGCTCTTGCCACTGTACGTATTGCGGTACAAGGCCTTTGGTTCGGTCCGTTTCAGTTCGGTATATGAGAACTTACTTCCAGGAAAATAGCGGCCACCTAGCAAACAAAATGGGTTTATTTTGACAAAACGATTCGATTCCTAGACATTTTAGAAAAAGTTTAAGAAGGTTAATAAAATGACGGTACGAAAACTGAAAATACCGATTGCATTATGTTATACCGAACCGAAGGCAAAATACCGCAGTTCTACTAATGCCGCGGTACACCGTTTCAACCCTAACAGGCATGTAACGTCTGTAATTTGAATTGACATTCCAGATGTACGTAACACATTTCCAATATTTAAACACCCTGTCATTTCTGTGTTACATAACTTCTACAGCTGGCGATAATCGAACATTACAAAACTCAGATAAATGGAACTTTGTTTTACTAAATTACAGTAAGTTGAGTGGTGGTGTAGACTATTGGTTAAAGTGTTTTCTTATTACGCTGAAGACCCTGGTTCGAGTCCCCACATGGGTACAATGTGTGAATCTCATTTTTGGTGTCTCCACGCCATGATATTGCTGGAATATTGCTAAAAGCCTACGTAACACTGAACATACACTCTCACTTGTTTTACATTCAAACTGCACATCAACATTGAATATAGCTTCTTTGTATGATAATTCTTGGTCTTTAATTTCAGTCTTACAAAGACACAAAGGCTCCAGCAGAAGAGGCCCCGATCCATAGGATCCGGATCACTCTAACCAGCAGAAATGTAAAGAGTCTTGAGAAGGGTATGGAACTAGTTCTTTTTCTTTAGTGGAAATAGACCCTTGGGGATTCCAAGTTGGGAAAGGACCTCATCACCTATGTTTGCCGTACAAGGTGACGTATAGGATGGGGTAGTCATGTTCAGTGATTTGGTTAGCATGTTAACGACACATACTGTTTTGTACTAGTGCAGAGTTACATCTCTGGTTTCTTTCACATGGCTGCTTATCCCAGGGCTTGTGAAAACTATGTGACATGTTCAGTGAGTGAGTGAGTTAAGTTTTACGCCGCACTCAGCAATATTCGAACTATATGGCAGTGGTCTGTAAGGAATCGGGTCTGGACCAGACAATCCAGTGATCAACAGCATGAGCATCGATCTGCGCAATTGGGAACCGATGACATGTGTCAACCAAGTCAGCGAGCCTGACCACCCGATCCTGTTAGTCGTCTCTTATGACAAGCATGGGTTACTGAAGGTTCATTCTAACCCGGACCTTCACGGGTCGTGTGACATGTTCAATTTGCATTGATAAGACTGCACTGGTGTAGGTAAAACTGTAGGTGGATATATCATTCATTTGTTTACCTTTGTGGGAGGAAAAATGAAATTGGTAAAAATATATGCAGCATGATAATACCATTTTTTTTATTTGAACTCTGAAATACTATGACATTGTTGATCAATATTCATGTGCTGTGACATTGTTTCCAGTGTGTGCTGACCTCATCAAGGGTGCCAAGGAAAAGCAGCTGAAGGTAAAGGGGCCAGTGCGTATGCCAACCAAGGTGTTGAGGATCACCACCAGGAAGACCCCCTGTGGTGAGGGGTCCAAGACATGGAGTCGCTACCAAATGAGGATCCACAAGCGAATCATCGATCTGCACAGTCCCTCTGAGATTGTGAAGCAGATCACCTCCATCAGCATCGAGCCAGGTGTAGAGGTCGAGGTTACCATTGCTGACGCATAGATGTGTACATGACAGACAATAAACATGGAAACCTCATTCCATTTTGTTATTCTTTTTAATCAACAGATTTATTCTCAACCACTGGTCTGTTTTGTCAGGTCCAGGAGCGGTGGGGTAGCCTAGTTGTGAAAGCGTTCGCTCTATCCGAGTTCGATTCCCCACATGGGTACAATGTGTAGCCCATTTCTGTGTCCTCTGCCGTGATATTGCTGCAATATTGCTACAAGCAGCGTAAACCCAAACTCACTCACTTGTCAGGTCCAGGGTGCGACACGGCAATGTTAATAAATGTCTGTACAACCAATTCTGTTTAACTAGCCACAGTCTGAAATATTTACTATTGCTATCTGATGGTAATGAATGGGCTACACAGTGTATACCAATTGAAACAAAACTTTTCCTATCTGAATCCCATGTGAGTGCTTACCCGTGAAGATCTGGGTTAGAATTGATATTCAGTAACCCATGCTTGTAAGAGGCAAGTAATGGGATTGGGTAGTCAAACTCACTGACTGGTAGACACACATCATATCCCAATTGCATAGATCGATGCTCATGCTGTTAATCAGTGGATTGTCTGGTCCAGACTTTATTATTTTCAGACTGCCACCATATAGCTGGAAGATTGCTGAATGCAGTGTCAAACTCGACTCTCTCAATCACCCACCCATCTGAGTGCATGTAATTCCCCTGCATCCTTTGGAGAAAAGGTCATTTTTGTAATAGCAACTATGCTGTGAACATCGCTGGCCATGAGGAGGGATGCTGGATGGTGTTTCAATCCCATGCAGCGTTGGCTCGTCACGCTGAAGACCCGGGTTTGATTCCCCACATGGGTACAATGTGTGAAGCCCATTTCTGGTGTCCCCGGCCCTGGTGTTCCTGGAATATTGCTAAAAGTGTCGTAAAACCAAACTCCCTCGCTCAATCCCATGCATATAGTGGTAAAGGCCTGACACTTGAGACACTCCTGCCACAATCAGCTGATATTCCAAGATACTGGACCCTGTGTTTCAGTATTTGCCAGATGAGTATGGTCCAAATGGTCATTGATACCTAGGAGTGCACGTAGCCCATTGACATGTGCTGAGTTGAGTCCCCTCTCCGTTTTCAGGATTTTTAGACCACGAGGGCAGATCTAAGATGGGTCATTTATGATTCTCTTCCTTTGCAACCCACAGACACTGTTCTGAATGTAAAGTGCATGCTGCGATGTACTGAAGATTGACTTTATCATACGTGGTTTCACATTTGGAGCAGATCTACGTCATCTGTATGCATTACCACGTGTCCGGGAACAAGTGCTTGTGTCCCTGACATGTATCAACCGTGATCAGTAGTACATTCACTTACATGGCATAATTCCTCCGGGCCCTTTTGTTATTGTGTATTCGGATAGTGGCATTATTCGAGTTTTTCATTTTTTTCAACAGGTGGGATTGGCAGCGGGCATACACTTCCGGGAGGGCGTTTTTGAGTTTTAATATCCTGTTGAAATAGAACACTTGACGATGCACCCGTCTTCAGACAGTAAAGACAATTTTACCCCATCTTTCTTTACTCACTGCACGTGCAGACCGCCTCCGTTGTGTAGTGGTTAGAACGTCCGCCCGGAGAGCGGAAGGTCGCGGGTTTGATCCCCGACCGCGTCATACCAAAAGACGTTAAAATGTGGTACTTGTTGGTCCCTGCCTGGCGCTCGGCATTAATGGGTACAACAAGGACTGGTCGGCTCGGAGTCAGTATAATGTGTCTGAGTGGGGTATTCATGCCTCACTGCGGCATGGTATCCCTGGGCTAGCACTATAAAATCAGCTTTAGTCTGGACTAGTACAAGCAGCCGCACATACACATACACACGCATGCACGTCGTCATATGAGCGAAATATTCTCAAGCACGACGTTAAACCCAATTTCACCTCACTTCACCTCACCCCAATTGCGCAGATCGATGCTCATGCTGTTGATCACTGGATTGTCTGGTCCAGACTCGATTATTTACAGACCGCTGGAATATTGCTGGGTGCGGCGTTAAACTAAACTCACTCACTCACACACTCTTATCAACAAGTTTGACTTAAATTCCAAATGAGGGCAAAATGGTGAATGGGTAGTGTAGAAGTTGTAACAAACAAACTCAGCATCGTATTTCAATGAAAAGCTCTGAGAAGTACCATTTTTCACATCCCTGAACGAATAGAGGGAATTGTGTTGCAGAGTCATGGGTCATAGTTCGAGTTGTACCTGCAAGCTGACCGCCTCCCTGGTGTAGTGGTTAGAGCGTCCGCCCGGAGAGCGGAAGGTCGCGGGTTTGATCCCCGACCGCGTCATACCAAAAGACGTTAAAATATGGTACTTGTTGGTCCCTGTCTGGCGCTCGGCATTAATGGGTACAACAAGGACTGGTCGGCTCGGAGTCAGTATAATGTGTCTGAGTCGGGTATTCATGCCTTCACTGCGGCATGGTATCTCTGGGCTAGCACTATAAAACCAGCTTTAGTCTGGACTAGTACAAGCAGCCGCACATACACATACACACGCATGCACGTCGTCATATGAGCGAAATATTCTCAAGCACGACGTTAAACCCAATTTCACCTCACCTCACCTCACCCCAATTGCGCAGATCGATGCTCATGCTGTTGATCACTGGATTGTCTGGTCCAGACTCGATTATTTACAGACCCATATAGCTGGAATATTGCTGGGTGCGGCGTTAAACTAAACTCACTCACTCACACACTCTAATCAACAAGTTTGACTTAAATTCCAAATGAGGGCAAAATGGTGAATGGGTAGTGTAGAAGTTGTAACAAACAAACTCGTATTTCAAATCTGCATCGTATTTCAATGAAAAGCTCTGAGAAGTACCATTTTTCACATCCCTGAACGAATAGAGGGAATTGTGTTGCAGAGTCATGGGTCATAGTTCGAGTTGTACCTGCAAGCTGACCGCCTCCCTGGTGTAGTGGTTAGAGCGTCCGCCCGGAGAGCGGAAGGTCGCGGGTTTGATCCCCGACCGCGTCATACCAAAAGACGTTAAAATATGGTACTTGTTGGTCCCTGTCTGGCGCTCGGCATTAATGGGTACAACAAGGACTGGTCGGCTCGGAGTCAGTATAATGTCTCTGAGTCGGGTATTAATGCTTCACTGCTGCATGGTATCTCAGTGGGCTAGCACTATAAAACCAGCTTAAGTCTGGGCTAGTACAAGCAGCCGCACATACACATACACACGCATGCACGTCGTCATATGAGCGAAATATTCTCAAGCACGACGTAAAACCCAATTTCACCTCACCTCACTTCACCCTAATTGCGCAAATCGATGCTCATGCTGTTGATCACTGGATTGTCTGGCCCAGACTCGATTATTTACAGACCGCCGCCATATAGCTGGAATATTGCTGAGTGCGGCGTAAAACTAAACTCACTCACTTCCACACTCTAATCAACGAGTTTGACTTAATCAAATGAGGGCAAAATGGTGAAGGGGTAGTATAGAAGTTGTAACAAACAAACTCAGCATCGTATTTCAAATCTGATATTTTAGGAATTATTTCACAATTTACCTATGGGATAATGACTAGAGTTATTACTGTATCCAATATTGCTATCCGCCAGTGATCCAATGAAAAGCTCTGAGAAGTACCATTTTTCACATCCCTGAACGAAAAGAGGGAATTGTGTTGCAGATTCATGGATCATAGTTCGAGTTGTACTTGCAAGCTGACCGCCTCCGTGGTGTAGTGGTTAGAGCGTCCGCCCGGAGAGCGGAAGGTCGCGGGTTTGATCCCCGACCCTGTCTTACCAAAAGACGTTAAAACATGGTACTTGTTGGTACCTGTCTGGCGCTCGGCATTAATGGGTACAACAAGGACTGGTCGGCTCGGAGTCAGTATATTGTCTCTGAGTGGGGTATTCATGCTTCACTGCTGCATGGTATCTCAGTGAGCTAGCACTATAAAACCAGCTTAAGTCTGGGCTAGTACAAGCAGCCGCACATACAAATACACACGCATGCACGTCGTCATATGAGCGAAACATTCTCAAGCGCGACGTTAAACCCAATTTCACCTCACCTCCCCTCACTTGCAAGCTTTAGGATTAAACTGTTTTCAGTATATCGTCTGATGTTTTACAAATATTTGAAACTTCAGTGGATATGATAGACTGAATATATGATTTTGATAGAAACAAACAATTCTTTCTAAATTAATTAGGAGCTCCAGTGATAAGGGAGATTCTGATCCTGAGGAAATCTAGACTTGCTTTCTTTCAAGTGAATGAGTATCATCTTAGCAATATCCCAACAATATCACGACGGTGACACCAGAAATGGGCTTCAAACATTGTAGCCAAGTGGGGAATCGAACCCGGGTCTTCGGCGTGACAAGCCAACGCTTTAACCACAAGGCTACCCCGCCGCCCCTTTCTTTTAGGGCTTTAGTAATGCAGAAAGGGCTTGGAAGTAGGGGAAATATTGCCGATCAAGGACTGTGAGACAGACTTAAGATACGATGGTTATGTATTATTCTTGCTTTTGATTGGTTAGCCTGAAACTCACGTTAAACGCCCCGGTTTCATTAAAAATTGAACTCTATTTATGACGAGCTACGGAGCTGGAGTAAAGGTGGGATTTAAATGATATTAAATAAGTATCCCCATCCCTCATATTTTCTGCTGAGGTATCATTGTGACATGCCGTGATGTAGATGATATTCCATTCCGAGTTTGGTAGCCACAGGACATTCTGGTGACTTACTGTAGCCTACAGACTCGCCAGTGGGAATGTATTTTTCAAGTTACGGGGTGAGTTGGTGAACTGGTATAAACTTCAGCTTTGGCAAGGGGGGAATGTCTCAGATCCATTTATATCTTTGGTGAATAGCCGGTACATCGCTTGGGAAACATAGTTACTGTTTAACGGAACCGACAGAACTCGTGACCCGAAAACTTGATGTAATGGTCTAGGTCTACCTATGCACACCAAAGACCGGTTTCCCGAGCAACACAACTGAAGCTTGATGGCCATAAAAATATATTTATCATCCAAAGAAATTAATTATGAATTAAACATAGTAGAATAACGATTTTACAGTCATATTATAATGACGCAATGTCCTGCTGAATATAATGGAATAAAACGCCAGCGTTTCGTTTTGCAAAACGAAACATAATAGCGAAAAGCTTGGATTATCTCCCTTTGACCATAGGCGACAACGTACAGCGCTGAAGCACACGAAATGCCTATCAATATTTTCTGACGTGAAAACCCAAATCATATGCTCGGATATATATACACACACGTGTAAGTTGAAAAGTTATGAAAACATGTGAAAAGTAGAAATTCAGAAACGAATAACTGGGATCTTATTAACTTTAACTTTATCATTTTTTTTCCAGCTTGTACCATCCCTACAGTTAGGCTCTGCGAACATACAGTGGTCAGTTGATATAGTTGTTAGCTATTTAGCTCTCTAGGGCGAATGAAATCCCTTTAGGTGGATATTCGAGACAGTTAATACTCTCGCACTGACGTTATATATTTTTCGTCTTTGTATAATCAATATAACAGAAGCCGCTGTGTTTAATGGAGACTAGTAGGCCTATTTACAGTTCAACAATTTAAAGCACAATGAGACGTCCGAATCAAGGAGTATACATAAGTTTGTATGTTAGGCCAGTAGGAGCATCACCCCACCCCACACACGTCTCTCTCAAATACATTTTCTCTCCACTCTCGCCTGTTAGTGCACTTGTTTACTTCTTGCGATCGGGCTGAAAAGCGGCGCGGTTAGTATCGGTTATCTCCCTTTGTCCATAACGCTTCTCGATAGCTCCAGTCTTGATTTGAATAATTGCCGGCAGCAGCTTCTCAAGCAAAATTTTTTTCTATGTCACAGAGTTCAAAGTCTTGCCCAGAAACCTAATTATAATCAATGGCGGGTCGCGGCAGTGTTTGCAAATAAATTTAAAGGCATTTGCATGCGTTAGCTATTGATATCTTGACCATATCACTACACGACGTGAATGTACATTATGAGCTGTACACAAACCATGTACACGAGTAATGGACACGATGTAGTGAGAAGCCCCCCAAACATCTAAGGCCTTTTTTGTCGTCGTCATTCACTTCCCCGGCTGATTAACTCGACCTTTACATTCATGGTCTCTGAACCAACCACGCCTATACCTGTCTCTACGAGTAATTCATACATCCCTGACTTTGTCCCATCTGTAACTGCCGAGAATGACTGATCGTATTCTTGTGACGCTGTTTCTTTATATTCTCAATCCTATACATCCGTATTAGACCACCGTCCCATCTCGAACTACGCATGTCTCGAATGTAATGCCTCTCTAGAACAAAATCTTCGGTAACAAACGTCTCCTTATGCAAGTAAGTATAATTAAATTTGTTGTTAAATTTCTCGAATTTCGATTCATATGCACACGTTGTTTGATCCCAGGAATGTTAACTTTGTCACGATACAGCATATTATTTATAGTTTTGCCTCGAATTCTAACAGACATACTAGTATAATATTATATTCAAAATGATCTCCGTGCACAAACATTCCAGATCTATTGATATTCTGTCCTTGGACACATAAGCACATTTTGAGGCACGTGTTTCCAGATTCAAAATATTTCTTCAAGTTGGTTCAAGAATGTTTTCGCCAAGAATTTTCTTCGGTATTTTCTCTGGTATTATGGAGGAATCATGGTCCTGTGCCCATGTTCAGCAAGGACTTTGATGTTGAAATGCATGTTCTGTGTGAAACAATGGTACTTTCTATACATAACACTAGTAATCGTTTACTGTTATATTGTACATTAAAAAATATGAACTTCTGATATACATAGCTCCTATTTAAGAACTGGAGTCAAGTTGTTTGTCTCCGATTTCGAGTCGGGACCGGCAATATCCCTTCTGGGTTTCCATACAAGCCCTTTTGTAATCAGTTTGACAAATTCAACATACACGTCTGCGTTGAACCTATCATGAAATTACCAACCAAGGTCTCGTATTAATACCCGAACACAAATGTCCCAGTACATTTAAGTCTATTTAAACAGCTATTTTAAGCCAGTCGTGATAGCTTGATTATATATGTAAGAGTTTGACGAATGTGGTCTGCACTTTAATTTTATCTCGTGTCTTCGTGTCCTTTGTATACACTCGCTATGACGTCAATGTACACACATTTCAGGTATACCTTCCTGGCTTGCCTGTAAGCTAAAAATAACCAACTTGGTTATTTTTAGAGCGCATATATAAGGCTGAATACGGGTGGGCACCTGTCATTCGTGTCTCGTCGCTCCCACGGTGTCAGCTGTTCGGCGCAGTGAGACTTTCCCACACGTTTGTATACAAACACCCACCCACTTCAAGATCAGATGTATGCGTCAGAGTCGAATGTTGAAACAAGTTTAGTTTGGAGGTTTAGGAAGTATGTCACCATCTTAAATATTCACCTTGAGAACGTTGCAAGGCGTTTGTCTTTCACGAAATCCGCGTCTCTCCCTTCATGTTTGATGTAGCCCAATGGTTTAGTGTCCGCTAGTCACACTATAGTCATGGGTTCTATTTCCAACATGGTTACAATGTATGAAGACCATTTCTGGTGTCCCCCGCCGTGATATTGCTGGAATATTTCTAAATGATTATGCTTGACGATGTACATGTTTAAGGCCAACATCAGATCAAAA
Source organism: Haliotis rubra (assembly GCF_003918875.1). NCBI lineage: Eukaryota > Metazoa > Mollusca > Gastropoda > Lepetellida > Haliotidae > Haliotis > Haliotis rubra. The sequence continues at coordinate 875,256 of NW_025766997.1, forward strand.
GTGATGTCAAATGCACACATATAGCTAAACTATGCCAAACAAATAATAATTATCTTCCTTTCCAAAATGCTAAAAATGCACAAAAAAAAACCAACCAAACCCGTAAAACCATACTTGGTGTGGAAGTCGCGGTGGCTGAGCGGGTAGGCGGCTGACTTTGCGTGCCGGATGGGACTCAACCCAACAAAAGTACTAGAATCTCTACTTTACTAAGAAAGTGTAATCCCAAAGATAACACATGTTTTAAAACCATACTCACTCACTCCTTCATGTTTTAAGTCAGGTATCCCAGACGCTATACACCTTGAAGTTTACTGTCATGTTAGTCAAGCGCTTTAGGGAAAAGAAATAAGTTTAAAACGAATCTCTTTTTCAAAGTCAAGACACATCATTCAATGTAGTATAGCCTGTTAAACAGAAGTAACAATAAAATATTACTGATTTGATATTGCCCGTAGCGGTGTGAAACAGCATTCACTCAATCCCTTCCATCTTATTGCGGAAATACTCGTAAGGGAAAACCAGTCAATAAATCCACGAAACTTTATCATGTTCCAAACATGCAGATCTGCCCCCGGAATATTGACTTTATTTATCAGACCAATCACTGTAGTAGCAAGAGATAACGATACCATTAGTGCTATGGTAACGTTAAAGTCTTCCTCCTTCATAGGCGAAACTGTCGTGAGTCAAACAAGGAAAACGGGATGGATTTTCAAAATATTATACTATGTCAGTACCGCCATAACAGCATCGAAACAGAAGTGAAGCTAGATGTCAACTTTACTGTATATTGTGGTTCAGTCGTATGGGGCACATTTACTTCCCTTATGTCTGCCAGAATCCGATGATCATAGGATTGAAACCCAGATGGCACGCATTAAGCTGTGACACTATGGCTGTGACACTGTTCGAAGGTCCCTTATCTGTGACGTTTCTGCTTACATAGATGGCAGTTAACGACTCACCAGATGTTGCATTTGCAGAATAATTCCCCAGAATATTACGTTACATCGGCATATAATTATATGATAGTCTGTCTCACAGCCCCTGAACCATCTTATTTTCCCTACAGCCCAGCCCTACCTGCAATGCTACACAACCAGAAATTATTGAGACTTTAAGATTGTAATTTATTTTACTGATCAAAGAAGTTAGAAAGTCGTGGTCCATGCTGTCCCAATATCGGACCACCTCTTCTTTCATTTCAGCAATATTTGTCAGATTTTTCTTATTGACACTCTCCTTCATAAGTCACGAAACATTTTCTATTGGATTTAGGTCAGGGCTATAGCTTGGCCAATCTAATAATGTCATATTTTGGGTCCGAAACCAGGCCTGTGAATGCTTTGAACGATGTTTTGGGTCGTTGTCCTGCTGGAAAATCCAAACATTTCCATAGAACACGTAAGCAGATGGAAGTAAATGTCCCTCGAGAATATCTGTGTACCGCTCACTGTTCATATTCCCTTCAAATACACAGAGGGGCGTTGCCCCTAACACAGATATGCCACCCAACACGTTAAATTTCGGACTGTACTTTGGGCGCTGATACAAAGGTTTTTCAGTTTGTTTGGTCCAGAATTTCAGTGTATTAGGAAACAGCCACACAGAACTTTCATCTGAGAAAATCACATTGTCCAAGTTACAATTTCTGTGCTGTAAGCACCAGTTCAACCTTCGCTCCTTTTGTTCAGGTTTCATGATCGGTGATGGAATTCCTCGACTTTTCTGCCAACCCATTGCATGCAGCTCAGTTCTAATTGTCTCCTTACAGACAGCCACAGTTCCTCTATCAATCATATCCAGACTTAAGTCTTCTAAACTCCTTCGTTTGTTTTTAGAAACAAAAATACCAAGCCGCCTCCTGTCACCGACAGTCACTTTTCTGGGCCTACCTGCGCCTCCCTGGTGCTCAATGCCATATCCATTTGCAATATTTTTCAAAACACGATAAACAATGGACAAAGGGATGCCTGTTCTACTTAAAATCACTTTAGCTGATCTGATGTCCTTGTTATAATACTCTAAAATCAACTTCCTCTTCTCTAAATCATCCATACTGATGATCACTGGAAATGTCGTCTGCTAGCAAGTAAACAAAGGGGGATAACTCTTCACAAAGTAATTAAAAAGAATTAACGGAGTTGTCTCTCTTAAATGAAACCAAGCACTTGATAGCTAGCTGGTCAAGGTTGTTTATACTAGAAATCCAATAAGACATATTCCTAAAATTCTCAATAATTTCTGGTCATACTATAAAGCCCTAAATGGAGCAAGTCTAGATGTCCTTAGGTTCTGAAATCTCTGGTCTCCCTGGGGCTCCTTTTCAATTGAAATGGGTTTATTTGTTACAATCAAAATTATATATAATCAAGCACTAAGCATTAGGCTAGTTATATAAGTATACATGTGTATTTTATATTTGAGTACGTGTGAATATTATCGAAATATCTGTGTATAGTATGTGAGTGCATGTAAGTATCAGCGCACCCGTTGTTTTGCCTTGAAGAACACATGTAGACAGACATTCAACTGGCAATACGAAGAAATATTATGTCGTTTTCATAGCTTTAATCAATATATTTCTCTCTCAGACGCTGTGTTTAGCATTAAGAAATTGCAAAACGACAACATCCGACCGTATCTCCAACTAGGTCAAGTTGCTAACCACGCCACATAGGAGGCGCGTGCCGGGTAGATCACGTGACTGGGTGTGTAAACGGATGAGAGGTCACGTAAGAGCTTGTCGCACCCTTTTTGCGTCATGGGTAGAAGTGAAGTGTTTATGTCTAATCTTCCGAGAAGACAGGACATTCAACACATCCGTTCCAGTTTTATAGATGACGTTCCTGTCGACAACGAGGATGCTGACGAATTCGTACGGATACCCACCCAGGTAAATATATTTTGTATTTTTGAACAGACTTTGAACAGAAGAGATGAATACGTATGTTTTAAAACAAGGGTAAGTTTTATTATCGGTTTTGAGGATAATGCCATTTTTGTTTGTGTATTTGAAACGAAATACAGAATACGCAGGTAGCAAGCTTACCCTTCGTGACAACAGTATATTCGGCACATTCAGGTTCGGTACAACCATGTTTGACTGTACATCGGTCTCTCATACAATCTTTTAGACGAAATGTTGATATTGCGAATACGATGTACAGGGACCACATACTGCTCATAGTGTTCCAGAACCCACAAAAGATGTATTTATAATGTATACACACCGCGACAGAGTAATTACTATCACTTGGAATAACGGTGTGTTCTTTTCAGTAGTATATGCACAAGGGCAAAATATGTCAGAAGCATCTGAAGTTTAACCCTTTCTCCGACAAGGTATAAAGTATACTGATGTAAGATTAGGGTTAAGATGGATCAAGATGGCTTGATAAAATACTTGATATAACCTTACTGGGTCTTTGGCAAGTTGTTTGTTTTGTGCATTTATATTGTCTTTAGATTTATGCTCATTAATGATATTTCATTACTGATGGACATATATGATTAATTTCCTTGCGTTTTGAGTACTAGTATATAGTATATGTTATTTGAATATGTTATTTTGATATTAATTTTAATATTCTTATTTTATTCCTGGTGTGGAAGTTTTTCTGTAGTTGTACGTATTTCAATGAAGCATGTATATTGTTGATTATTGCAGTGCCCTTTCTCCGACCAAGCCTCCCTTGACCCCTGTTTTGAAAGAGGCGATACTGGCACACAGGGTTACAAGTGGTGTTATGGAGTGTGCCAAGCTCCTCCGCTGTAACCCTGACAACGTGATGCTGTGCGTACTGCCTGAGGCGCGTGGACAGCATGACGTCACACTGGACATCCAACACACCCTCATTGAGGCGTTTTGTTGGGAGAATGACATCCAACTCATAAAGGTAAATGTTGGAATCGTGACGCTACGAGACCATTCTCTTTTTTGGGTTGATTGTGTTAAATTAGTTAAACAATGTACCGTGATGTATCAACCGTTCTTGCTGTCCCAAGATTCGTAATCATTTGTAAGCCTGCGTGGTCTAGCGGGTAGAGCGTATGCCCGGGAAACTAAGGCTCGGTGGCTCGATCCCCGGTCGTGTCATACCAAACAGATGCTAGAAGAAGGTATTGGGTATAGTGCAAAGGGATACAGGTTTGTTTGTTGTTTAACGCCGTACTAAGCAATATTCCAGCAATATTGCGGCAGTCTGTAAGTAAACGAGTCTGAACCAGACAATCCAGTGATCACATCATGAGCAGTGGGCATAAGCTGACATGTGTCAACCAAGTCAGTGAGCCTGACCACCCGATCCCGTTAGTCGCCTCTTACGACAAGCATGGGTTGCTGAAGACCAATTCTAACCCGAATCTTCACGGGTAGGGAGGGTACATGTAGTACGGGTCGGCTCGAACAGTATAATGTATCTGAGCGGGACGTCCATGTTAAAGTGCGACAGTGTCTCAGTGCGCTAAATAAACAAAATGGCATCAGTCCCTACTTGTACAGGCAGTAACAGTGTAACAACTTTGAACCCGACGTCAAACGCCACGTCACATCACCTCACCTATTATGGCTGGAATATTGAGTGAGTGAGTGAGTGAGTTTCGTTTTACGCCGCTTTTAGCAATATTCCAGCAATATCACGGCAGGGGACACCAGAAATGGACAGGCTGGGATATTGAAAAAAATGGTGGTAAAAATTCATTGCTGACTGAGAAGCACTATTCTCGAATGGCTGATATTGTTGCTTGTATTGACAACCCATAAATGTGGACAAGGCTCTAAAATGTGAATGAGTTTAATTTTACGCCGCTTTTAGCAATATTCCAGCAATGTCACGGCGGGGGACACCAGAAATGGGCTTCACACATTTTACCCATGTGGGGAATCGAACCCGGGTCTCATCGTGACGAGGGAACGCTTTAACCACTAGGCTACCCCAGCTGCTCCAATATGCACATGGTGGCGTGACGTACAGTTTCCTACGCTAATAACGAACTGACGGATATAACGAACTTACCGAGCACTTGTATTTTTTAGTCGAGATGCATATAACGACCTAAAATCAGTGGCCCTTTTGAGTTCGTTATAACCGTTGGGCGATGGGGTAACCTAGTGGTTAAAGCGTTGGCTTGTCACGCCGAAGACCCGGGTTCGTTCCCCACATGAGCACAATGTGTGAAGCTCATTTCTGGTGTCCCCCGCCGTGATATTGCTGGAATATTGCTTAAGGCGGCGTAAAAAACCTCACTTACTTGTTGTAACCGCGTAGTGTACTGCAGCTGGAATATCGGTGACAGCAGGGTTAATCAACAACCGCTCACACACCATATAACGATCCGTCTTCCTGGCCCCTCAGATCTATTTCATTACTACCTAAAAACATCGACGGCCGCAACACCCAACAGAAAAAGATAAATATTAATAAATAAGTTGACAATGTCTCCATTTCATGGGCAATGCATCGTGACGTAATTTTATCGTACATAACGCATTATCTTTGAGCTGTTGAAAATGATATCGTCAGAAGATAGATATTTTTTCTCTCCCAAAATTAATATCTGTTCGGCTTCTGTGACGCAGGTACAGTCACAACGTGGTAACAAACAAGTGATAAACGCTAACATGATTTATAACTATTTTTGTATGTGCGAGTGTCAGTTTGCTGCGGACTCTTACGGCCGTATTGACCCATTTCTATCGTATACTGGCGCTTCCAGTGGCTAGCATAAACACTTCCTTGCACGTTGTGATATATAATCATATGATACTCTTTTTCTGGAAGTGTTCGAACTTTCCATGAGATCTGGTTTATTTGTAAGTGTGAACAAACGAGAGTCACATTCTCTCGGTTCTGTGGATGATGATGAATCGGACGGGATGCATGACGCCAGGTGGGAATAATGCTTCAATATTTGATATGCGTTTGAAACCATACAACGTAATCGTATCTTAACGGGTCGTAACTTTGTTCCTTGGTACGTTTTTCCTCCTTTGTGATGCCGTTGACGATATGGACAGTGGTAAGAGTCGTTAAAGACGTTGCATTTCACTGTGCAGAGTTGCCTACCCTTTTGGTGCAAGGAGCCTATGATCATGGGTTTGAATCCTGGTTCCCCTTCATTATGTGTTATGTGTTGTTGCGCTATATAAATATCTATAATACTAATGTGTCTAAGTTTGACAGCAAAATACTGGGTCCCGTTTCACAAAGCTATCGTAGCGCTACGACTGTCGTACCTCCTATACTGTAACATAGACTACCATAGCTTTGTGAAACGGGGCCCTGGTGCTCGTGGAGCTTCACCAAGATGCCAATCGTCCAAGACCGGCATCGCTTCGGACGTTTCTCCCAGACAAAGCTAACATGCCATGATGTAACTAGAATGCTGACCAAAAACATCGCTTAACTTTAGTTGTAGTTTCACGTTGATCTTCCAAACTAATTAAAATCCACAGCCATTGTGCATTTTGACCATCCAGTCCACATAATTGCGCTGCAGACAAGTGATTGCATGTATTGCCCTGGATGTGTCCTCACTCACAAATACAATAAACTGGCTTATATCTTTCAGGTTGAAAATGCTGCAGACAAGTGATTGCATGTATTGCCCTGGATGTGTCCTCACTCACAAATACAATAAACTGGCTTATATCTTTCAGGTTGAAAATGCTGCAGACAAGTGATTGCATGTATTGCCCTGGATGTGTCCTCACTCACAAATACAATAAACTGGCTTATATCTTTCAGGTTGAAAATACAGAGAAACTCTCCAGTACCTTATGGATGTCTAGAAACGGTATCCACGACGTCACGGCGGAGGATGATGTATTTGATATGAGCTGTATTCTAATACAGGTATGTATATTCTGGTCATTCTGTGCAGATTGAAACCTTCGGCGGCAAAGAGTGAAACCCTTCTGTACCGAGTTAAACCTTTTATATAGAGTGAAACCCTTCTGTACAGAGATAAAGCTGTTGTATAGAGTGAAACCCTTCTGTACAGAGATAAAGCTGTTGTATAGAGTGAAACCCTTCTGTACAGAGATAAAGCTGTTGTATAGAGTGAAACCCTTCTGTACAGAGTGAAACCTTTTATATAGAGTGAATCGGGGAATCGAACCCGGGTCTTCAGCCTGATGAGCGAACGCGTTAACCACTAAGCTACCCCACCGCCCCAATCACAATGACACTGCAACTAGATATTAGTATTTACATACTGAACCCGACATATGAACCCGACGTCCTATATAGGTGGACTGTATTGCTACAAATTATCAACAATAATCTCTCGTTTTGCAGTACCCAGCAGTTAAGAGCCCACTCCGGTCACACTGTCGCCAGAGAGGACGGCCAAGACTGTTCGCGTCCCGGGACGTTCCGCCATGACACAGCAGAGCACGATTCACTATCAGGTACATACATATACTAATACATGTAAGGGCATCTAATTATTGTGTGTATGTCTGTGTTATGTGGAATTCTTACAACACTAGCAATATGTCTTGACGAATTTCAATTCAAAGCCGCCGAAAAAGAAAAAAAAATAATAATGAATATTTATAACGCGCCTTTTCCAGGCTAGATATCCTGCTCAAAGCCACAATCTGATCATTATTACCCCGGATAATCCAAGCTGCCTGTTAGGCGCTAGAAGGTTAATAGTCTCACGACTTTTTTCACCGGGTACCCATTTTCTGCTTGGTGAACAGAGGCAATTTTGAACAAACTCGCTTGCCTAAGGTGAGACCACATGTATCACATATGCTTCGTTGTGGGGCAGGACTGAAGTCCTAAAAACTCTTAGGAGTCAAGCTGTCACAAACGGGCACCCATCAAAGGACACACCGCGCCCTACGTTGATAACAGATTGTGACCTGAGCTTCATGCATAGGACCACACGCCACCAAAAAGCCCTAAGATTTGACTTTGTAGAGATTTCATCCTCGCTTAGGTTGTTAAACACGCGTTTTTATGCCATTACCACAGACCCAATAACATCCGGGTTAGAGTTGGGCATCAGAGTACCGTTACTCAAAGCCATCTTAGCACCAATGTGCTGGTAATTCCTATACCTCAACATAGACTTTCGACAGTAGTAGCGCTAAGATTGTGTTGTACAGTCAGTGTGAGTGAGTTTAGTTTTACGCCGCTTTGAGCAATATTCCAGCAACGAGGGACACGAGAAACGGGCTTCAAACATTGTACCCATGTGGGGAATCGAACCCGGGTCTTCAGCGTGACGAGCGAACGCTTTAACCACTAGGCTACCCCACCGCCTCTTTGTGTTGTACAACGGCTTCCAGTAACTTATCCTTGTTAGAGGCGGCTAACAGGATTCGCATGCTCGCGTATGCTCGCATATTTTGTTGGTATATCACTGTATGCCAATTGCGTAGATCAATGGCCATGATGTAAGTCTCTGGATTGTCTGGTCCAAACTCACATATTCACAAACCACTGTCATCCAGCTGGAGTCTTGGTAGAGTGCGGCGTTAAAAAACAAACAAACAATTGTGGAACAAAATCACTCTAAAATATTCAGGTATTCTGTGGTTTATTTTACTTTAAACGTTTTTTGCAGGAATCACTTTTGTCGCAGTTCCTGGAGAAGCAGAATTACTGCTGAAGACGGAGAGACAATGGCCACAGATGATGTTCACTGGCATGCTTAAGGGATTGATGTCTGCTTCATGGAAGTGTTTATTGCTTCAAAGGAAAAGTCTGCTTCAAAGAAGAATTCACTTCTTTTTATGGAAAGGTCTGCTTCAAAGAAAAAAACACTTCTTTGTATGGAAAGGTCTGCTTCAAAGAAGAAACCACTTCTTTGTATGGAAAGGTCTGCTTCAAAGAAGAAACCACTTCTTTGTATGGACAGGTCTGCTTCAAAGAATAAACAACTTCTTTGTATGGGAAGGTCTGCTTCAATGACTATTCAAATTCTTTTTATGGAAAGGTTGTTTGCTTTATAGAAGGATTCTCTTTTTCAAAAGCAAATACCGTGTGGTTCAAAGAAGTGTCCAAGTTTCTCTTCCTGAAATGTCGTCTGCTACAGAGCAACTCTGACTGAATCAGTGAGACATATGGCTAGTGTGATGTACATCTCATTCGCACAGTAAATAAAACACGCGTAACAATCTCTAATTAATGTTGCTGTTCAGATTACATCTTCCCAGCACTGTGAATATTGATGCGTTATGGTTGGTTGGTTGGTTGGTTTGTTGCCGCACTCATCAATATTCCAGCTGTGGTGGCGGTATGTAAATAATCGAATCTGGACCAGACAATCCAGTGATCAGCAGCATGAACATCGATCTACGCAACTGGGAACCGATGACATGTGACAACCAAGTCAGCGAGCCTGACCACCCGATGCCATTAGTCTTTAAGTCAAGCATGGGTTACTGAAGATCAATTCTAGTCCGGATCTTCACGGGTCAGAATGCGTTATGAAGAACACTTTTTTTGCAAATGGAAGGTTAATACCAAACATCAGTGGATTTATTTATATTGAAAATACATTTAATTGTCACGAAAGATGGGGAACCGATGTATTAAGTATTTAGCAGCATGCCATCTGAGACAGTCCACTGTACATGTAGCAAGGGTTCTCTGAGGTGAAAATTTTCCAGCTCGTTTTGCTGTTGTCGGCGTGTGCTACGATAGTTGTTTTTCCAGGGTAATAGACATTATTCTTGTCAGTTTCTTCACGTTCACGTGAGCTTGTTCACCGAGATATTATGTATGAGAGGATAATGTGAAATTCAAATGCCGGATGTTGTTGAGGGATAAAGCATTCAACTACATTCTTGTCTTGTTGTCAATAAAAAGCATGCCAAGACAAATCTTATTCTTAAGTAAGACCACCGTATTGGTGTAGTGGACAGAGCATCTGGTCTGAGAGTAGAAGGTCGGCGGTTCGATCCCTGGCCGCTTAATATCAGAAGAACCCGTGAAGATCCGGGTTAGAATTGATCTTAGGCAACCCATGCTTGTCGTAAGAGGCCACTAATGGGATGTGGTGGTCAGGGTCGCTGACTTGGCTGACATATCATCGTATTCCAATTGCGTAGATGGATGTTCATAATGTTGATCACTAGATTGTCTGGTCCAGGCTTGATTGTTTACAGACAGAGTGCGGAGTTAAACAAACAAACAAACAAACAAACAAAACATGCAAAGCATCATATCAAAAGTGAGTGAGTGAGTGAGTAAGAATTTAACGTCACCTTGGCAATATTTCAGCCATATAGTGACTCATATCAAAAGACATTAAGAGATTGCCCTCGATGTTTCTCTGCATGGCGCTCGGTATTATAGGCTAAACTAAAGATGGTCAGTTCGGGGTCAGTTTTCTGCGTCGGTCTGGGCACCCTTGTTAAATTGAGGCATGGTATATCATGTGAGTGAGTGAGTTTACTTTTACGCCGCATGCACCCAGCAATATTCCAGCTATATGACGGCGGTCTGTTAAAAATATCGAATCTGGACCAGACAATCTAGTGATCAACGGAATGGGAATCGACCTATGCATTTGGTATACGATGACATGCGAGAACCAAGTCAGCGAGCCCGACCACCCGATCACGTTAGTCGCCTCTTACAACAAGCATGGGTTATTGAAGATCAATTCTAACCCGTATCTTTACGGGTAGTATATCCATGGAAAAGAGCTATGAAAAACGGCATTAGTCGGGACCAGTACAAGTAGACCCGCACGCATGCACGCACACATTTCACACTGTACAGTGAAAATACAAGGTTAAGGCAATGAACATTGCATAGGTAGGTTAGCCTGTTGGTTAAAGCGGTTGCACTTACGCCGAGGCCCCGGTTCGTTTCCCCATATGTGTACTGTGTATGAAGAATCGCAAAAGATGGCACAAAACCATGTTCACTAACTATCAATCCATACGGAACCTGTGCCCAGGAAAGCGTCCAGAGTATCATCTATTTGGATTAAGGATTAATAGGCGCCAATGGGGTCACGTTATATATGCAGCTGACTGTACATGTCCGCAATATACAGTTTCGATGGTTTAACTGTGCAGTGAGGACACGCATAACGCTAACCGAAATGTTTTATAAATATAGGAAAAGAAAACAATTGTTAATCCAGAATATGGGGGGCGGTGGGGTAGCCTAATGGTTAAAGCGTTGGCTCGTCACGCCGAAGACCCGGGTTCGAATCCCCACATGGGTACAATGTGTGAAGCCCATTTCTGGTGTCCCCCGCCGTGATGTTGCTGGAATATTGCTAAAAGCGGCGTAAAACCAAACTCAGTCAGTCAGTTAATCCAGAATATCAATTATACCATTCATACTTTTTTAACCTGACGAAGTAAGATCGACATGTTAAAATGTTGATCGCCTAATCTGCTCGATTCCCTCAATCATTTTAAAACCGTAACAAATGTCAACCTCCATATTGTATGTGTGTTGACTTAGGCCTAGCAGTTCACAACACAAATAACAAATACAAACAATAACATTCCCCGACATAACTAAAATACTACATCAATCGAAAAACTTTAACAAATAAAATGCATGTCAAACAATTTGCCTCAAACTATTTTATTACAATGGCGGGTAAAAACCAGATACCTTAAATAGCTCAAACAGTCAAGGTCAACGACTTGCGAAGCGAAGAATGTGACTTGAAGCATCCTTCCCCTGCCAATCACAGCAACAAACAATAGTTACACGTAGCTCAGGATTGACCAAACAGAACGTCCCCGTTGCTGTGAAGGTTTTTTTGTCGACAGTCAACACACCGTCATCGCCGCCATAACACACGGTCACAAACATGTAAAGATGGATTCCATCATGAACGGTATCTTGGACATGCACATTTGATTAAGATGGGGAAGATTATTAAAATGGTTTCTGTGGATTGTGGCGCCGTGGTAGGGGGCATAAGCTGAGACTTTTCAGACACTCGGTGCCAAATCGTTTGGATTTGTGACATGGAGGCTTTACTTGTCTAGTTTCATTTATGAGTTCCACACAGGGCATGTGATATTGCATGCATGTAATGCCGCTCTGGTGGCGACGATTAAAGCCCGCTGACGTGACACATCCCGCCAGATTTCTGGGTATGCTGGAGTTTCATGCAGTGTGTGGTGGCCAGGTAGGGTAGCCTGGCTCTTGAATCGTTCGCTCACTACGCCGAAGACGTATAGGTTCTGGTGTCCACCGTCGAGACTTTCCTGAATATTGCTAAAAGCGACGTGAAACTCACTCACTTATTGTCGTGCTGCGTGACTGAACTTTGTTTAACGTCGCTTGTTGCTATGTTCCCTACATGCCAGGGTAGGCAAACTGAAACTGGGCGTAACACGTAGTAAATATGATGTGGAGAATCGAACCCGGTCTTTCGTGTAAAGGGTTATACTCAAAAGCTACCAGTGTTTAGAACAGAATGAAGGCATATCTCTTTTACCCAAGGAGTGAATGAGTACCCGGTAGGATGAGGTGACAAAATGAATGTTAACCTTCTGGCGCCACAGAGTCAGCTTGGGTTGTGTATACTTCCCGGGGCGCTGATAATGACAGATCCATACACACCAATCATTTGACAGGGGCAGTAATACTGCAACGATTCGAGCATACATTGGGTTCTACAACTTCAGTAACAGTGAGTGAGTGAGTGAGTTTAGTTTTATGCCGCACTCAACAATATTCCAGCTATATGACTGCGGTCTGTAAATAATCGAGTCTGGACCAGACAATCCAGTGATCAACAGCATGAGTATCGATCTACGCAATTGGGAACCGATGACATGTGTCAACCAAGTCAGCGAGCCTGACCACCCAATCCCGTTAGTCGCCTAATACGACAAGCATAACATCAGTAACAACAACGGGGTAAGTTGTACATGTGTACACATTTACGGATGATATGTTCTTTGTCTGTTATTCACTTCCATGACGACATCTTATAAATATCCCATTCTGGATCAGACAATCCAGTGATAGATATTGTGAACAACGGCCAACGCCATCGGGTCACAGTGACTCGAAATCATCCAAGTCACCACCCGATCCATTTGTGACCAGAACAGGTCGGGGGTCGAACCCTGAAACCCATGCAGGATACCATATTTATGCAAGCATTGATTCTGTTACACAGAACCAGTTATACAATTAGAATAATTCACGGCACTGCTTATAGACTGACATAGTATTTCATTTTCATTCAGTGATGTTAAAAGCTCATAGTGTCAATCACTGGATTGTCTGGTCGACACTGGATTATTTACAGACAGAAATATAACTGGAAAACTGTTGACTGCGGTGATAAACAACAAACAAACAAACAAACAAACGTCTCGAGGAACACGTGTGGTGTCAGCCCCGTGTAAAATGAGGATTGGTTGATTACAATACCGGACCTGGTTGATTACAATACCGGACCTGGTTGATTACAATACCGGACCTGGTTGATTACAATACCGGACCTGGTTGATTACAATACCGGGCCTGGTTGATTACAATACCGGACCTGGTTGATTACAATACCGGACCTGGTTGATTACAATACCGGACCTGGTTGATTACAATACCGGACCTGGTTGATTACAATACCGGACCTGGTTGATTACAATACCGGACCTGGTTGAATACCGGACCTGGTTGATTACAATACCGGACCTGGTTGATTACAATACCGGACCTGGTTGATTACAATACCGGACCTGGCTGATTACAATACCGGACCTGGTTGATTACAAGGACCTGGTTGATTACAATACCGGACCTGGTTGATTACAATACCGGACCTGGTTGATTACAATACCGGACCTGGTTGATTACAATACCGGACCTGGCTGATTACAATACCGGACCTGGTTGATTACAATACCGGACCTGGTTGATTACAATACCGGACCTGGTTGATTACAATACCGGACCTGGTTGATTACAATACCGGACCTGGCTGATTACAATACCGGACCTGGTTGATTACAATACCGGACCTGGTTGATTACAATACCGGACCTGGTTGAATACCGGACCTGGTTGATTACAATACCGGACCTGGTTGATTACAATACCGGACCTGGCTGATTACAATACCGGACCTGGCTGATTACAATACCGGACCTGGTTGATTACAATACCGGACCTGGTTGATTACAATACCGGACCTGGTTGATTACAATACCGGACCTGGTTGATTACAATACCGGACCTGGTTGAATACAATACCGGACCTGGTTGATTACAATACCGGACCTGGTTGAATACCGGACCTGGCTGATTACAATACCGGACCTGGTTGATTACAATACCGGACCTGGTTGATTACAATACCGGACCTGGTTGATACAATGTCCAGCTGCTTTCAAGTGTCCTGGACAGTAAGCTACTGTAGTGAGCATCTATCTTTAACTGAATATTCGAAGTTAACTGAAATACTGTGCAAAGCTCGTTAAACCTAACTTAGTCAGTCACTCAGTGACCCGTGAAGATCCGGGTTAGAATTGATCTTTAGTAACCAATGCTTGTCGTAAATGGTGACTAACGGGATCGGGTGGTCAGGCTCGCGGACTTGGTTGACACATGTCATCGTATCCCAATTGCATAGATCGATGCTCATGCTGTTGATCACTGGATTGTCTGGTCCAGACTCGATTATTTACAGTCCGCCGCCATATATCTGGGATATTGCTGAGTGTGGCGTAAAACTAAACTCACCCCTCAGACACTCAATGCTTGTTAAACCAAATTCAGTCACTCAGTGAGCTGCATAATACCCGGATGTGTTTCTTGGTGATTCAATAAGTACATTGCCAATAAACCTAATGTCTGATTAACTGGGAAAACCTTGTCTGGCCGCGCCTTGTACAATCATGTAAATAAATCTCAGTAAGAACTACGTTTGTTTCTGTTAAATAGATCAGCACAAGAAATGTTTCATCTTATAAAAATGTCATTTGTTTACAGCATTCCTTGGTCTGGTTAAGCATGTAAATGAATGCAGATCGTAAACAGATCAATCAATGATTAAATATACTCACGGAGGACGGTATGTATTCATCCTAACACTGATTAGAATCGTTGTTTTGTAAGCGGCTAAAAAAGACTTCTTTGACGTTTTTCCAGCAAGCCTGATGTTTCTCACAGCCTTTGATTTCCAGTCACCCTTAGACTAATTTAACATCTAGTCTCTGAAATTAGAATAGTAGACAGAAAGAAGTTGTGAAATATAATAAAAAAGAGTCAAGGACTCACTTGAGCTTCAGAGGCTAAGGAAATCTGCAGAGCTGTAAACGCTTGAAGTTTTACAAGACGTGAAAAGATTCCGATCACCAATCACTTGAAAATGCAGTGATAAAGACTTGCTAATTGTTATAGACTTGCATATACCGGGTATATTTGTTTAAAAGGTATAACAGACATAACCGCTATTGTTTCAATGAAACAAATTACGATTTTCGGTATCAACAGTCGAGACAATATGTGATTTGACATGCACTTAAAAAACAACCTTAACTGCTTGCAGGTTCAAAACGTGCACAGAATTTTACACATCGTATTCCTTTGTTATTGAAACCAGTAAACTTATAACGTGTCTAGATTGCAACACCTTCATAACACAGTTAATCAGAGGCTTTAGTTATAACACGTGGACGCTTGGTGGGAATGTGACCTTAACTAACCTTTAAATCATATTCCCATACCCTGTCTAACAAACAATGAAAATCTAAGGTCATTTCTAAAATATTCATAAAGTGAAACCCAACCAGAATAATCAAGTTAAGTCCGCAGTACTTCAAATGATCAGTAATCAATAACAAGGGACATAACTGGAGTAGGTGTAAATGAACGGTCATCCCTGTTACTACGGGACGACAGATGCGTGGAGCACGTGAAGTCCGTGCGGCGTGAGGCCAGCGCACCTGCTGTCGTGTACATTTAGGACGCGTCGTGCGAAGTGCCAACAAAGAAATCATACGTGATCATTCATCAACGAACAACCACATTTACCGTTAAAAGGATATCACGCACTACAGTCTGAAGCTTGGTGGTTCGAAGGTCGTTTTTATTGGGATTTGCAAAATACAGCCCAAGCGGCTTAATAGGGTGGTCGCATCTGAAAGTGTTGTGATGAGCGTGGAAACAGCTTGTTGGCTTTGTGAGTAGTCCATATGTCGCAAACACACTCAAATTTAATTTGTAGCTGTAGTGATTTTGATTTCTATGAGAAGATCACATTTAAATGCATTAACCATAAATCGATATTCATGACACACAATACCCAACAACGCATTAATGCAACTGGTATAGCGAGTGAGAATGATTTCAACCCTTTGGATAATAATCTTCCGTCGAAAATACAGTGATATAGTATTGGAAAAACATTTCACCACAACCAATGGAACAAACACATTTACAACAAGATAAGTGAATACAGTTCCATTTACTTACAAACTTACTTACTTTCAAAATAATGACATGGTGTTGACCCCTTTATAAAGGACACACTTGTTAAAGTAGTATGTCCGAAACATTTCATCAATTCTGGTTACAGATTTGGAAAGACAAAAACTCCCATGTTTGCAGCTTTGTCATGCCATTGACAGCAAACGTCAGTGTTTAAACTTCCACTTCTTACTCGTCCCAGACAAGACGAAGCCACTTTAGCGGCAAACATCTAACGCATTCAAAAACACTGCAGGGATCAAAAGAATGGCTTATTGACGTTCAGGTTTTTTATGCATTATAAACTCTCTTATAAAACAAGACCAGCATGACGAAGAAGGTATTTTATGCAGATTTCTTTGTGATCGATACCAATGTTTGTGAAACGTGTAATGAAACAGGCAGTGTTTGTTAAGCTCAGACCCTAGAAGCACTGTGCTGAATGAGTTTAAACCATTCTGATCCAGAGCCGAGCATTTCGAAACCATATAGACACTGCCTTGTATAGGCCTATATTTTATGTTGGTTTTAACACCCAGTTAAAGCGATAATCGCAGAAATGTTTCAATATCAGCGTGTTATCTGTATCATAAATGCATGCAGATCCACTGTGCCTCCCCAAAATAATGAGAGTTTGGTTGCTATATCATCGCGCACTAAGCGGTTATATCTTACAACGTGCAGCCATATTCCTCCGCAATAGACTTATCAGTCCTGTTCGGGTGCTGCTGCACTAACCATGTACTAGAAGGCTTAGGTTAATGCCGGTGAAGTTAGTTCGGTTGTGATACCAATTCCTTATTCCACTATAACGACTTACCATACCCCAATGATATCTGGTGCTTCTGTTCATATAATCACTACTGTTAGTACTACATCAATACTTTCACGTCATTAATTCGTGGATTAGATGGTTTGTGACAAGGATCGAGATCCTCGCTGGTTGTGTATAATCCATCGTGACAAGAAGGCTCTTGCGTGATTTTAATCATTGGTATATCAAGATATTGCACTCGTAATGTAGATTATTATAAGGTTTATTTATAATTTGCACTAATTAAATTTACCCAAATGGCAGTCACAACGTTAACGTCTCCTAGATTCCAACCTCTGTCCAGTACTACTACTGCTACTACTACTACTGCTGCTGCTGCTACTACTACTACTACTACTACTACCACCACTACTACTATTACCACCACTACTACTACCACCACCACCACCACCACCACCACCGCCACTACTACTACTACTACTACTACTACTACTGCTGCTGCTGCTACTACTACTACTACCACTACTACTACTACTACTACCACCACCACCACCACCACCACCACCACTACTACTACTACCACCACTACTACTACCACCACCACCACCGCCACTACTACTACTACTACCACTACTACTGCTGCTGCTGCTACTACTACTACTACTACTACCACCACCACCACTACTACTACTGCCACTACAACTACTACTACTACTACCACCACTACTACTACTGATGCTGCTACTACTACTACTACTACTGGGGTGGTTGTGTAACCACTACTTTCATTTCGACAACATCTACTTGTTTTTTTATGAATATTGACACTACTGTTACTACCACTGCTACCATTCACGCTACAAATGTTGTTACGAACAGTTGTATTAATTCAACTGCATCGGATAAAACTGGTACTACTACAACGACAACAACAACTACTTACATCTTCTACTTCTACTACTGCTACTACTACTACTACTACCACCACCATTGTTGCTGCTATTACCACTACCACTACTACTGCTACTACTACTACCACCACCATTGTTGCTGCTATTACCACTACCACTACTACTGCTACTACTACCACCACCACCATTGTTGCTGCTATTACCACTACCACTACTACTACTACTACTACTACCACCACCACCATTGTTGCTATTACCACTACCACTACTACTACTACTACTACTACCACCACCATTGTTGCTGCTATTACCACTACCACTACTACTACTACTACTACTACCACCACCACTGTTGCTGCTATTACCACTGCTGCTACTACTGCTACTACTACTATTCCTACCATTACAACAGCTGTCACTGTAAGCACGAATTCTGTGTCTACCATTACTACCTGTGACATCTGTTTAATTCCAAATCTACTAAAACCAGTAGTTGCCATAGCAGTTGTGTATGGGTTTAACAGGTCTAGCTGAAATCGCACAGCAGTTGTCGTAATGATTTCAGTATCTGGAGTGTGTATTGACAGGATTACATAAACAGGTTGTGTATTGACAGGATTACATAAACAGGTTGCGTTTACACGGCGACGGCTATGTAGGACATGTTAATTATAGCGATGATTGAAATAGCTATAAAACGCTTTATTACGTCTGTGAAATACTCGAGGTACACTACCACTGCTGCTCCCGTCACTACGAAGTCATGAGTTTACCGTTAGTAATTTCATATCATCTTGAACAAGTGCTATTACCCCTAGAGACCTAGGTTAGAATTGGTCTTTCGCAACCAATGCAAGTCGTAAGGGGTGTCTACCAACTGCATACATTGCCCGTGATGTTAATCACTGGCTGATAGGGCTGCGCAATATAACCGGTGTACCGGTATTTACCGATTCAGACATGAAAACGATACGTATTGCGATAGGCTGATCGAAAACCGGTATTTTGACTTGCATTCGGAATACGTCGTAACACTCGGAAATCTTCGGGTATTTCCTTGTTTCATTTGTGCCAAATATTATTCACATTTTTATTTTATCATGATTAAAATTTGTTATTAAAGCTTAATCAAGCATAGTGATTTTGTTGTGTTTTCACTCTATAAATCAATAAGTAACTCGATTATAGTAGTTTTTTTGTTTAGAAATACTTCATGCAATATATTGCAATACATATCGCAATACATGCTTTCACATCGCAATATATCGCAATATGGATATTCTCTGCAATACCCACCCCTACTGGCTGGATCGTCTGGTCCAAACTCAATTATTTACAGACAGCCGCCATATAGCTGGAGTCTTGCTGGAGTTAAACAACAAACAAATAATCATCGGACAAAGTCACTCAAGGATACCCAGGTATCTTGAATTTTTTTTTATATTTTAAACTTTTTTTCAGAAAGGACTTGCGTACCAGTCAAATAGCTGGAATATTGCTGAGTGCGGCGTTAAACAGAAAAAGAACAATAAAACGCAATGCACGACATTTTTAACGCCATCATTATATACTGTTCCCCTTCAGATGACGTAATCATCGGGTGACTCGTGGAAAAGACGTCATAGCTTCTCGGAGGAACATCACAAGCAAGATGGCAACAATCACACGATAAGCCTGCAATATTTAAGCGAAAACTCTCTTGACGTGCAGCCCGACACAGACGTTAAACAAATATCTGCTAGCAGCTTTGATTCTCCAAGGAACCAGTCTCTCATTTTACAAAGAACCACTGTTACTGAACATGGTTTAAATTTTAACGCCCGACAGTTGCGTATGCGCGAAAGAGTCTGGCCGGGAGGGTGTGAACGACGGAATCCTTTGCGTCACTATACGTGGTGTCTGACGTCACGGTGCAGGTAAAGGGGTACATATCAGTCACCACAAATCAAGGTAATTTGTCAGATATTTTGACATATAGAACGGACATAGAAATGATGTGCGTGACCTAGTTAACGCAACACGGTTACTGTGTTAGTGTGCTGAAAGTGCAATGAAAACGATGAATGTATTCTTTGCCTAACGCATGTAAGAACGTCTTGAAATTCAGTTTTCTTGCAAGGGTATTTTAATGCATAAAGACAAGGCCAAATGCATTTGTAACGGTTTCGTGTGGTTAAACAATTGTTATGCGACGAGAACAGGCTGGAGTTGTTTGATACACCATAAATCTGCGTATTATTATTTTTTACAAAATATATTTGATCTTTGATACTGTAAATAATTGGGGATTGATTAAAAAACTATGAAGATGAAAGATTTTATCTAAATTAGTTATAAGGAGAGGTGCCTAAGTCAAGCTTTATATATAGACTGCCTTTCACATTATCTCAGCCATACCTCAACTGGGCGCGTGTAGGTAATTGTAGGCATGTATGTAATTGTAGATATATAGGTAAGTGTAGGCATGTAGGTAATTGTAGGCATGTAGTAAATTGTAGGCATGTAGGCAATTAAATCTGGTCTCCGACGTGATGAAACAAAGTTTGAAACCAGAGGCAACCTCAACGTCTCCAGTAACGGAATAGTTGTTTATTTGTTTAACGCATGACTAAAAATGTCCAGCTTTATGACTTCATTTTTTAGCTTGACCTGAAAACACAATCAAAATCAGCAAATGACTTCCAAATATATGTAAGGGGCAATTTTCATTACTAATTAGCGACAACTATCAGTGACGTAATATTAGAAGACCTAACGCTGTGGGATGACGTATCCTGCTTGACAGTGCTTGACGTTCATCTTGCAGACAGCATGTATATAGATGTATACCACGAGGACCCTGTAGTCGTGGGCAAGGCGGCGGTATAATACGTCATAACAGGGTATTTATTTCATGCCTGTAGCTGCATCCGTGACGTCATTGGGGTTAGATAGTTTACGTAACATGCATCACAGCAGATGGTGTTACATTTGTTATCACTATTTATCAAACATGGCGATGTTGAAATAACGATTTCAGTTCAAATGGGAAATTGGTCATTAATTACAATGTTCTCTCGAATTTCCAACATGCCCGAACAGTTAAGTCAGCCATGCTTCTAGTTGTCCATTTCCCTGCGAATAGCCAAGAATTGAGCCAACAGTAGCCTGTGCTAAAGAACATTCATGTACATCGCTGTCTCTGTCGTACTTAACATATACTAAAGTAGTTATTGCCTACATAATGACAAAGATTAGGACAACATGTGTTTTTATGAAGAAAATTTCGACAGTGCCATACGGGCACGAAACTTGTAAGAACTTGTTGTGCCCATTAATGCCGAGCACCAGACAGGGACCTACGTACAAGTACCATAGTTTAACCTCTTTTGGTATGACGCGGCCGGGGATCGAACCCGCGACGGCCGGACGCTCTAACTAGTACACCACAGAGAGGCGGTCATTAGCACCTGTAAACAGGATTGGCCACCAATAACTTTGAATATCAGAGTATCTGCCAAGTGTGATTTTCGTTATTAGCAGGTAAAAGACAAAACGAAACCAAACAAAAAACAAATTGGAAGAAAGATTGAACCTTATTATATACATAAGTTATATAATTATATACACAAGAAATGGGCTTCACACACTGTACCCATGTAGGGAATCAAACCGGGTCTTCGGCGTGACGAGCCAGCGCTTTAACCACTAGGCTACCCCACCGCCCCAAATATTGTTAAGTATGACAAAAGGTCATACAGACTCACTCGTCCACATGCAACTGTAATTTAAAATGAATTTTAACACGCAAGTCACTTCAATCTAGACTCCCTTCATTTATTTATTAGAGCTTTAGCATTGCAGGGAGGGCTAGGCAGTAGGGAAAATAATGTGGTTCAGGGACTGTGAGACAGACGATGTGGTAAGTATGCACTTGGTCGAGAACAATTAAAAAATTCGTCATCAGTATTTTGTGACATCGTGAAATATTTGGCCCTCACACCAGGATGTATTCATTATCATTCGATATATCTTTGGAAAACGGGTTGGATTTTCTTGTAAAATATACATCAGTGTAAATATTTTTTCCACACCCTCAAACATTCACTACAGGTGATGCTGCCATGAACACAGCTAAACATGATCGTTTATAATTTTATCTTCATATCGGTGACTCGATGATTCATTTAGTCGTAAAACCAGAACACGACAGAGTCAATTTGTAACAAGCTTCAGCGGGCTCGGTATCGCAGAGAGGTCCACGCTTGTCACCGCTAGTTACGGCGGGACTTGAATTGAGACGTATCATGCTTCAATAATACCCCGCTGCTCACTCGTGCCTAGGACCATATCACTTGACGTATATCCTGATAAGCATATCTCGGGATATCGCCGCATGTGGTGTAAGTCATATATTGAACACAAAGGCCATCGCTCAAATTATTGAAACACCATACCCAACATTCCACGCATGACGGAAATAGTTGACATGCCAATGCATTGTGGGTATTGCGCCTGGGTAGGCGTTATCTATACACGGTGACTTCCCCTTGATACTAAACCTTACACCCTCCTACTCTTGTCATTGTCAAATTTTGCACCGATTGCTTTGAGATGTGTTCCGGAAATAGTTTTATACACATCGTATCAGGTGCGTTTCAACCTCGTGTGTGGCGATTCAAACCACAAAAATTTCATAGGACGGGACGAAATGCCTTGAGCAGATAAGGTGGCGTTCAATAGGAAATGTAAGTTTGAAGGTAGACTGTCGTCTCCATATTCAAACGTGTTTAGCTATACTACTACTACCACTACCACCACTACTACTACTACTACTACTACTACTACTACTACTACCACTACCACTACTACTACCACCACCACTACTACTACCACTACCACAACTGCCACTGCCACTACCACTACTACTACTACTACCACCACCACTACTACTACCACTACCACTACCACTACTACCACTACTACTACTACTACTACTACTACGTGTATTCAATCTGTGAAGTAGATATCGGCTTCCATCACCTGTGTAACACATGTTATGTTTGGGATTACACTTTCTCACAACCTGTCTGAAATGTGAGAAAGCAAGTCTAGTCAGGTCTGTGCCCTATAAAAATAGCATAAGAAAAAACCCGTTCAAATACATTTTTAAGAGAAATCACAGACTACATATGTTGTCATTTCTGGGCTGTGCTATTGCTGGAATATTGCTAACAGCGGTGTAAATCTAAACTCACTCACTCACTCACTCAAGACATGGTGCTGGCAAACCAAAAAACAAGGTCCAGCGATCGTATCGTGACATCATGAAGCTTAGTCTGTCTCACAGTCCCTGAACCACAT
Source organism: Haliotis rubra (assembly GCF_003918875.1). Classification (NCBI taxonomy): domain Eukaryota; kingdom Metazoa; phylum Mollusca; class Gastropoda; order Lepetellida; family Haliotidae; genus Haliotis; species Haliotis rubra. The sequence goes on from NW_025766997.1 coordinate 898,715, forward strand.
TATTTTCCGTACAGCCTACCCCTCTCTGCATCGCGAAAGCTCTAAATGAAGCAAGTCTAGATTTTCTAGGTTTAGTCAAGCGTATAACTAGACGACGTTGCACTATACCAATGCAGGCCTTGGTTGGAATACGAGTTTATTTATATGAACTATCTCAGGTTCTGAATCTCTGGTCTCCCTGGGTCGCCTTTTCAATTTAAATGGGTTTGTTTGTTACTATCAAAATTATATATAGTCAGACACTAGGCGTTAGTCTACATGAGGCTGTATGGGAAACTTTGCAACCCACAGACACTGTTCTGAATGTAAAGTGCATGCTGCGATGTACTGAAGATTGACTTTATCATACGAGATTTCACATTTGGAGCAGATCTACGTCATCTGTATGTATTACCACGTATCCGGGAACAAGTGCTTGTGTCCCTGACATGTATCAACCGTGACCAGTAGTACATTCACTTACATAGCATAATTCCTCCGGGCCCTTTTGTTATTGTGTATTCGGATAGTGGCATTATTCGAGTTTTTCATTTTTTTCAACAGGTGGGATTGGCAGCGGGCATACACTTCCGGGAGGGCGTTTTTGAGTTTTAATATCCTGTTGAAATAGAACACTTGACGATGCACCCGTCTTCAGACAGTAAAGACAATTTTACCCCACTCTTTCTTTACTCACTGCACGTGCAGACCGCCTCCGGGGTGTAGTGGTTAGAGCGTCCGCCCGGAGAGCGGAAGGTCGCGGGTTCCATCCCCGACCGCGTCATACCAAAAGACGTTAAAATATGGTACTTGTTGGTCCCTGCCTGGCGCTTGGTATTAATGGATACAACAAGGACTGGTCAGCTCGGAGTCAGTATAATTTGTCTGAGTGGGGTATTCATGCTTCAATGCGGCATGGTATCTCTGGGCTAGCACTATAAATCCAGCTTACGTCAGGGCTAGTACAAGCAGCCGCACATACATATACACACGCATGCACGTCGTCATATCAGCGAAATATTCTCCAGCACGACGTTAAACCCAATTTCACCCCACCTCACCTCACTGCACGTGCGAACACGTTTTGTAGACTCACACCTTGTCTCTGACAATATATAATGTTGATAGAAACAAATAACACCATTTAAATTGGTGCCCTAGTAAGATGGGAGATTCGGAATCGGAGGAAAAATCATTACTTGCCACAAAAACGGTTTGAGGAAGGGAAAGAAAATGGTGCAGGGACTGTGAGACAGACTGCATATTGTGTGTGTCCGTCTATTTATAGCCGCACACGCCATGCATTGGGAAAACTGATATGCACGCTCACCGACAGCTGGGTTTCCGCTGGATCAGCAAATATTCAGCTCTGACACAATTTAATTGAACCCAGCCATTTATAAGAACAAATGCAGTTTATGAGCCAGAAGGTAAGATGTTTGTGTAAATTAGGAAATGCCACAAAGAAGAAGCTAGTGTATACATGCACGATTAGACTAATGCTTAGTCTCTGAATATCTATGATTTTGATAGTAACAAACAAGCCCATTTAAATTGAAAAGGAGCCCCAGGAGACCAGAGAACCTGAGGACATCTAGACTTGCTTTATTTAGGGCTTTAGCACTGCAGAGAGAGCTTGGCAGTGGGGAAAATATTGTGGTTCAGGGACTGTGAGACAGACTAATGCACGATCTCCGTGTGAACGACTTGAGTTAGACTTGCACAAGTCTCCAAGGTAAAATAATACTTTAAATTATAATTTCTAAAAAGGATATGAATAAAAAGAACAGATTGTATTCCTAACAGACTCCTACTATCCTCTTTAAAGGATAGAATTACTATACATCTAAGGGCTTAGCACTCAGTACAGCCTTGGAGCAAGGCTATTCGTGGGAAACCTGAAGTCTTTGGGGAGTTAGACTCTCATTCTCTCATTGCCACAGCTCCTGCAGTTAAGAGTGAGTGGACCACGGGGATACACAATCAGCGGTTTATACCCGGACTGTCGACAGCAACAAATAATCCGTCCAAACTACTTGTCGACAGTCCGGGGAAAGGGAGATGATGTTATACATGCCAGTGTTCTCGAAATTAACAAACCAATTAAAAAACACGATACATCTGTACTTTGTTAAACCCATGGATTACTGGATATGGACCGTTCTATTATCCATGTGTTGATGTTCTTGTATAGGTATCATTGTAACAGGTAGCATTGGATATGGACTGTTATATCCTCTAGGCCTTGAGACTTTGCCTTAAAACTCTAGTATAATTACCTTGTAAAACTATATAGCACTATATATGGATTGTGGTATATCTTCCATGCTCTGAGGCACTTAAATAGTGCCCTGTAAAGCTATGCATCACTGTACATGCTGTTACATATCCCATGCCTCGGTACACTTGTATATGGTCTGTTTTATTTTCCATGCTGCAAATCTCCGCCTTTAATGTACCTGTTTATTTACTGTGTAAAACTACTATCTTCATATCCAGATACATTTGTACTTTCTTAAACCTATGTATGGGTATCATTGTAACATGTAACATTGGATATAGTCTGTTATATCCTCTAGGCCTTAAGACTTTGTTTTAATTGCCTTGTACAATTATGCGTCATTGTTCGTGGAATGCTATATCTTTCTGGATACACCTATACAAGTAATATGCAAGATCAATTTTATCGTCACATAGCCTTGCTGTACCTGCACAAATTCTCTTACAATGTATGGACCATGTTGTACATAGGGCTGCTAGCCCACACCCTGTACCGAATAAAGAGATTTCAGAACAAGTGTGAGTGAGTGAGTTTAATTTTACGCCTTTTTTAGCAATATCCCAGCAATATCTCGGGGGGACTCCAGTAATGAGCTTCACAGGATGTGCCCATCTGGGGAATCGAACCCGGGTCTTCGGCGTTATGAGCGAGCGCTTTAACCACTAGGCTTCCCCACCGCCCCATATATTCAGAGACTAAGCGTTAGTCTATTGTGACACACACACACACACACACACACACACAATGGGTTTATTTGGTACAATCATAATATATCATAATATACATTTCTATATATATTCAGAGACAATGCGTTAGTCTAACTGACCACACAGTACGGCGTGACCTGCGCAGGAGTGGCCGGTGTTTTGTAAGACTCACTCCATTCTATTAAGTATAAGTAACGGACGGTTTCGCCTCCCACCAAGCTGGTCCTCCTTTAGAAGAGCCACTAGCGGAAGAAGATATAAGGCTTTGAACGGAAACAAACCACAGGGGTTCCTTGATCTCCCAGTTCTCAGGAATACCCCAGCGACGCATGGTGCATGGGGTCTCTTTACCGATATATTGCCGTTATATCACGTTCGCCACACGCTATGAAAATACAGCACGGGTTGACCTAATGATCTCATGGCTCGGCCCCCTCAAACGGTCGAACTGTTATTATCGGTTATATTGAAACTGTTTCGTAACCGTTACTACACGGGCTTTTGTGAGGTGACTCCAACACGCGGCCACCCCTGCTGGTTTCCAATGGCAGTTTATCGAGAGTTATTTTGCAGAAAATTTATGATACATCTGAGACGTATTTCGCGTAATAGGAACATTTGGAGGTTTGTAGTAGTCCCAGAAATGATTGAGAACGTTGTTTCGGCAAATATCTAATGCATGTATGTTAACCAAAGACGTTTTACTTAAATGAATATGTTGAGATATGGTTCTCTTACAGCCTAAGTGTCTTTACAGTATTTTGTGAGACCTCCTTGCCCTGCAATACACGACTGAATGCATCACCTATCAAAGTTTTTTTGAAATCGTGTGACAGCTCATCCTAATATTCGACCACCTCTTTCTTCATATCCTCAATATTTCTAAGTCCTCTTTGGTTTATTCTGTCCTTCATTAGTCCCCTTCTCAATAGGGTTACGATATGGTGTGTAGCTGGGCCAGTCTAAAACTTGAACATTTTCGTCCGACAACCACTGTTTAGTGTAGCCCGCAGAGTGTTTTGGGTCGTTATCATGCTGGAAAATACAATTATCTTCATACAGTGTTCGGGCCGTTGGAAGGAGGTGACCATTTAAGATGTCAACATATCGTTCCTTTGTCAGATTTCCAGTGAAAATACACAACGGCGTCACACCACGTGATGACCCTACATGTGAAATCTCGGGCTATGTTTTGGGCGTTGGTAGATAAGTTATACGGTATCCTTTGTCCAAATTTTCACACAGTTTGGAAAAGACCAGACAGAACTTTCATCACAAAAGAAAAAAATCATTCAAATCTTGATTGGTACATCAAAAATGAGCTTCTCACATTGTACCCATGTGGGGAATCGAACACAGGTATTCGGAGTAACGAGCGAACGCTTTAACCACTTGCCTACCCAATCGCCCCTACAAAAACATTAACGCTCTGAAGCAGATACAAACTTATACAAGTAACACCAAATGTGGCTCATGATGAGAGCCGCTTCGCAACGCAAATTTCAGAAGGGAAACCAATTTTGCCGGAACAAGTGTATGTGCGCACGTGTCGATCGCCGCATATTAAACAAACAGTGCAAATAAGTTTTAAGCGTGACTTTTGCTTCCTCGTTCAGATTTTCAGATTTCAATACATATGACAGAAACAGATATCATGGTAAAACAATCATTTCATCACATAAACACGATGATAGCCGCAAAATGTTCGACAACTCTTCCGAGCGTGACTCTCGTCGATGCAACTGCAGAGGCAGGCGGGCCTGATTACTGTGTGTTGCGCAACACCAGGCTTAAAAGGCCATGGGTCGCATTGCTTGCTGTGCAGTTAATGTCATCGATGCCCTGAATCACATCAATATTATTGAAGTGCTGTGATGAGGGCGAGGGGGTGCAATCGTGTTTTGTGGTAAAAATCGGAAACGTCAAATGAATTATTAATGAATATAAATGAATATGGCTACTGTCAATAATATCAACTGCGTTGTCAGTGAAGCAGATAACGAATCTGAGGCGTGCCTTTGTGGTTTTAACGTTGCGAAACACATAGAGGGGAAAGATGAAAACAAATGCGGAATACGTGGTCAATCTATCTGTTTATCTTCTTGCTTCCAGGTACACAAACACATTAAGAGACGCTCGTGTCTATGCGGTTGGTACAGTTTCCAGTATAAAGTAATACAAATCACAATATGGGGGGCGGTGGGGTAGCCTAGTGGTGAAAGCGTTCGATCGTCACGCCGAAGACCCGGGTTCGATTCCCCACATGGGTACAGTGTGTGAAGCCCATTTCTGGTGTCCCCCTCCGTGATATTGCTGGAATATTGCTAAAAGAGGCGTAAAATTCAACAGACTCACAATATGCGCCGTCATACCATAGTCTCTGGCATTATATATGATGACAATTAGCACCGCTATTGTTATTTTTCCTTATGAAATAGCATATTTTCCAACACATTGTATCCTTTACTTATTTTATCACGAAAAACACCAGTTGTTTCTGTTTACACTTCAATATAATAAGAGGTAGAGTCGTATAACCCTTGTCACTTGCAGATGAATCTGAAGACTAACAACTAGTCTCTGAAATGAACAAATTTTACTGAAAAAGGTTCATAGTAAAACAAAAATAAAATAACATGAAAAGGAGCCCTGAGACTTTCTTCATTTTCAGAAGCTGTGGAAATCTGGACTTGCCACATTTTCTAGACTTGCGTTGGCTTTCTTGGATATATTTACTTCAGGGTCTGTACGACAGACTAATGAATCTGTTGACTTAAGACTCCTTCGCATGACTCTTTCGACAATTACACGGTATCGTTGTATAGAATCAGAAGTGGATAGAGAATTAAAGAAATAAACATTGTTTGGTACACCTACATTAATATACATATACGCTTCTCTTAAGACATATGGTTAATAATGACAAAAAGCTCATTTCTTGTAACACGTGCTTTTTTCGAGGAGGCCAATAATACAATAAAACCCAAACGATTACGTACTTTTTAACAACCTACACACATTTATCTCAAAACGTCAATGAAAGAAGTCACAGCCATAATCCCCTCGATTCCCCAACTATTCACTGCCCGCACTTATTTGGTTTGGTCCGGCGAGCTTATTTGTGATCCGGATTATAATCGCCGCCGTTGTGTACAAGGTCCAATGCCTTTTCGACATCAGCACGCTAATAGTGCCATACCTTGAACCTTCGACAACAAAGCACACAGACACTAAAGCTAGGTGATTGGGCAAAAATATCTCACAAAGGAATTGTCTTGATAGCCAAGATTACCCATACTTAGAGCATATAGGCATAGGTATATGGGTCAACTTTGACAATGACAATGAACTCAACGGTTTAACCTTTAGATTGTTTAGGGGTTTAAGGGTTCTAAATTTACCTTAGTAACACCTTTGACATATTTTTTTGTTAAAGCCCTTTAAATGTCTTAATTGCTAACAAGGATCCTTTGGCCAGTCCCATATGACAGAAAATACATTTGAAGTAAATTTCGCTGAGCTCGGAATTTAAACCAACTTAAATAAAATGGTTTAGAAAGTTTAAAAGATAAGACTGCAGGGAAGTGTCATATTCTTTACTGAAATATATAATAAAAACGCGGTAATAAACTTTCTTCCTTATCGAAAATACATGCAGATTAACATAAACAACAGTGCAGGACGTATGCATGTTTTATTACTACATTACAAACAGACGCTGCCAGGTATCCGAGTGCAGGTATGCAGGACACAAATATATATTTGTTATTTTGTATATCTATATTTCAATATTCTCCACATGGGATTTTTTTATATTTTCATACACGATATTCATATACGGGCAACATATCTGTATTTTACAGTTAATATGCACGGTTTACCATACATATAGACATGCGGTATCATGTTTTTCTATCTCTATATATATCAGCTATACGCATCAAGTTGAAATATATGTGCTATTAGACTGTATCAAAGTCCCTGAACCATATTATTTTCCCTACAGCCTAGTCCTCGCTGCAATGCTAAAGGAAGCAAGTCTAGTTTCCTCAGGTTCTGAATCTCCCAACTCACTGGGGCTCCTTTTCAATTTAAATGGGTTAATTTGTTACTATCAAAATTATATATATTCAGGGACTAAGCATCAGTCTATATATATAAATAAATGTTTGGACCGCTGGTCGACATGGATTGCTTGATACAATTCATTGCCTCGTCGAAGTGAGTGAGTGAGTTTAGTTTTACGCAGGACTCAGCAATAATCCAGCTACATGGCGGCGGTCTGTAAATAATCGATTATGGACCAGACAGTCCTGTGATCAACAGCATGATCATCGATCTACGCAATTGGGATACGATGACAAAGGTCAACCAAGTCAGCGAGCCTGACGACAAGCATGGGTTGCTGAAGACCAATTCTAACCCGCATCTTCACGGGTGCCTCATCGAAGTCACTCTGTATTACATACGCCTACATATATATACATCAAAGGGCACGGTACATGCAGAGTAAATAACTTAAACCTTTCAGAAGTTAGTCACTATCTATCCGTATCCATACAAAATATACCCATGCTATACCCCTTCAACTTTTTAATTGGAGAGGTGGTGTAGGGTATGGGTGTGAGGTATGTGGGGGTTGGCTGGGGAGGTTTGTTGAGTATATAAGCTATATCTTTGCGGTATGCTGAGTAAGAGGGGGCGTTTGTGATACTAATGTGTAATACAAATGCCCGTGCAGTTTATGCTAGCACATATTGCGTTATTCAAATGGGAGAAACAATGAATTGCAAGCAGCTAATGTTTCATACAGCGATCATTTTACACAGTCACACAGAGCGTTCATTCGCTGTTGCTGAATCAAGATAAGCACGAGAAGTGAAACCTTGTACACATAATCCGTATTGTTGAATTTAACCCACTGTTATTTATTCGTCAGTCGTGTACAGAATAAACAATTGCCAAAATATGTACTTTGGAACTTAGCGTGTGAGATGCCAATGTCTCGAGAAAAACAACTACAATGGCACGGGTGGATCTTATGAATCTTTCGAAATACAAACACTCAACTATGTTTTCATATAAATTCAACTTTTGTTTTTTTAACGGCGAGGTAGGATTACAGTTAAAAACACATAGTAATCCAACCGATGTTTTTTCATGATGTGTGCGAGCTTCCTTGTCTAATGCAAAAACAACACGCCCATTACATATATACTTGCAAGGCGAGTCTACAGCACTCGTGATAGCGTACACCTCACCACGTGCAGCGTTCGTTTCAGTCTAATTTCCTTCACTACAACCACCCGAACAGTCATCTAAGTACTTTCCACAGCCTTTGTTGAACGGGTTTTAGTCAACGATCTCGCACCGAGACTAAAAGATGTAACCTTACTTTGTCTATAGCGAACTTGAACGTAGTGGTGTGACCTGATACGAGACGGAACTGAGTGCGGCGATTGACCAATCAGCGTCGGCCTTCCTGGAAAGCCCCTCTTTGTTCGTACATGAGTAGGCTCGACACGCTCTCAGTTCAGTTTAGCGCTAGCTGTCGTTGAGAGAGGACCGTGTTACAATGGCTCCACTTATTTCTGAGGATTTACCTTGTGCTCCGGAGAGTATTGACTTATACAGATGTGAATTGGAGCTTAGGAAGCTTACATCACTATCTAAGGATTCAGAGAAGAGTGAAAAGTGAGTAGCATATCGTTTTTCCTTACTTTATATTAGTTTTAACCTATAGCGAACAGGAATGGGGACTTGTTTGCATGTTTATCTCAGCTGAGTCACTGATTAATCACCGCAGATATTTATATGTTTTCTGCCTTGGCAAAGTCCAGGTCGTGACGTTAATTTTATTCGACAATATTGCTCATTTTGCACCGGAGACCGAGAGTTACAAAATAAGTCAATATTTGCATTGCCCTTAACTATATGTGTGCATCATGTTTGGAGTCAAGCCAAAAGTTACTTTTTTAATTGCGTAATCTTTTAGTAAATCGAATGTTAAGCATGAATTTACTGCAGTTATGTGTTTAAATGTAACTCAGAAAGTAATTTTGTTAACGCTGATGCTGCGTTATCAGCAAGCGCAGATGTTCCCGAGAGCCAGCTGACTCGCGGGCGGTTGGGACTCATTCGCACACCGTGTGACCGACTTGTCACGGGCGGTGTCTTATGATTCGTCACGCGCAATCTAACTCACCTTCAAATCATGGGATCTAACTTGTGATTTAGCCTACAAAATAAGTAGTGGCTGTGAAGCACATACCATGTGCTTGTCAACATGTTTACGGAATCTTACAGCCACGATCTAACCGCTAGTTGTTTATTGAGGGGGAATTCCTCTGGCGATCAATACGATCAGCGGACGGTCTACAGTCTGAGTCAGGGCATAGACAGGCGCGCCTGGGAGGAATTCCCCCCGAAGTTTTCTCAGTGCAATTTCCACAGGCAAATATTTGTGATGCCCCAAATTCCATCGTCTAGACACTCCCTTTTATCTCGATAAAAGAGACTTGTGCAACAAATGAATTGAAGTACACTTGGGGTATTTTATATTTTACCCTCCTTTGATCAAAAGAACATTAAATACAGTAATCAGTGTTATATTAGCAAATAATCTATTTATGAAAGTAGTTTGAAGTTATGCCGATTACAAAAGTCGATATCATATCATGTGAATTCCTGGTATTATTTCTGCAAGTTTAATTGTATTTAAATTGTGAAAATTTTATTATGTATTAATTTATTATTATTGTTTTCCAGAACTCCAGTAAGAGGGATTGGCTGTGACCTGGCAAGCATAGTTCGTGATGCCGTGGAGACTGGTCAAGCTACCCATGGGGTGTTCCAGTGTGCTGACCTGCTGACCAATAACCCAGACAGTGTAATGCTGTGTATCTTACCTGATGCAAGTGACCACTGTGACGTCACAGTGCATATTCAACAAACACTGATACAAGCCTTTTGCTGGGAAAACGACATTAAGTTGATTAAGGTATGTAGTCATGTTTTATCACTTACAATTATTAATTAATATTAATCAATGATTTAATTATATTATAACATTCGAGACAAATTTGACATGCAGGACATTAGGCATAGGAAGGGACCTGGCCGTGAAGTAAAGCTGTTACATAAACATTATGTAGGTCATCTAGATGTGTTACTTATCTGCACGTAAACAATTCTTGGAACAGATAGTGTCCTATGTCCTGTTTGTCAATGAAGTACAACTGTTTACGCTACCCGGATGTTAATGGTGAGCAATGTCAAGGCTGTTGCGGTTAACCAATGAAATAAACGTGTTTATGTTGCATTGCAGGTTGACAGCGTAGACAAATTAGCTGCCCTTCTGGACGTCAAGGCTACAAATGATGCTGTTTGCGGACCCGCGTCGTGTGCTCTTATTCAGGTATGCTTGCTTCAATATCATCATTGCTAATCTAGATTCATTATGAATTACGGTCATTAATACATTTTTCGAAGGTTCATAGTATATTTTTATGATGGACTTTACTTGAAATTTATATTTTGTTATTTATTTTTTCAGTTTCCTTCTGGAGACCTAAGCCCTGAGATGGAACGGGTGTCCCAGTACATTGATCACGTGATGTTTAGCGATGTTTATCCAAGACCTGTCATCCGACTTCCTGAATGAACTCGTACTCTGTGCAGCACTGCACTGAGTTCTTAACTGCCAGAATACCCATTCTCTTCATCCTCAAGGACAGGGAACTTCAACCCTTGCGGGTACCTCGAGGTACCGAAAATGGCGACAGCCACACTGGATGAGAGGGTGGGAGGAAGATTTATGACATAAGATCGGCAAGACCATATTGAATCATCCACTGTAGTGACCAGGGGTCAGCTGAACCTGCCCAGGGGTCAACAAGAAGTTATGGCCATCTGCTGCAAGGTGGACATCGGGTCAGATGCTGACGGGTCAACCAAGAAGAGGGACGGGCGGTCAAGGGAAACACCCACACACATGATTCACCTGCCTGTTAGGAGCTAACTGTTACACTGCCGCGGGGGCTGACGGTTGACTGACCAGTTGGGGAGTCGGCCTGACCATGAGAGGGTCATCGATCACCCGGAAAAGATGTCACTTCAAAGACTGACCAGGTAATTAGAATCGTCTTTAGTGAATCATGAACCTACTCCCAGTTAATGTCTGACTCATTTCAATCCTGTCTTTTATTTTAATTTAAGTAACGACATTACACGTGGCGAATGCATAATACAACGTCAGCAACGTGTTCCATTCTTTGATTTCACATCTTATGCCAGCGTGCTTTGCTGAAGCTTTGTAATATTCTAAAATGCAACAGTATGAAACCTGTGTCTAGTGTTTAGCCAACCCACACCTGCCTTGTCATATGCCGAGTCATTTGGTATTTACTATAACCTTTTCTCTTCGCTTTTCCAGGTCAGTGCGTAGACACTGCCACCACGCCGTGGGCGACCACACAATCCGTGGGTGACCAGAACCAGGTGAAGGGTCACAGCCTCGTGCAGCTGTCCCAGACAAGTCACGTGATACCATGTGTCGTCTGCTTGTGAAGCCCAACCGGGGGCGGCGGGAAAAGACTTCCCCGTAGTGTTAGCGGGCTTTAACCAAGTATTTCCTTTGTAACGGGAACTCCTAATATGGAAGTGCCACAATTTTCATCGTTGGAGGCACACTGACTGACTGTAACAACAAATTGAACTGCTCTTACAATGAACAATGCTTATATGCATTTTTCGAATCAACCACCACCAATCCTTTACAAATAAAGGATTGATTAGTGTTCATTGTGGACATCGATAACACGTGTCGGTGTTACGTAGTTGATAGTTTGAAATAAATTTTTTAAAACAATCTGATTTTTTGTGTTTATTTGCTAGTACGAAATGTTTGGCCCTGTTGGCGTTAAATCTTAACTCACTCACTTTCCTGATGACAGTGGATCTGAGGATATAATAAAGAGCCAATTCACTGCTATCGGACTATGGCATAGTTGGTAATATGATGTTACCATACACACAGACGTTTGAAAATGAAATGGGATCTACTTTATTTCAAAATATAAAACTTTACTTGCTAACTCACGCTTAGACTAACAACTAGTCTCTGAAATGAACATATTTTACTGAAAAAAGTTCATAGTAAAAAAAAAAAATATAATGAAAAGGAGCCCTGAGACTTTCTTCATTCTCCTGAAGCTGAGGAAATCTAGACTTGCCACAATTGCTAGACTTGCGTGGGCTTTCTTGGATATATTTGCTTCAGGGTCTGTTCGACAGACTAACTCACGCTATCAGTCATGTATGTGCACTGTCACAAAATGCAGATGTACCATCTCTCAATTTTGACTGACGAGCTAATAACAACCATTACCTATACCGGAAATTGGCAGATATGGATTCAATCAGCTTGCATAACTTATAACACATATATGCTCTTGTTCAGGTAGCAGAGATAACCTCAGTAGACATTCGAGATAGTTGTAGTTCGACACCAATGAATGTATGCCTTTTATGAAATCGAAACCAGATGATAAAAAGTCAAGCCAAGTCTGGTCTATTCCACATGTTTAAACAGCTTCAGGTTTTAGAGGGGAGTCTTGTAAGATTTCATTGTCTTTCGGTTAGTTTAGGGTTGACCCAAACACTAACATCTGGATGTCATAATACATTGATACTTTCTGAGCACATACACACGGCACTTTGCCTAATTCCCAAGAGCGACACATTGTCAACTTTCTGGGAGCATACACAGCACAACGTCTACTACCTGAGTTCATACACGATATAGTGTCTATATTGCACGACACATCAATTGTCATCATTCTAGCAGCATAGACGACGCATTGTCAACTTTCTGGGAGCATACACAGCACAGCGTCTACTATCTGAGTTCATACATGATATAGTGTCTATATTGCACGACACATTAATTGTCAACATTCTAGCAGCATAGACGACGCATTGTCAACTTTCTGGGAGCATACACAGCACAGCGTCTACTATCTGAGTTCATACATGATATAGTGTCTATATTGCACGACACATTAATTGTCAACATTCTAGCAGCATAGACGAGACATTGTCATCTTACTGAATCACGCATGAGATATTCTTACTTTCTGGGAGCAATATCCACACATTTTTTACTCTCTGGGGGCATAAGGGATACAATGGTTACTTTCTGGGAGCACTTTGTACTTTCCACAATCTCGACACATGCTACTTTCTGGGAGCAATCTCGACACATGCTACTTTCTGGGAGTAATCTCGACACATGCTACTTTCTGGGAGCAGTCACGACACATGCTACTTTCTGGGAGCAGTATCGACACATGCTACTTTCTGGGAGCTATCTCGACACATGCTACTTTCTGGGAGCAATCTCGACACATGCTACTTTCTGGGAGCAGTCTCGACACATGCTACTTTCTTGGAGCAGTCTCGACACATGCTTCTTTCTGGGAGCAATCTCGACACATGACACATGCTACTTTCTGGGAGCAGTCTCGACACATGCTACTTTCTGGAAGCAATCTCGACACATGCTACTTTCTGGGAGCAATCTCGACACATACTACTTTCTGGGAGCACACACGAGTATGATGTCCACACGTTGGTTACTGTTGCGACAGAAGAGGTACTGTCAACAACAACATGGCATATGCCCGCCTACTCAATTACAAGAAGTTAAACAAAACTAAATTCGGATAACGCTTATCAACGGGGTAAACAATGTACTTCCTTCACATAGTCAGCTATTCACGGTGTGACCCCAGTCAAACTACATATAGTCATCTCCGAGCATACTAAATAAGGATATCACAAAACAGGCATCATCGAGGCTTCTGAAATACGGCAGGTACTTCACAACGAAGCTGATTAAATCAAACATATTTGTCTCCTGATAACGAACCTAACAAAACTCGGATATTTATTTGATTTCGAAAGTTAGGTCCACACGAAAACATGCCGGAAGGAACGAACATACATAGAATATTAGCTCTGTTTGATAGGGATTTTAGAAGTTGATGAATAATAAGAAAGATACGATACTTTATGGATAACAACTGCTTTATTACATGTATATTATAATGCGACGTCGGTATAGATTCTGATACCTTTGTTAAACAAGAATAAACAGAACTTAATATAGAAGTTGTTATCCATAAAGAATCATACCTTTCTTAGGATTTTAGCTTTGAATGTTTACCTACTCGGTGGAGATCGGGGAAGTGGAACGAGTGAGTATGGTTTTAAGCCGCTTTTAGCAATATTCTAGCAATATCACGGCGGGGGACACCAGAAATGGGCTTCACACACTGTACCCATGTGGGGAATCGAACCCGGGTCTTCGGCGTGACGAGCGAACGCTTTAACCACTAGGCTACCCCACCGCCCGGAAGTGGAAAGAGCATGTAATAAATATTGACGGGGTATTATAAGATATTGACTTACACAACTTGTTTATTTCGTGAGTGCGTCATTTCGATACAGAATCTTGTACCGTGGTTGTATGACCCGTGTCAGACATGGATGGGGTGACAATATAGAACAATATAGAACAATGCCGTTCACTTTGATTCAAATGAACAAATAAAACAACGAAAACAGCGTTAATGAATGTCCTTTTTTGGTAGATGGCCAGGCATTAACACCAATGGTATCTTAACAACGTCGTCTCTCTAAGCCTATTTCACTAAGCCTATTTCACTTGATCTGCACAAAAAACAACCTGTTTTGCAAGTATTTCCACCCACAGCACAAAGACTCTCTAACGATGGCATTTAAGGGGAATCACGTTGGGAAAGCCTCGAACAATAATTAACAATTCATACTGTATCAAGACTACACCACGCATCACAGGACACGATAGACAATGGGTTGTCTTAGTATCAGACCTTGGGGCAACCAAACTGTTATGCTAATTAAGAGATATTTAGCATTACTAATTAAGCTAATTAATCTGGAAGCAAGGGTGCTGTCCGGTTGACGCCCACCGCGATCGGTAAGCCGATATATAAACTGAGACCACGAAGGATACAATAGCGGTCATTAGTGCAAAAGATTATGTTTGAGTTCGTATGGTCCTGTTCAAAATGGAGGCCTTGAAACTTAATACAGATTACGACGAAACCCCGTTAATCCGAACGGCATGAAATGCCCGGATTAACGAATCATTGGTTTAGTGTAACGTGCTATATATACTCTTAGAGGTTCGTAACTATAAATTTCCGGAAAGAGGTGGCTCTGTATTTTAGGTCAGTGTACATTTCCCAGGTGTTAGAGTGAGTTTTACTCCGCTCTTAGCAACCATTCCAGAGATATCCAGAGATGTTCCAGAAATGTGCTTCACAGTTTATTCACAGTTATCACAGGACAGAAAATGATGCCATTATTGTAAAGGTGTAAACTCAGCTCTGACTTGTTAAAATCATTTGTAGATGGAAGTGATTATGGTTTTACGGCTTGTTAAGCACTGGCTCACTCACTCACTCACTCGCTCGCTCATTCATTCTTTCGTTGGGCTCATACACTTGGACGTAGTCGGGAAGCGAATATTTCAATCCGAAGGAGAAGCTGATTCATCAAAAGACCCCACTTTGTTTGCAATGGTATTTTGCTGTCTTGTGTAACCCCTCCTAATGAAGTATCGCACACTTATCCCCCGCATTGCCATGGTGAGCGAGACGCGTCGTTCTCCGAGAGTATACGTGCTGACACATATTCCATGTCCTCTTAGGTCGCCTACAGCAGTTAAATCAGGAAGGAACTGACAGTGTGATGGATGCAGTGTACATGTCACCGATTCTAGGAAGAATGTCTGATCATATATCCTGTTTCATCTTACTAGTGAATGAATCAACTACTATAGCGACGTAAGATCTAATGTTTGAAATGTCACAGATTTCTCTGGGAAAATGTCAGATTTATGACGCTGTGATTAGTGTCAAACCTACACTTATTACCTTATCTGATTTTATGTCATCAAATTATCTGATTTTAAATACCACCGGCGTAGGGTACCGGGTATGTATTAAACAACTGCATGTTTATCTAGCCTGGTGATCTACCCTAAGGGGTCCCTAGCATCAGTGAGGAAATTAACACCTAAGGGGAGATAACTCCAATTGTTTTTGCTAAACGGTTAATCAAGCAGTCATATTGACATATTGATATTGCCAATCGCAGATTTGATCAGCCTACTGGAAGTGTTTGGATGAAGCAAGACTGACGGAACTTACCAGCAATTGGTTTCTAACTCTCGGAATAAACATGATACAACAAACAATGTCCTATGCAAAAACAATAAGCCGACAAAAATGTACATTCTAAAAATCCATTAAAACTACTCCACGTGAAACATACCATATAGACAGTGCCAGTACCTCCGATAGTGATATGAAACTCTTGGACAGTTACACAGGAGATTCATCCATTTAATACGGGTAAAGTCCGTTCTTGCTTAAAATTTGTTGCAAAGTGGTAAGAATTACGAATGTGAACAAGATCCACATAACAGATTATAGGGTTACACCATTTCTATTGTATTACATTATTCCACGGCATAGGTTCTAAGAATGGACAATAAAGGCAATGTTCGGAATCGAACCCGGTCTGTGGTGAGGGTTATTTAAACAGTGAGGTCCGAAAACAGTTTGTGCCAGGCACTGCTGAAGAAAGACACTATAAGTGGTAAATAGGGTAGAATATCCAAAACTAAAGGACAATTTTCTGATTTTAGGTGAAGTGTGAATTCGGCCTTTGTCAATCGTCTTATATAATTTTACTGATGAAATGTTCCATTGACAGACAAGAAAATAGCCGGTTTTCATCTGTTGCAAATACCACCATCTAAAACTGTCATGTTGTTGTCAGCAACAAACCAAATACCACCATCTAAAACTGTTATGTTGTTGTCAGCAACAAACCAAATACCACCATCTAAAACTGTTATGTTGTTGTCAGCAACAAACCAAATACCACCATCTAAAACTGTTATGTTGTTGTCAGCAACAAACCAAATACCACCATCTAAAACTGTTATGTTGTTGTCAGCAACAAACCAAATACCACCATCTAAAACTGTCATGTTGTTGTCAGCAACAAACCAAATACCACCATCTAAAACTGTTATGTTGTTGTCAGCAACAAACCAAATGTTATGTTGTTGTCAGCAACAAACCAAATACCACCATCTAAAACTGTTATGTTGTTGTCAGCAACAAACCAAATACCACCATCTAAAACTGTTATGTTGTTGTCAGCAACAAACCAAATACCACCATCTAAAACTGTTATGTTGTTGTCAGCAACAAACCAAATACCACCATCTAAAACTGTTATGTTGTTGCCAGCAACAAACCAAATACCACCATCTAAAACTGTTATGTTGTTGTCAGCAACAAACCAAATACCACCATCTAAAACTGTTATGTTGTTGTCAGCAACAAACCAAATACCACCATCTAAAGCTGTTATGTTGTTGTCAGCAACAAACCAAATACCACCATCTAAAACTGTTATGTTGTTGCCAGCAACAAACCAAATACCACCATCTAAAACTGTTATGTTGTTGTCAGCAACAAACCAAATACCACCATCTAAAACTGTTATGTTGTTGCCAGCAACAAACCAAATACCACCATCTAAAACTGTTATGTTGTTGCCAGCAACAAACCAAATACCACCATCTAAAACTGTTATGTTGTTGTCAGCAACAAACCAAATACCACCATCTAAAACTGTTATGTTGTTGCCAGCAGCAAACCAAATACCACCATCTAAAACTGTTATGTTGTTGTCAGCAACAAACCAAATACCACCATCTAAAACTGTCATGTTGTTGCCAGCAACAAACCAAATACCACCATCTAAAACTGTTATGTTGTTGTCAGCAACAAACCAAATACCACCATCTAAAACTGTTATGCTGTTTGGTGAGGTTGTTGGGTGGTGGGGCACCCTAAAGGTTGAAGCGCTCGCTTGTCACGGTTTTGATTGTTGTTGGTTGGTTGGTCGGTTTGTTGTTTAACGCCGCACTCAGCAATATTCCAGCTAAATGGTAGCGGTCTTTGATTGTTGGGATATAATGATATACGAGGGCAATTTTTGTCGTTCGTGATATTACTGGAATGGTGCTGAGAGAGGCACACTCATTCGCATAAAGTAGTACTTAAAGGAACAATAGTGTGCGTCTTACTCACTCACTCACTCACTCACTCACTTTGCGATTCTACAAACGTTTATATATGCAGTATTAATTCTAGGTAGTTAGGTAAACGCCACGGACACTCGTTATCCCAGACAATTTCAATCCTGAGAACTGAATAATATATCATTAGATTATTTCTCGGTCAGAATCGTGGCGGAGTTCCCGACGGAAGCGTTTAAATTGCCTCAAGTACTTGACTTTGCATTACCATAGTTGGTTGGCTGGTTGTTTAACGCCTTACTCAGCAATATTCCAGCTATATGGCGGTCTGGAAATAATCGAGTCTGGATCAGATAATCCAGTGATCAACATCGATCTACGCAATTGGGATACGATGACATGTGTCAACTAACTCAGCGAGTCTGACCACCCGATCCCGTTAGCCTTTTACGACAAGCATGGGTTACTGAAGATCAATTCTAACCCGGATCTTCACGGGTGGAGGCAAGCATGGGTTGCTGAAGACCAATTCTAACCCGGATCTTCTAAGGTGGAGACAAGCATGGGTTACTTTTTAAATTCTTTTCGGGTCTTTTACCATAGATTATATGATCGACGCCTGTACCGGATACAGTCGATGACTCTCTCGGGAATTATTCACTACAGTGTGGTGTAGGAAGTCCCCCCTCAACTTCCTTGTGATAACCCCTTCAGCTATTTACCACAACCCCTTCTAGTGTCAAACTGTGCAGGGATGTCCTCACCCCCTCGTTGAAGATTCCCCACGGCACGGACCCACCCCGGGCCTTGAACGTGACTGTTATATTGGTTGTGTCGTGTTGTATCGTGTTATCTGCGTGTCATACAGCACAGGTTTGAATTGTCCTTCATGAAATGAATTACACCCTATTGATTGATTGCGATCGACTGCGGCCACCCACGGAGATTACCAGTGTTGTTGTAACAGTGGATGATGCGTGGGTCAGCTGTATTGTCTTGTCGCAACATCTGTCTTGTAAGTCTGTCTCACAGTTCCTGAACCACATTGTTAGACTAACAACTAGTCTCTGAAATGAATATATTTTACAGAAAAAGTTCATAGTAAAAAAACAATCAAATATAATGAAAAGGAGCCCTGAGACTTTCTTCATTTTCAGAAATCGAGACTTGCCACATTTTCTAGACTTGCGTGGGCTTTCTTGGATATGTTTGCTTCGGGGTGTAGTATATGACTACCGCATTATTTTCCCTACTACCTAGCCCTCTCTGCAATGCAAAAGCGCTAAATGAAGCAAGTCTAGATTTCCTCAGGTTCTGAATCTCTGGTCTCCCTGTGGTTCCTTTTCAATTTAAATGGGTTTGTTTGTTACTGTCAAACTATATATATATATACTAAGCGTTAGTCTACTGCCTCGTACGCATTTTCAACTGACATCGGCAAGTTGGAATTGAATTCGAATATCTGAGACTCGGTTATGACGCGGATTCAGAAATGAGACCCTGGGTGGATCCGGGTTAGAATTACTCTTCAGCAGTCCATTCTTGACGTAAACGAAACACAACGGGTTTGGATGGTCAGTCTCTGTGGCTTGGTTGATGAATGTCTCCCTATCCCGACATCGATGCTCATGATGTCAATCACTGGGTTGTGTGGTCCAGGTTCGATTGTGTACAGACCGCCGTTATATAGCTTGGTATAGGTGCGGCGTACTGAAAAAAGCAAAGAAACAGAAAAGCCAGAATTTGGAAGTAGGTTAATACATCTCAAGACACCGACATTCTAAAAATGGAAGACCCCCCCCCAAAAAAACAAACAAAAACAAAACAAAAACAAACCAACAATGCACAAAATAACAACAACAACAAAGAATGATTTGGGGTTTGGGTTTCATGAAAGGGGAGGGTACAGCTCTGCATGCTCTCTATGACCAGCAGTGCCATGTTTCACTGTGGTTACCAATAGACACGGACATGTAGAAACACATCGCCGTAACACATTCTTTAATAATCGAGACAGTTGAAATATAAACGTCAATATAGATCACACAGGATGTTTCAGGCGCCTGGTTTGAGACAAGACTTAATAATTCATCTCTTTATCTGTGGGGTAACGAACACAACCCGGAAGTAGTGACAACCGTCAACAGCATCTCCAATCGCGATCCAGCAATGTTTTCCTGACACTTGCGACCTTGGCCTCTGCACGAAGTCGAATCAGAATAGAGAGTAAACCTCGTCCACAGGGGCGGATACAGGATTTTCGTTTGTGTGTGTGTGTGTGTGTGTTTGGGGGTGTTTGTGTGTGGTGTGTGTGTGCGCGCGTGTGTGTGTGCGTGTGTGCGTGCACATGCACCCCAATCCTCGGAACCCTGGGCATAAAACATGCAGTACATTTGGAACACTCTTGGGGGGTGCGCACCCCCGCACCCCGCACCCCCGCACCCCCGCTCTGGATCCGCGCATGAACCATGACATCACAACGTCATGATTTCTGCGCTTTCGCAGCTTGCATACTGATGCATTTTTGTTAATCCACCATCTTGTACTATGAATATGTTCTCTTTCATCCGTTATAACATTAGGATTGTTCTTAAGCTGACGGTGTCGCTTTAAATTGAAATCGACAAAAGCTAACCTTGACTTGACGCCTCTGCGTGTTCGTGTTTGGATATATAACGCATGTTTTAACAAAACAGGCAACAAAAACCACTGAGGTAGTTTTGTGTCAGTCTGACCGAACTTTTATATTTCTCTATGCAGAAACACCGAAACACGTTCGGACCCTGTTACTCCGAAACCTTCATATACCGGACCACGTCTGTCGTGCATATTATTTGTTTTTTCATTGAAATGATTTCAATCAAATCGATTTTATGAGGATCTCTACCTTATCGTGGAGTTTCTGTTAGATCAATTTTGGACAGAAAATGTTTAATTAACCGGATATGTGTAAAACAGGGATGTCCTGATAGTCTAACGAGAAAACAGGAAGAAATACTGTGCACATTTCTGAAGTCGTACATTCCCCGCAAACGGAACATGTAAAAAGGACGACCTTATCCTTTTTGGTAACCATGTCCGCTTTATTCCTAAACCTGTGACGATCCGGGTTAGAATTGGTCTTTAGTAACCCATGCTGGTCGTAAGAGGCGAATAACGGATTGGGTGGTCAGGCTCGCTGACTTGTTTGACACATGTCATCGTATCCCAATTGCGTAGATCGATGCTCATGCTGTTAATCACTGGGCTGTCTGGTCCAGACTCGATTATTTACAGACCGCCGCCACATAACTGGAATATTGCTGAGTGCGGCGTAAAACTAAGCTCACTCACTCTTTAAACCGGATGTAGGCCTGCGTTTCCAGCTGTCGAAGTAAGAACACATCGTCACCGTGGGTAGATAAGAGGTGAGATGTCGGGTAGACATGCTGGGTAGACAAGACAACAGAAAATCCTCTGCTGACCGCACGAGCGCCCCTGAAGGCTAGCGTGTAGATTTGGTCATGTCCATCTCGAAATGTAGGCAACGGTTTCCTAACATCCAGGAACGCGGTCACAAGACCACATGGCATCCTGTCTGGATTAAGCTTATGGCGTCCTGTTATCAATGCGCTTTACCATACACAGATAGTGTGAAAGATGTAGACACATCACACTAGTCTTCTGGCTTCCGTTTGCAAACCGAACCATTGCTCACGATAACAAGTGCCTGAAACCTTCGCACCGAAATATGCTTCCCTCAGATCGGTCTCCATGCCTCAATGCTCCTCCGTAGATGAGGCGAGATGGCTGGGTGGCTGAGATGCGATAGTGGGTAGATGAGGTGAGATGGTGGGTAGACATGGTGGGCGGATGAGGTGAGATGGTGGGTAGACATGGTGGGTAGATGAGGTGAGATGGTGGGTAGACATGGTGGGTAGATGAGGTGAGATGGTGGGTAGATAAGGTGAGATGGTGGGTAGGCATGGTGGGTAGATGAGGTGAGATGGTGGGTAGATGAGGTGAGATGGTGGGTAGATGAGGTGTGATTGTGGGTAGACATGGTGGGTAGATGAGGTGAGATTGTGGGTAGACATGGTGGGTAGATAAGGTTGGGATGGTGGGTAGATGAGGTGAGATGGTGGGTAGACATGGTGGGTAGATGAGGTGAGATGGAGGGTAGATGAGGTGAGACGGTGGGTAGGTGAGATGAGATGGTGGGTAGGTGAGGTGAGATGGTGGGTAGATAAGGTGAGATGGTGGGAAGATGAGGTGAGATGGTTGGTAGACATGATGAGATAGTGGGTAGATGAGATGTGATGGTGGGTAGATGAGATGCGATGGTGGGTAGATGAGGTGAGTTGGTGGGTAGATGAGGTGAGATGGTGGGTAGATGAGATGCGATGGTGGGTAGATGAGGTGAGATGGTGGGTAGATGAGGTGAGTTGAGTTGAGTTGAGTTGAGTTGGGCTTTACGTCACATCGGCATTATTCCAGCCATATATTGACAAGAACAAGTTTGCATTAGTAAACATTGTAAGTACATACTCGGAATGTGTTTTATTTCAAAGACCTATATTGATTACATTGTCATTTAAAAGCAGAGAAAGTCATAGCATCAAATTTAAAGGCAAGCAATTTGTTACTCACATTTCATAGTTACAATTTATGGTTGTTACATTTCGCAGTTACAATTTTTGATACAGATCAACTTCCCTCAGGTAGTTCACTATCAGATGAGCGCTCACGCGGGAGAACAGATCTTTTAGGTTTGTTGCATCATAATGTGAGTCCCTTGCAGACGATAAGTCCACGCATTCAAGCAGAATATGCTTGATGGTGAAAACCTCATCGCAAGAGACACACATGGGGGGTCCATCCCCATCCGTTTTCAGCAGATAGTCATGTGTAAATCGACTGTGGCCAATAAGACATCGTCGTAAAATTACCTCATCACGTCTTGACTGACAACCCAAGTAGGAAGAGGTGAGATGGTGGGTAGATGAGGTGAGATGGTGGGTAGATGAGGTGAGGTGGTGGGTAGATGAGATGCGATAGCGGGTAGATGAGGTGAGATGGTGGGTAGATGAGGTGAGATGGTTGGTAGACATGATGAGATAGTGGGTAGATGAGATGTGATGGTGGGTAGATGAGGTGAGATGGTGGGTAGATTAGGTGAGATGGTGGGTAGATTAGATGCGATAGTGGGTAGATGAGGTGACATGGTGGGTAGATGAGGTGAGATGGTGGGTAGATGAGGTGAGATGGTGGGTAGATGAGGTGAGATGGTGGGTAGATGAGGTGAGATGGTGGGTAGACATGATGAGATAGCGGGTAGATGAGATGTGATGGTGGGTAGATGAGGTAAGATGGTCGGTAGATGAGGTGAGATGGTTGGTAGACATGATGAGATAGTGGGTAGATGAGATGTGATGGTGGGTAGATGAGGTGAGATGGTGGGTAGATGAGATGGGATGGTGGGTAGATGAGGTAAGATGGTGGGTAGATTAGATGCGATAGTGGGTAGATGAGGTGACATGGTGGGTAGATGAGGTGAGATGGTGGGTAGATGAGATGGGATGGTCGGTAGATGAGGTAAGATGGTGGGTAGACAATATGAGATAGTGGGAAGATGAGGAGAGATGCTGGATAGATGGTGGGTAGCCATAGTTTACATTTATTACCTTACGACATAAAACTTCATTCACACGATCAAGAAAGAGGGACTTATTCCTCAGGTCAGCCAAGATCCAGGCGACTCCAGGCGACTCCAGCCTCCTTTCTGTCTGCAAATGATCATGCTTTTTTCTACTTTCCTTCTCACATTCTCGCGAACACCTCGTATCATCTCACATTCTCGCGAACACCTCGTATCATCTCACATTCTCGCGAACTCCTCGTATCATCTCACATTCTCGCGAACTCCTCGTATCATCTCACATTCTCGCGAACACCTCGTATCATCTCACATTCTCGCGAACACCTCGTATCATCTCACATTCTCGCGAACTCCTCGTATCATCTCACATTCTCGCGAACTCCTCGTATCATCTCACATTCTCGCGAACACCTCGTATCATCTCACATTCTCGCGAACACCTCGTATCATCTCACATTCTCGCGAACTCCTCGTATCATCTCACATTCTCGCGAACTCCTCGTATCATCTCACATTCTCGCGAACACCTCGTATCATCTCACATTCTCGCGAACACCTCGTATCATCTCACATTCTCGCGAACACCGAACTCCTCGTATCATCTCACATTCTCGCGAACTCCTCGTATCATCTCACATTCTCGCGAACTCCTCGTATCATCTCACATTCTCGCGAACACCTCGTATCATCTCACATTCTCGCGAACACCTCGTATCATCTCACATTCTCGCGAACACCTCGTATCATCTCACATTCTCGCGAACTCCTCGTATCATCTCACATTCTCGCGAACTCCTCGTATCATCAATATTTGATAATGATTCATAACAAACAGGATTCATATGATTGTGTAGGAATCGCACAATGGACTCTGCTTATAGTACAGATTTATCGTGATTAAGGAAAAGGTTTTGTCGCTTTAATTTTCCTTCGTACCTGCAAATGAACAACCTGAATACAACGCTAAGAAGTGCATAACTTGCATCTAAACTTATAGCTAATTGCCATAATTGCTGAGTCGTAAATTCTGTAACGTGAAATGTTGAACGCTCTAAAAAGACTGACATTTGATCTTCGTATTCAATCAACGAGTACCTTTGGAGTGTGCTTACGCTGTAACTTTAAGCGCTACCACTGTACGAGTTCGTACCCGGAAGTCACGTGTGACCTCCAGCGACACCGGGAACTCTTCCCGGAGAAGATACAGAAGTTTCCTCCTGAGAATTCGAACAACGTGAAACCTCCACTCCACGTGCAGGGGACACTTGGAGGGGGAAGTATTTTTATGTAAATGTGATGAGTTTCACTTTCTTCTGCTGTTCCAAGGAGGTTCTCCTGAGAATGATTACGGAAGGTATCGGGACAGATGTTTCCCTTGAGGACATATTTCAACCCGGTGCCTAAATTCTTTTTAAAGAATAATCCTTACAAATATCTACAAGGAAGTTGCCAAGGAACGACCCTTTTTAAGTAAGCAAGAACAAAGACATATTATACACTCCTGTGTCATAAAACCGACATCGAGGTTTGTTTGTTATTTTTGTTTACCGACACCAAGGAAGAATGAATTGAAAGCTATCTCACATTATCATTGCTCGCATTATCGTGGCCTTCAAGATTAGAGTCCATATTACAGCGGCACCTCGCTCGAAATATCACAATCAATTCATACCCGAAAATACAGCTGTTCCATTTCAGTATAAGCCTTTCGGTGATGCATTTTGATATTGAATCGTATCTGTGCGTAATCATTATTTCCTACCGAAATATACATCCAACAAATTTAATGAGGCAGGCCACATTTAGAAACAATGCTAAATATATATTTGTAGGATGGCATTATTCATTAATTTGCTGAATAGAGTCTTTTTGAACCATATTACCCTCAACCGTCTGAAATTCTCCCAGAAACAAAGGATCAGTGACGTTACAAGTTGTCCCCCTACGTCAACACTGCATGCGACGTGGACGACAGCTTTCTCTCATATACGCAGAGCCGCGCTCACATTCACGTGGCCGTACTTTCATTAGTATCACGAAAGACGTAAGAGCTATAGGCTATTGCAATGGAAAAGACAAATCGATATCTCTTTATAGTAATAGTTATAACAGAAGGAGCCGTTGCAAATATACCTGCATGTCTTTCTACAGGTTTATGTAAAGCACACGTGGATCGATCAAAGGTTTATTGATGGTAACGGTAAAATTGGATACGGGAGCGGGGAGGGTGAGGCAGTGTACTTAAAAAGCTACAACTACAAAGTTTGTCTATTTATATTACATATCCTGTTGGTAAATGTAGTCATCTATTGTGTCACGTATGTCTTTCATAGCGTTACACGATGGCTCTTACGTCGTGTAAAAAACATCTTGTTTATGCTTCGCGTTTTGTCCAAACGTGGTAATTTACATTTGTGTTTTTGCTGAAAACGTTCTAAACGTTCTGGTGTGACCGACCTCGGTTTGTTTGTAAAACTAGTCGAAAGGTAGATATAAACATAATATGTTTGGTTTTTTGCTATATCTATACAACGTACATAACTATCAGGGCACGAATTAAAGAAAACAATAACATGTTTTGTTAATAAAGCACCATAAGTCCACACATGTACATGAAATACTTATTTGTAATCGTTGCCTGTATTTTCCATCTACCATTGGGGGCGTTGGGGTAGCCTTTTGGTTAAAGCGTTTGCATGTCACGACAGAGACACAGGTTCGATTCCCCACACAAGTGCAATGTGTGAAGGCCATTTGTATTTCTGTTCTGATATTGCTGGAAAACCGGTGTAAAACGGTGTATTAGCGGTGTAAAACCATACTCACTCACCCATCTAACAGTTGCTAACAAAGACCTGCTAGTAGTAGGTAATATTTCCTGGATCGGGTGTCTACCACGGTATACTTACTTGGACCAACAGTTCTATTTTCAACAGCAAGACAGGTTTGTACTGAACTCCTTTCACAGTTTGGTAAATGATCGTTGCCATGAATTACAACCGGCTGACTATTGAAATACATGCAATTTTGCAGTAACATTTAATACACAGCGGAAAATCATTGAATAAAACTATTTACTGTACATCACTTCTGCCTCATATCTTCTAATACATAAACAATGGGAACACCACTCAATTAAAGTGCAACATCAAACATACTCAAAAGGCTATCGTAATTACCTTATAGAAGGTTATATGTATTGCTCGAGAGAAGTTAAGGAACAGCCCTTTTCAGCAGTAAACTTCACCCACTCACTCAGTCTCACGTTCCCTGAACCGCATTGTTTTGCTCTCCGCTCAGCCTTTACTACAATGCCAGAGCTCTGAATGAAGCAAGTCTAGATTTCTAGAGTCTAAAATTCTGAATCTCACATCCAACTGGGGCTCCTTTTCAATGTAATGGAGAATACAAATGCAAATGAAAATTGACAGGGTTAGAGGCATTCTAAAGGTCACCTTCCGTGATTAAAATTGAACAAAAAATTTGTAAAATCGCAATGAACAGATAAAAACACGGAAACACCCGACAGTTAATGAGCAGAGGCGTGTATCACGTGACATGACGTCATATGTGCCTATGGCTTTCCCTTTGATTTCATCTCACAACCTAGCAGTGTCCATGGATTCTGAAGCAGTAAAAGATGTTCCTGGTGTCATTTCTGATATGGATGTTAGACCGTATCAATACCAGCCAATTTCATATCTTGCAAACCAAACTTTCAGAGAAGATGATGAAGAAGAATCCAGCGAAACAGAGGCACCAATTGATGTCAAACTAATTTGACATATAATTTATCCGGAATATTATTTGTCAGCAAAATGTGACACAGTTCCAATCAGCACACCCACCATTATGATAAAGGACCAGTCCCTAGCAAAATATTGTTTCGAAATGTGTTTGCAGTTCCTTTTTGTGTCAAGGGAATTAGGGGCGGTGCGGTAGCCGAATGGTTAAAGCGTTTGCTCGTCACGCCGAAGACCCGCGTTCGAATCCCCATGGGCACAATGTGTGAAGCCCATTTCTGGTGTTCCCCGCCGTGATGTTGCTAGAATATTGCTAAAAGCGGCGTAAAACCAAACTCAGTCAGTCAGTCAAGGGAATTACTTGTTTCTATCACAGTTATATATACTCATGCCAATAATGGTTGTCACCCCCTCTCCACCTCAACCCCCCCACACACCCTCTCCAATTAAAAAAATTGAAGGGGGTGAGAACCATTATTGGCACGAGTATATATTCAGACAACTAAGCGTTAGTATACACCATACTTCGAAAACTTTTCTGTACTAAATATAATAGTCTTTCGGTTGTGTACATTGAAGACACGGATTCCCCACATGGGTACAATGTGTGAAGCCCATTTCTAGTGTGATATTGCTGGAACATTGCCAAAAGAGCGTAAAAATCAACTCACTCACTCATTGTGTACATTGTGTCCGGTGGTTATGAAGGCAAATTACACGTTACTTCACAATTTACAATAAAATAGAGATATTCCTTGCTTTAAGTAATCTGTCTGATATAGATTTAATCTCTGATATCCAACTAATTTTAACGTATTTCGTGTTTAATTCAGTCATTCATTCCAAAAGAAGCTAATTTGATCAAATAATATTTGATAATGCGACCACACAAACCAAATGATAAAAGTGAGTGAGTGATTGGTTTTGGTAAACACTACTTTTAACTGTATATGGATGCTTTCGATTTTTCTGAATTTGTCATCCGAGCCTATTTCTAACAACCTAGTTTAAAACCAGTACGCGCGTTTAAATTATTAAAATTGAAGTAAACTGAATCTGCCAATGTTACTACAGTCTGGATTACCACGGTTGACCTAATTTCACCTGATAACTATGAGCAAGGCATGAACTATAACACATGAAATGCAGCTTTAGGCATTACTACATGTATAAATGAAGCATACGCAATTCGTATTGCTGTCACGAGTTTAACGTGTTTTCATTGCTAAGCAACCTTCACAGGACGACCTCCTTGAAGATAATTTCATTTATTGAGTCGATCATGAGTAAGAGCATTATATGCTCTTACTCATGTTCGACTCAATAAATGAAAATAATTATCTTCAAGGAGGTCGTCCTGTGTGGGTTGCTTAGCAATGAAAACACGTGCATATATATATGCATTCTGATATGCGTCAGTGAAATTTCATTTTCGAGTTTTGATATCAATATCTAAGAATCAATAATGCAACTTTAATGAATTTTTCACATCTCTTTAATGTTCTGCCCTTTACTTTGAACTTTTTTGGCATTTTAAATGCATTGAATAGAAAGGGTACAATGCCTTTTTTGTCAAGCAGTGAAACACTTGCTGAGCGAAATTTTGAGGGCTAAAGCCACCGACCTTCCGGTCTATAGGCAGACGCTCTTGCTGAGCGAAATTTTGAGGGCTAAAGCCACCGACCTTCCGGTCTATAGGCAGACGCTCTATCCATCTGACCACCGACCTTGCGGTGTCAAGGGAGACGCTCTATCCATCTGACCACCAACCTTCCGGCCTCAAGGGAGACGCTCTATCCATCTGACCACCGACCTTCCGGCCTCAAGGGAGACGCTCTATCCATCTGACTACCGACCTTCCGGTCTCAAGGGAGACGCTCTATCCATCTGACTACCAACCTTCCGGCCTCAAGGGAGACGCTCTATCCATCTGACCACCGACCTTCAGGTCTTTTAAGGAAGACGCTCTATCCATCTGACCACCAACCTTCCGGTCTCAAGGGAGACGCTCTATCCATCTGACCACCGACCTTCCGGTCTCAAGGAAGACGCTTTTTCCATCTGATATCACGTGATATCTGCTGTATAATCCCAACTGTAGAATGTTTACTGCGTTTTTGTCAACCATAAATTATGTTTGCAGGTAACATGCTTTCAAACAGGAACGACCGATTAATGTTGACGAGGAAGATTGTCTTTCTGGGAGACGAATCTAACCCAATCCACCAATCACACACTTCGGCTCTTGTCGTATTACACAGAGGCGGGTTTGCTTTAACTTGAAGTCTTCCTTATGAAATGAACAAAGAATACTTTCTATCAATCATGTTCTGGAAACAAGACAAAACAGGCGATGCATGTGGCATCTTAACTGCCGGTGCAGTTTGCCACATAAAACTTATGATCGCAACTGTGATTGTGTTAGTGAGTGAGTGAGTGGCGTCAGGCGAGTGAGTGAGTGACTGAGTAAGTATGCGTTTAGAAATATCCCGGAATATCACAGGGACCACCAGAGCTTGCCTTCACACACTATAGATTTGCGTCTGGAATCGAACCCGGGCCTTCGGTGTGACGAGCGCTTTAACCACTCAGCTACCACACAGCCATGAGTATATTGAATGAATCCACCTGAATGAAACATTTCAAAAAATAAATGCATCCCTTTTTTAATCAAGTTATGTCTTGAATACACTAAACATACGACCGTTCGTTTAAAGCATTTCTGCATACGACGTATTGAAATGTACAAGTGTTTTTACGTGTAGACGTCATCACTTAACCAATGCATTATTCTCGAGATAAACGCATTCATGTATTCCACGTGCACATACTTTTCGTGTAAGATGTGATAAATACTCGCACCACCGTTTGGTTGTGAAACATAAAACGGATACAAAAAGAAGCAGGTGCTGGGTAAGGGTACACAAAGGAATTGAGGGACAAAGTTTATCGCCATCCTTTGAAGACACGACACAATCTGTCTGAGCATCACCTGTCGTGTAGCTTTGTCATGTACAGACAAGCTTAGCCCGGTAGGTATTTCACGCCTTGATTCGACCCGCGTACAACGTGATCTCCGGACTTGACGACACAAAGCGCTATAAGTATGTGCCTACGACCGCCACGAGGTTTACTAGTTACAGTATGCTGGGCAGGGGCTGTTAGTGACCGTGTTAAGTCTCTGTTGATGCTACTGTAATTTAATGTCCTTGATTTACACCTGCTGACCCAGAAAAGCACTGAGGCCATTGGACTGTGAATAGCGCTCCGAGCCAGGAGGTTACATACCACTTTGAGGGGTGGTGGGGTAGCCTTGTGGTTGAAGCGTTCGCTCGTCACGCCGAAAACCCGGGTTCGATTCCCCACACGGGTACTATGTGTGAATCCCATTTCTGGTATCCCCCGTCGTGATCTTGCTGGGATATTGCTAAAAGCGGCGTAAAACTAAACTCACTCACTCACATATCACTTTGAAGGATGACTGAGTGTTGTTTTATGCCCCCCTTTGTAATAATTTATCACGACGGTTAACAGGAAATAGTGCACATGCCGCGCCTTGTGGGAAATTGAATCCGGTTTTCAACGTGACCGGTAGACGCATTTAACAATTTAAACATACAACCTGCCTTCCACTTCACAAATAAGGAGAGAGTGGTTTTGGTTTTCCACCGTTTCTATCAATATTCATGCTGTATCACGCCAGGGGACAGCAGAAATTGTCACGATGTCGGAAATGGGCATTAATGTATTGACCATCTCAAAGAATAGGAGTTGGATGGATTTTAATTGGTACCTCCTTCTAGATGATTTAAATTGAACGAGTCAATCTATCGTTGGACTGTTGAATATCGGCATTTGACACTTTGACTGCTCCGATCCTAATGTACTGCTCTGAAATCTGGGCATTTGAAAACATAAAACTAATTGAAAAGGTTCATTTAAAATTTCTTAAGTTGGCAGCAGGTCTTCGAAATTCAACACCAAACTATATGATTTATTGAGAACTTGGTAGGGAACCCCCTCTACATCAAAATATATAAACGTGCTATTCTATTCTGGCACAAAATGGCAAGTCATAATGAAACTCCAAAACTAACAAATATTATCTACAGATTTATCACCAGTAATTTCACTGACAACACTGAAAAACTACTATGGACAACGTTCGTTAAGAAAATACTAAATAACTGTGGATTAGGTGATATATTTGACAATCCGTTTATGTGTTCTTCACGGTGGTTAGCTTCAAAAGTTGAAGAAATATTGAAAGACCAGTTCCTGCAGAACTGGCATAGTTCCATTATTGAAAGCCCGAAAGGTGTGTACTATAAAATGTTTAAAGAAAATATAAGTTTTGAAAAATACCTTTATCTACCAAAACACGTCTATTACCCAATCTTGAAATTTAGAACAACAAATAACAACTTACCAGTTGAAACTGGACGCTGGTCTGATACCCCAAGAGTGGAACGTTTGTGCCATCTATGTAATTCCCCGGCGGTTGGTGATGAGTTCCACTACCTGTTCAGGTGTGAAGCCCTTCTCCAGCCGCGGTCTATACACATACGTAAAGATCTCTACGAATGGCCTAATATGTTCAAGCTAAAAAAATGTTTATCTAGCACCAGAGTAAAAGATGTGAAAGACCTGTCTAAATTCATCAACATCATCTTCAGACTAGTTGCAGCAGCATGAGAATCATGTTAACTTACTTTGCCATATTTCATTGAAAATTTCACTATATATATGTATTTACCTTATATTGCTGTCATCTTGATTGATTATATTATCATATGCGAATTTATATTGTACTTTTCTCATGTACCACCGTTGGTGGGTTCTCTTGAGAATAAACTGTCTGTCTGTCTGTCTGCTACAAACAAAATACCGATGAGCGTCAGTTGCATCATCAGGTCTATGCTTGTTAACTTGAATTGTTTATTTAGCGAAGTGTCACTGACGAGTAAATTACAGTAAATATCAACGTGTGGTCTATGTGTACTTGTGCAGGGAAAGCTACAACACTCATCGTGAATCTGCAACTTTTCACCCACCTGTTTCCTAAAACACAGGTGTAGGGTCGGTTCAAACAGTATGTTCCGACAGACGCGCTAATCGTACCCACTCTGATCTGACACGGGACCTTTGTCGCTTTGTTAGAGATAAAAAAGATGTCTTACTGGGGCATATCATCCAAACATTAGCCATCCATGACAACAGCACAGGTGGTTACTGAAAGAGGGCTGTTTGTATATGACACACCATTCGGAAAATTGCCATGCCATCGCCAATTCGAAAACATTCAGAAAACCTCGGGACTTGATTGTCTCCTCTGACGTCCGCAAATGCCTTTCCGTTGCTGATTTCAACTTTTAAATAACCTTTTGTCTGAAATGAATAAACACTTGACAGATCATATCAATTTTAAAATCAGCAAGCAGCTACCTCGATCTGGTTACAAACAAGACGTGCAGCAAGCGCCGTCAAGGAGAAAATCACTTAAAAGTCGGCGAGTGAGTATGGTTTTACGCCGCTGTTAGCAATTTTCCAGCAATAACACGGTGGGGGGACACCAGAAATAGGCTTCACACATTGTACCCATGTGGGGACTCGGACCCGGGTCTTCGGCGTGACGAACGAACGCTTTAACCACTTGACTACCCCACTGCCCCAAATTAACTGTAAAATGGTCCCCTGTAATTCCATGGAGAATGGTTCAATGTTTTCGCGGGATGACCATTGGTACATTTAATGTTCCATTGATGTACGTGGAAGTGAGAAACATATAAATTTACTGTCTGCCTTGCGACTGCACAGATAGCTAAACGTACAAAACCAACAAAAAGCAACAACAATGTAAACACATGTAAAGCTCTAGACAAAGATTAATGGCGCCTGCGGAAACTCTGTCCCCTTTTTGCAGCCTGTTAGGATCCACAAATGGTACAAGGTACTGTACGGTACATTGTACACTTAATCTGAAAAGTATAGACCTCATAAACAGCACCTGCCTATAAGTACGGCCCTGATAAGAAATATTACCCCAAACTGACAGTTATATGCAAACATATATGCCACATGTCGGGCGTCATTGTGACTACAGTGAGTGGTTTTGAATAGACTCGCTGCTATTTCAGATCCTCGACACATACTATGTACTGACAGCTTGTCAACAGGTGCGCGTGTCGATAGCACGAAATCCACACCTGTCACTCGCGTGCCTGTCATTGAGCGTTACAAAAGCTTACCTAAATAACTGTTTCTTGATTTATGAAATGAATGAATGAAATCAAAATTGTCATTTGAACTCTGCAAACAAGGTGATATTATAACCTTTGCGTGTATTTTTAAAATTTATTGAATGTAACCTTTGTAATAAGCTTAACATAGTTAAAAATACCTGAATAACCGGTGTAAACCTATTCTCCAGTTTCGCATTTGGAATTAAATTTAACAAAATGTCATAATTTATTAATGTTTCTTTGTGTTACGTCGCAAATTGTATGTCAGGACTCGCTCAAAAAATATGGAGCCTTGGTTAGACAAAGCATGCAGCAACTGAACAAATGAGACGAGCATGCAGTGCCACAGAGCTTCCAGTCTGGACCAACACAGATCTCCTTGCCTTTGAAGGTTCAGAACAGGAGGCTAGTGGGCGAATGAAAAAATTGTAATTTTCGTTTGATAGCAAAATTAGGAGACTCACAATGTGATTGTACGGAGGAGAGACGGAAATAACATTTCTGTCTGCTTGTCAACATACGGATTGGGACTTTGTTTCGCTTAATACATTTACTCAAGAAAGTATCAGGCAGTTAGCTGTGCAGTCAATTGTTGATATAGATTTAGGACTGACTGACTGAGTTTGGTTTTACGCCGCCTTTAGCAATATTCCAGCAACATCACGGCGGGGAACACCAGAAATGGGCTTCACACATTGTACCCATGTGGGGATTCGAACCCGGGTCTTCGGCGTGACGAGCCAACGCTTTAACCACTAGGCTACCCCACCGCCCCATAGATTTAGGAATTATGGGATGCTGCAGGGGGTTGGGGAGGATACAGATTATTACGTGGACGGGGAAAGATTAAGCCTTAAGCCATTATGTCAGTAAGCAACAACTTTGATCTTGCACAATCACGGGCAATATGTAAAACTCTCGTTATTAAAACAAGAAATATGAATAATGTTTTGTGCGGTAATACACTGGACACAAAATCCATCTCTCGTCCCAAGTGACTGTAATTTGAATGATTCTACAGATTTCCCACTCCTATTTTAAAACTATTTCTAAACTATTTTCTTAATTTCTAAAACAAATGCGTCAACAACCAAAAGTTCATTTGAAGTTACACCCGTGAAGATCAAGGTAAGAATTGGTTTTCAGCAACCCATGCTTGTCATAAGGGGCGTCTAACGGGATAGGGTGGTCAGGCTTGCTGACTTGGTTGGCACATGTCATCGTATCCCAATTGCGTAGATCGATGCTCATGCTGTTGATCACTTGATTGTCTGTGGTCCAGACTTGATTATTTACAGACCGCAGCCATATAGCTGGAATATTGCAGAGTGAGTGAGTGAGTATGACGCGCACTTTTGTTCCTTTAAGTACTACTTAAGCGAATGAGTGTGCCGCTCTCAGCAATATTCCAGTAATATCACGAACGACAAGAATTGGCTGAGTGTGGCGTTAAACAACAAAAATAATATAATACACTTGAAGTTTCCTCATCCCACTCCATCCCGAATTACTGAGTTAGTGAGTGAATTGGGTTCCTGAGGCCGCTTTGAACACTATTCTAGAGAAATCATGGCAGTCGGCTTGATGTGGGAATCCAAACCCGAGGTCTCAAACAGTTACCCTTTTGGACCAAACCCAACGAGCAAGGTTATGGTTGCGATTTGGAATTAACACGAAAAATAGTGTCAGCACGAAATGAAGCTATGATACTGACTCGCAGACAATTATCGAACACCGAATGAACTTGAAAAGATAACAAACTGTGACGGTCGTAGATAATGTTATTTTTTATTCATAAGAAAAATATACGTAGACGTATCATTGAAATGTAAACAAAATCACCGGACCGTTGCAAGACTCATATCTTTGTGACGTATAAAAGAGATACAGATCTAATAAGTAAACAAATACTCTACAATATTGCGTTGTGAGAGTTCACTCAAACCTCAGTTAGAAGTTGGGAAGTGGAGGTGAATGATTTGCTTGCACGTCCCAGTGTTCACGCTTGCCTGGCTGCTTACGTCAGTTTGTGTCACTACATAAGCGACACAGTGAAAACTGCCTCGTCATTCCTGGGCCATAAATCCCACAGCAGGACCAGGTAGCCTTGGTTTCAAGCCTTGGGGAAGTTAAGCTATGACGTACATATGGGTCACGTACGTTCATTGGCTGGAAAGATGCTACGGCGTCTTTGATTGGTTGCTTTCGTTTTCCGTCGATTACTGTCAAGGAGCGACTTGACGTATGTTCGTAGGACGTGGAAGTGCAATGGATGGTCAACGTCCAAATTTGACAAGGACAAAGAACGCTTTGAATAAGGGCTTGAATTAATGTTCATATGGATAAAACAAATTAAATAACATGCGTTATGTCGGTGATAAAACATCACTAATGATTTAAATAAACTTGCTGGAACTCGATTGAGATGCAACTCTAAAAAACTGAAAATAAAAGCTCCAAAATGCGGTGTTATCAGTGACTGTGTATTTAAGTCATTGTTGGACGAGGGCCCAATACTGATTTAACGGTATCTTATTGCGTGCTCTATCTGGCCTAATTGTTGGCAAATGTGATCACCCTACCTCTTGGCCACTTGAGGTCGCTCCACGGTCGCGTGCCCAGCACGCACCTGCGCCAAACAGAGACGAATTTGATTGGTCGGGCACAGACACCCGGGCGCGTGGAGGTACAGTGCTTTTGTTGAAATTGAACTCCGTAATTGTCGGGTAGGGGGCGAGAGAAAACACGAACGACGCTCGCACGACTGTTTCTTTTGTTGGGAGGAGATTCCGATGGAACAGGTTGAGAGAAGGCGCGTGGCTTCTTTTGTCACGAATGGCGACAGGTGGAGAGGTGACAAACTTTGATGGAACAATAAACTAGGGAGTTTAGCCGGGGCTTCGGTGCCTTCTTTTGAAAGACGAGAGGGCCGTCC
This sequence comes from Haliotis rubra, assembly GCF_003918875.1. NCBI lineage: Eukaryota > Metazoa > Mollusca > Gastropoda > Lepetellida > Haliotidae > Haliotis > Haliotis rubra. Next base: position 935,409 of record NW_025766997.1, read on the forward strand.
CTTATTTAATTTCTTTTCATGTCCAACAAAAGTGGCACCAGTTCGAGCGAGGTGGCGGTCGGGAAAAGTTCATAAAACCTTCTGATGCTTACGAACGCCATGTGTGACACGTGAAAAGAAAACGTTTGAGAAAAAAAGTACTGTGTGTGTATGTGTGTGTGTGTGCTTATACCGACGCATTGCTTTGTGAATATCAAATACATAACTTTGCCTCAAGAGATATACAATATGCGTAATCTCGATATTATTGATAATGATGCAAGATATAATTTAATACCTGTGTAAAGCAATTACTTCTAGGTCCACGTAATGCATGATTGGTTAATCAGGTGAAACTCTACACCACGACTGCAGCCAGAACGACGCACACGAACCCGCCTACGTCTCCACCTAAAGTTCTTACAGCAGTATTGACGCAGTCTATCGAAATTTGACACCTGCACGTTTCTGGGGCTTCGGTCATGCCCACGCTTATCAGGTTATATAACGTTTTTCTGTCACTCTAAGTAATTTGAAGGTGGGGGGATATAATAGTATCACCATCACCATCACCGTCGTCGTCGTCATCATCATCGTTATCGTCATCGTCGCACGCACAAAATCTATGGTCTGCGATTAGAATCCCACCCGAGAGATATAACTGGAATAAAGTTAGATGCGGCGTTGAACTCACAAAGTAACTACTGCTAAATCTGTTTTTGCAAGCTGTGATATTACGATTGACTCGCTCCTCCTCTGCACTGCTGCTACTACTGGTGCTGTCGCTGCTGGTGCTGTCGCTGCTGTAGACTAACAACTTGTCTCTGAAATGAACATATTTTACAGAAAAAAACAGTTCATAATTTTAAAAAATGAAATATAATGAAAAGGAGCCCTGAGACTTTCTCCATTTTCAGAGACTAAACAAATCTAAAACTGTGGAAATCTAGACTTGCCACATAATCTTAGACTTGGATATGTTCGTTTCAGGGTCTGTGTGGCAGACTATCGCTGCTGCTGCTACTACAATTGCTACTACAGCTGCTGCTACTACTACTAAAACGTGTGTAACTATTACTACTGCTGCTGCTACTACTGCTGCTACAATTACCACTACAATTACTACTGCCAGAGACCATATATTATATGGCCTCTGTGCTACCGTTCCTAGAGTTTTCCTCCCTTGCCCCTACGAAGACAAGCACAGTCTTTCCGCACCCCTGCAACAGTTTGCTCACCCTTGAGAAACTAACAAAGATATCGTATTTCGGGCGACACAAGACACCCTTGTACCCATTCGTATCTGTGGTACCAACACTGTCGGGAGCTCTTCTCCTTCCGCCGGAAACAATAAAGGCAAGGCCCGCACACGTTACAAGAAACTACTTGTTATGTAAGCCTGGAATGTAGGCCCGGCCTACAGGAAGGAACGTTTTGTCAGTTTATCGGCGTGTAGGTTGTCTCTTAACAACGTGTGTGTTTTGTGCAAACATTTATTACCATACGTATAGTTTCTTTTTTTGTTGTTTAACGCTGCACTCAGCAATTTTAATTCTATACTCCCCTTCAAAAGTTTAGATTCACTAGTGTAAATGTAACCACTTCCTTCAGTCAGCTGTTCTAAACTAGATTTTGCAAAGTATTCCATACTGTTTGAAGGTACTGTTTACACATGAACTGATGTATTGTAAAACAAATGCGTAATGTTGAACAGATTTTTGTCATGAGTTCAATAAATGATGAAACTTAGTGAAAATTGGCGAATTCTTAACAAAACTTTACATGAAAACGCAGCTGTTAACATGCACGCTATTTGCACATGCTTTTCAGCAATTTCATGCGTGATCCTCATGCATTTCATCTGCATAAGGTTTGCAGTTGGTTCCCCCCCCAAGTTAGTGGAGAAATTCATCTTCGATGGAACTTCATACTGTATGTATACATAACATATAGTGAGTGCCTTAAGTGAGTCTAAACTTTTGATGGGTAGTATATATCAAGTCGGTCTGCAAATATTCCATTCTGGGCCAGACAATCCAGTGACTGTTACCATAAGCATTATTATTATTATTATTATAGGATATTTATATAGCGCACATATCCACGCACTATTGCATGCTCAAGGCGCTGGTATTTTATTTTTTTCCCCCTCGATCATTGGATGTTAATCTCAACGGCACATCGCATTATCAATCTCAACTCCCTGGGGAGTATACAGCTCTTGCAGCCACTAGGCGCACCGAGTTATTGTGGCTTTCTCATCCTAACGAGGTACCCATTCACAGGTGGGTGGACTGGGACACATAGTCACAGTACTTTGTCCATGTTCACTGCACGTTGCTGTACCCGCAACTAGGTGTTTGCACGTATTCATGTGGCCACCATCTGGTCAAATACCAACGGATTCGTGGGTTCTTTTAAGTGCACAGGGTTGTGTACTGTACACTAGGGGTTGTGACAACACTGAAAGAGTCTGCACACAAAGTTGACTCCAAGGTTTTTACACCCGGTCACAGGTGGGCTCGATCCCGACACCTCAACCTCGCTGGATCACTAGCCTGGCGCCTTAGCCGGCTCGCCCACCGCACCGAAGCATGCATGGATCTACGCTGTTGAGATCTGACATGCATCAACCCTATCCCGTTAGTCGCCTTTTACGACATTCCGTGTCCTCTCGGGTTGTCATACGTATGGAAACAGTGACGCACAAGGCATGGATTGAAAAACAGAAATGTAGCCCATGTAGCCTATGGATGCTGGTATTATCAGAACTTTTAAGGCCCACTACAAGCAATCTCTTGTGAAATCTTGGCGATTTTTTCACATCACTGTGAATTTTTTTTGTGTGCAATGAATTTTTATGTTTATTATTTATATATCCAAGTTGCTATGTGTAATAAAGTCAGTTTATATATGTTCTTTTGTCTCTATCAGTCAAGAGAGGTAAGTAACGCTTCTGCATTGTGGTGAACTGGACTTGTTTCAGCAAATCGAACGTTTCACTATCCGAACATTTTTGATGAAAATCGGCACTGTTCGGATTAACGCCGCCTGACTGTATATGGTTCCAGAGTATAATTGGAAGCAAAATCCACTCAAAATCTTAATAGTGTCTTAATAATGTTATTTTATAGAACAATTTTTCACGTTGTAAATCCATGTCCTTGAGGCTTGGATTGGACCAAATGGCTGTATTAGTAAGTTGAACATTCACGGCCACTTTGTCTGCTAATTCAATAGGCTGAATATCAACAAATGGGTTAATGAGACACAGAGGCAGCGTCTGAGCTCTAAGCCCCTACTGATTACGCTGTCTAGACCTAGACTGGACACCAGTCTCAAGTGGAAAATTGTCTCCCTTTGATATTCCGGAACTTACAGCCAACTCAGCAATGCGAGTGCGCGTAACCTCAACAAAAATTAAAAAAAGATTTTCTTTCATGACAAATACCAATTTGGTCACACCTTTACACCCAAACAATTTTTTATCAGAAATGAGATTTGCTGCTTTAACAATACGTTTTGGGATAAAAAAGAACCACTCCCGCCGAACCTGCACCCAACCCCACAGACATCAAATTGACGGTCCCACAGAGCAAAACGATATTGGTAGTCGTATACGAGCGGAAATCTAATGCGGCAAGCACTCTCGCGTGAGAAAACGTAGCTAACACGAAGCCGTGACTCAATATTCCTGCCAAGTAATTATTACGGTCAGGTTTTCCATTGAAAAAATCACCCCTCGTACCCAACGTACTGTATCGATGACAGGTTCGATCACCCCTCCAATCACTGTAGGCGTGATTTGTAAGGCAATAGGAGGGAGCGGAGGAGTGAGGTCAATGAACTGCTTTGTTGTCTAACGTAAAACACTGAGGATGTGAGAGATTAAGACGGATTGCCCACGGCGCTGTACTCCAAGACCACTGAACCGAAAACACTCGCTTAGCTGCAGACCTAGACTTGCCTGAGTCCTCAATTATTATTTTAAATCACAATTTTTAGATTGCAAAATAAAAAGAACAAATTGTACCTATAAAATACAGGTGCTCTGCTCTGTAGCTTCATCAAGACTTGCCCCTTTAATTAAAGGATATAATTACTTAACGTCTCTGGGCTCGTTCAGTAGAGCCTTGGGTTAAGGGTACTTTGAAGGAGTCGGCGCGAGGGATGATCGTACCGGATGACCCCAGCGTTTTACTGTACCGGTTATGGTTTGTGGAACACAGCAGTGGGGTTGAGTGTAGCCAGCGACCTTTGTCATACTTACATGTACCTCCTATTTTTTCGTATTTGCCAGATAGAGGTGAGTGGGTGCAGCGAGCGTCAAGGTTGCACCGCCAGCACGGTGTGGTTTACCCAAAACACTTGTACATATGTCAGAAAGCTGCAGATTGGTGATACATCATCGTCAGGATGGGTGCGGAACTAGTCCCGTGGATGTAGGGAAATAATATAGAGTGTGTTTTACATGAATGTCCAGATAGGTAGCTTAAGGCGTGTAAACCCTGTTGGTGTTACTGGTCAGAAGTCACACACCAGATATGTTTTATTTTCAAAAGATTGCTAAACTGGACATGAAGCTCCACCTTTGGTGCATATGGGTGAGTGAGTGAGTGAGTAAGTATGGTTTTACACCGCGGGAAGACACCAGGAAATGAACTTCACATATTGGGGAATCAAACCCGGGCCTTCGGCGTGACGAGGTTCAACCACTAGGCTATCCCAGTGCCCCTGGTAGGAGAATAAAGGAATTTCAGGGGACTTCTCCTGTACTACTAAGTCCCAGTTCGACAGGGTAGTCTAGTGGGTGGCAGGGTAGCCTAATGGTTAAGCGTTCGCTCGGCACCGACGGTCGAGTTCGATTCCCTGCTTTGACAGAGATCGTGAAATCCATTAATGGTGTCTTCCGCCGACCAACGAACTGGCGTAAAACAAACTTCATTCACTCTTTCATTACTTGGTTAATAATAACTTCTAATGACATGGTATTGGATTTTATTGAATGTCGATTTTCTATAGACTGACAACTCAAATGTCTGTCTATTGCCTTTGTGCACAATATCATTTGTATTGCTTTTTGTAAATTGGCCGATGGCCAACAGTCTAAGTAAACTTAGGCTCGAAAAAAGCATTCGGAATCGTTCGGGTACAACACTTTTCGAGGTAAAAGTTCAAAAGGTATGTGCGAATGTTAACTTTCGCGATTTGGTAAGCTGTGTTCTGATTGGTCAATTGAAAAGGTTACCTGACGCGACCTTCCATAAGGTTTTGTTAGACTCAGTATAGCAGTGTAAGCTAGGGCTGGGACGGGTAGGAAAAATTGGAATCGAGTACCCGCATGTACTTACCCGAATCGGAATCGAGTACCCGGAAATGTAAGGAATACATAGCTTCAGTCAACTTTCTGAATATTCAATCACGATTTGACCAAACCTCAAAGGATGGCAATGGGACATTGGAACTGATCTTAGGCTATTTGATTTACGTCTGTTTATAACTAATATAAAGAGTAACACCATTACTTACATTGTTACTTAAAACACAAAACATTTGTTAAAACACAGAAGTTTTCATTCCCGCTGTTACTGTGATTTGACTTCTCACTGCTCATGCGCAGATAAATTACCGTCGTTGATAATAACCTCCATTAACTGGACAATGCAAAAATGTGTGTTACGTTAATAATGAAAAGACCAGTTATTCATTCAGCCAGTGGACAACTACGTTCATGTGTGATATTCTAACTGAACATATAATGTTTTACATGCAGACTTTATGTAAACTTGCGTAGAATACAATTTGATTGATGTATTTACTGACCGGGGAATTGTGTACGAGATATACAGACAGGTAAACTCTAATGCAACTGAGTTAAGCAATATAGCAAAATGCTTGGCTCGCATCTGGGAAGACTGGTCATTTTGCTCTGTTGCGCAACTCAGTTGCATTACAGTTTCCTATTAAATGAAAAACAAAACTATTGTTAAATCGATATTCTAAAATTGTATCTCTCTCATTGGAATAACTGTATGCTGATTAATATTTGTTAAACTATAAAATGTATATGTTACGTGAGTTCTGCTTCTATTTCTGATCATCTTCCTTCTTATTGTAATGATAACCAGTCGAACATTGTATTTGCAAATCAGAATGTTAATTCCTTAGTTTTAATTTATATTCCCAACACATTCAATCATTTAATTGCAATCTCTTTAATAGTCAATGTATTCATGTTAAACGCAAATGTAAAAAACTGTGTTTCATGAAATTGAAATAAAATAGAAATGTACATGTAATCTTAAAAGCTTGATAAGCAATGAACACAAGTACACAATGTAATGAACACGTTTATTGTTTAGGTTGTGTTTTAGTGCAAGATGTTTTTGCATTGACCTTGTACAGCTTCCGCAGTAGATTGACATATTAGATTGAAAAACCGTATGGGTCTTCAAATTTGTAACTGTGTTAAATTATGAGATTAAGTATATCCTGATCTTGGCGTGTCAGCTTCATAAGAATTCACTTGCAGGGTCTAACACTGATAAATCTCAAAACCATAAGCAGACTGTACTATCAATTTCAGACATGATACCACAGAGTCGGCATTTGGTTCTCTTGCCATTTGCATCAAGCTCAAATTGAGCCCAAACACTCAACTTAGCATGCGTGTCGTCCATATTGCTCTAGGTTAGAGTTACCTGCCCTTGTCATTACTGAGTTCTCTCCCCTTTCCGGGTACTCGATTCCTTGAAATAGGACTCGATTCCAGCTGTACCCGACCCGGATTCGAGTACCCGAGTATCCGTCCCAGCCCTAGTGTAAGCTTAGACTGGATGGCCTACAAACTGAAATACACTTCTGACAAATAATAGAAATAATATAAATAGAAAATATATCTGTCACCAATATCATACCAGAATAAGAGCATTATTGATATTCTGTTCTTGCGTAGGCTGAGCTTATTATATCCTGGACATGTCATCGGTTCCCAATGGGGCAGATCGATGCTCATGCTGTTGATCACTGGATTGTCTGGTCCAGACTCGATTATTTACAGACCGCCGCCATGTAGCTGGAATATTGCTGAGTTCGGTGTAAAACTAAACTCACTCACTCACTCTTTATATCAAGGATGTGCTCTTGCTGAAGCAATACAGGTACATGGTTTAGAGATGTAATGGTATCCCCATTTGCTTAATCGATGCTCATGAAATCGATCATTGTACTGTCTCGTTCATACAGCTGGCCGCCGTGATATTGCTGGAATATTGCTAAAAGCGGCGTAAAACTAAACTCAGTCAGTCAGTCAGTCATACAGCTGGAGTGAATGAGTGAGTTGGGCTTTAGCAGTATTCCAGCAATATCACGGCGGGGTCACCAGAACTGGGATTCACACATTGTACCCATGTGGGAAATCGAACCTGGGTTTTCGGCGTGACGAACGAACGCTTTAACCACTAGGCTACTCCACCGCCCCAAATAGAAATAACAGCAGTCCTTTAAACCATGGGTCCCTTGCACAGAGCTATCGTAGAGCTAAGGAGGTCGCAACGTCCATACTTCATCGTTGACTACGACTGGCGGTGGGCTACGACCTCTCTGCAGAACTGTTCCCAGAAATAAGGATAGGCTTTCTTTCAGTGCAATAGTGTGTGAGTGAGGTTGGCAGTATCGTGGGGAATGGAGCCTGGGTATGTGGCGTGACGAGCGAACTCTTTAACCACTGGGCTACCGCACCGCCCTTATGTAGCTGGAAAAATGCTGAGTGCAGCGTTAAACAACAAACATGCATTACTGTACAGTAGTATATCAAAGCCAAAATCACCACACTACCTTTAGTGTGGACATAACGGTTCCATAACGTAACAAAATGGTGACCCCTGCTGAGCAACCATTCAGCTACAACAATACTATATTCAAGTGATACAACAGACATTAAGCTCAGGGCATTTGAAAACATGTGAGGCCTAATCGCCGAAGGCGCTGCAATTAACGTCCTTTGCGCTGATGAGTTACGTCCCTTGACCACACCAGGAACGTGTGATTTAGGGTTCAAATCCTGGTTCGACCCAAATACAGTTTTGCGTTTGTACATCATAATCCTACTCCTCTTTTTCGTCAAAGCGGTAACTGTCTCATACCTGCCTTTTTTCGGGGCTCTCCTTACTGACGACCCGTGAAGGTCCGGTTAGAATAGGTCTTCAGTAACCCATGCTTGTCGTAAGAGGCGATTAACGGGATCGGGTGGTCAGGTTCGCTGACTTGTTTGACACATGTCATTGTATCCCAATTGCGTAGATCGAGGCTCATGTTGTTGTCTGGATTGTCTGGCCCAGACTCGATCATGTACAGACCTCCGCCATATAGCTGGAATATTGCTGAGTGCGGCGTAAAACTAAACTCATTCACTCACTACTCGATTGCGTTGTCTGGATTGTCTGAATATTGTTGAGTGTGGCGTTAAAAAAACAACCAACCAATCTCCTTACTGACGCTCCTGTTACAACTGGAATAACGTATTACCCATATATCAAATATGACCGAGTCGGGTGTTTTAAAACTTCTTTGGAGGAGATTAAATTTAAAGATTTAATATGAATTCAAACTTCGTGATTACATTAAAAAAAACCCATCTAATATGTCGTGTGTATGAAAGGAACACAAATAAGTAAACTCGTTCATTTCGTGTCATAATCAAGAACTAAACATTATCTGTTTTCAGTAGCCATCGACATTCTGATCACTCGTGTGCTGCATATGCTGGCTGAATGTAATACTATGTTGACCAAAGTAGGCCAGAGGTGACGCACCCTGCTGTCAAAGTGTCTGTCGTTCAGTTGGTGTGTGACTGGGTTAGTGTGCCACCGCACTTCGAGTCATTTTTTTTCTTGTTAAAACTAGATTTCATATTGGCAATTATATTGAAGGCGTGTCACCACTACACCACTGGAGCGGGGTCACCTGAGGGTCACGTTTGCCTGTTCAGAGGTGGGTGTGTCCTCAAGACGAGTCAGAATAGACTGACCATGAGTTCGAATCCCAGAGTCGCCCTGGTTATGATAATTGGTTTGACAGCACCTTATCTATGATTGTAAAACACCCGCACCATTTATAATCCCGTATTTAGGTAATATGCGGTATTAAACAAGGAAGAACTGGTGAACACGGCCTCAAACTCTGAGCTCACAAACAGACCCAGTCGATTAGTTCCTAACACGGGACATCTTTCACATTCGCGGAAAAAATCCATTTGGAAATCCCTTCACGTATAAATACAGATCATTTAGACACTTGAATCATATATCCCTCGAGCGTGCATAAACTCTCAGAGTAAATGACCGCATGCTCGACCACTGAGTGAGTGAGTTTAGTTTTACGCCGCACTCAGCAATATTTCAGCTATATGGCGGCAGTCTGTAAATAATCGAGTCTGGACCAGACAATCAAGTGATCAACAGCATGAGCATCGATCTACGCAATTGGGAACCGATGACATGTGTCAACCAAGTCAGCGAGCCTGACCACCCAATCCCGTTAGTCGCCTCTTATGACAAGAATAGTCGCCTTTTGTGGCAAGCATGGGTTGCTGAAGACCTATTCTACCCCGGATCTTCACGGATCTCGTCATCTGACAAAAGTTGATATGTTCACTCGTGGCTGCGCAACTCGTGAACAAATCAACTTTGTCAGACCACTCGATGAAATAAACATGTTATTGGACAACATTAACAAAATATCCTCTATGTATTTATTGAAAAAAGCGACTTCAATATGATTTACTATTTAATTGTAACGGCAAACATCTCTCGTGCCCTCTTTGAGTAAAATCCGGCTTTTTCACTGTAAGGCTCATCTGTCAGTGTTAATATCCAAGTGCAGTCTGGTGAAGCTATCGCATTCGGTGTTTACTTAACCTAAATAGAAAAAGATCCGAACAAAATATGTATAATATTTGTTTTGCAACTACTGGCTTGACAGATGTGTTGTTTAAACACAGTGTCACTCCATTTCCATATTAATCATCTGCGTGCGGACAAATCACCGAATGTAATCTACAAAACAGCACAGTGGAGGATGAAAAACAAACCACGACCTGCCAATATACGTATGATGGTGTAACAACAAACTAAAGGAAACTCAAATATCGTACAAAATGTGGCAGTCCTTATGCCAAAATATATGTATATTCACGGGGCGGTGGGGTAGCCTAGTGGTTAAAGCGTTCGCTCGTCACGCCGAAGACCCGGGTTCGATTTCCCACATGGGTACAATGTGTGAAGCCCATTTCTGCGATATTGTTGGAATATTGCTAAAAGCGGCGAAAAACGAATTGTATGAAAACACCTCACTCACTCCTTGATGTCTCTGCCAAAAGCAAAATCCATTTACGATTCCTACTTCAACATAATCGTGTTTTATTTCAACTATATTACAATAATAATCAATGTGATAGTGTCCCTAATCATAAGAGACCCGTGAAGACCCGGGTTAGAAATGGTCTTCAGTAACCCAAGCTTGTCGTAATGCTCATGCTGTTGATCACTGGATTGTCTGGTCCAGACCTGATTATTTACAGACCGCCGTCATAAACTTTAATATTGTGCTGCGTTAAACAACGCGCAAACAAACAATTTTTACTGTTACAGTTATGCCTAGATGCCATACGTATATGCTGACATTATATAACAGCAAATTCAAAGCGTAAGTTTCATTGCCTGTCGCCAAACCAAAGACGGTATATACACATTTCATTAACTATCCATGACTCAAACTATTCACTCACTCACACACTCACTCACGACGTCCGTAACAACTCCCATACTTCACCTTCCTATGTCAGATTTAAACAGAACGCGAAATAAAAATATATTTCAGTTAAGTTTCCAGAATATATCGCAAATTCGTTCACATATTTTCTCGAGTACTGAACTGACACAGTTCTTGAGCTCTTCAGATCCGAGTCTCATGGCCTTGTTATTTTTAATTACAAGGGTAATCTTTTTCAACTCCATACTTTCACGTATACTTTAAACGCGCCATGTGTTGTCTCTACTAAGTCCCCGATTGTAGAAGTTAAGTCTCTGGTCACGTTCTCGGCCCCTTGTGTTTGGAGATGTCTTGCAAGATGTGTCTGTCTGTACCTAAAGCTTTCTTCCAACACTGTGTTGTGCCGCTGTGTTGGTTCGACCACTAAAGCGGCGCCTCTGTTGCTGTTACAGAGTGCAAGAGTATTGCATCTATCGGTGGAAAACAATATGTATATCTGTTTGGGAGGTGTAGGTTTGAAACAAGATTACTCTAACCCACGTGGATGAGGCTTGGCGTGTCTCCATCTTCATCGAGTTTGTCATGGATGTGTATCGATAAGTACCATGTGTAACTAAAAGATATTTTTACAATTTCGAATATGGAATCTGTAAAGTGAAATGAAATAAAGTGTAGTCCTACTTATAGAAACCTGGTATCGGTAGAGCTACTGTTCCGACTGACTGACTGACTGAGTTTGGTTTTACGCCGCTTTTAGCAATATTCCAGCAACATCACGGCGGGGGACACCAGAAATGGCTTCACACATTGTGCCCATGTGGGGATTCGAACCCGGGTTTTCGGCGTGACGAGCCAACGCTTTAACCATTAGGCTACCCCACCGCCCTAATGTTCCGAACGGCTTTAGCATATCTTTCTCTGTTCAGGGGGGCGGTGGGGTAGCCTAGTGGTTAAAGCGTTGGCTCGTCACGCCGAAGACCCGGGTTCGGGTTTCTGGTGTCCTCCGCCGTGATATTGCTGGAATATTGCTAAAAGCGGCGTAAAACTAAACTCAGTCAGTCAGTCTATTCAGGCGCCGTTTGTCTTATGTGAATCTCATCGTTGTTACTGAGTGGGTGAGTGAGTCATGTTTTACGCCGCTTTTAACAAATACAATCTAGCAATTCTCAGGCCGGGGGCACACCAGAAATAGGTTGCACACATTGTACACACGAAATCGAACCCGGGTCTTCGGCGTGACGAGCGAACGGTTTAACCGCTACGCTACCCCTCTACTGTAAGTAGAGATTTATTGTAATATTGGATGTGGTTTTACCTATTCCCTATTCACAGAGTCAAAGCCCTCAATGTCAAGCAAGGCCCTCAATGTCAGGCAAGGACATAGTCCACAACCTGTGACCTTCCAAAGTCTATCCTCGCAGATTAACTGCGCTTGGGATATCAAGCTCAGGTCTAAGTGTGGTTTACTTTCAGGATTTCCAAATATAGCGTTCTTTCATTCCCTTCAGCACCATCACAACTTCGCACATATTTCGAAATAATTATGTCAGTAGATTAATTAGTATGTATATCAATCATCGCCATGATGTGGCCAACACTGCTCAGCTTGATGGAATGGTACAGCTGTGTAGACCACCTGGTGGGACAGTCCGAACTGTGCAGTGCCCCTGTTTTCACCACAGATCCCTTATGATCAGGTTGGATGGGTTGTTGTTTAACGCCGCACTCAGCAATATTCCAGCTATATGATGGCGGTCTGGACCAGATAATTCAGTGATCAAGAGCATGAGCATCGATCTGCCCAAATGGGATACGATGACATTTGTCAACCAAGTCAGCGAGCCTGACCACCCGATCCCGTTAGTCGCGTCTTACGACAAGCATGGGTTGCTGAATATTGAAGATCAATTCTAACCCGGATCTTCACCGGTGTATCAGAAAGAGACAAGCGCAAAAGTAATACACAGGTAACTGTTTAGCGTGAAACCAAAGGACATTGGGAAAACACTGCCAAATAAATGATTGTAATCTCAACAAACCTGGGATTCGAACCCGAGAAATCCGTTTCCCGATACACGATCATTTGTACAGTAACAGTCCCTACCCAACCACCACTGACCAGGAGTCATTCGATACTAGGCCTTGACGATGAAATATGACAGAGAGAGCTGTAATCAGCATACTTGTACTTTGTACTGTACAATGAGAGCAAACAAAATTTCTGTTTCATGTTAATATCTGGGAGCCTCGGGGCTGATTACTAAATGCTGTTGACATTTCGTGAGGTTAACCCGTGCCTTCTGTACAGAATTCTCGTATCAGAAGATTAACAATTCGAATGGTCGGCTTATAATGAGGAAGAGGGGTAAATCGATTGACGCCACTCTGATCAGTATTTCAGCTATAACACGCTTGTCAGCTTAACGTTGGAGGAGTGAGTGAGTTTTACGCCGCCTTTAACAACATTCCAGCAATATCACGGCGGGGGACACCAGAAATGGGCTTCACACATTGTACCCATGTGGGGAATCGAACCCGGGTCTTCCGCGTGACGAGAAATGCTGTAACCTCTAGGCTACGTACCTCACCAGCCCTAATGTTGGAGGAATTATTGAACTAACTAACTATCGCAGTGGGTCAGGGGTAGACATAATAATGTCAAACTCACGTTAATTGGGAATCGAGTGTTGACTGTACTATCGCACCCCGATGTTACCCACGACATCAACCACTGGTCGAGTTGGGCCAGACTTGAAGACTTAGAAGCTGAGAGTGAGTGAGTGAGTGAGTGAGTGAGTGAGTGAGTGAGTGAGTGAGTGAGTGAGTGAGTGAGTGAGGAGTGAGGAGGAGGAGTGAGTGAGGAGGAGTGAGGAGGAGGAGGAGGAGGAGTGAGTGAGTGAGTGAGTGAGGAGGAGGAGGAGGAGGAGTGAGGAGGAGAGAGGAGGAGGAGGAGGAGTGAGTGAGTGAGGAGTGAGGAGTGAGTGAGTGAGGAGGAGGAGTGAGTGAGTGAGTGAGTGAGTGAGGAGGAGTGGAGAGTGAGTGAGTGAGGAGTGAGTGAGCTGGAGTGAGTGAGTGAGCAGTGATTACATAGAGCGGCGTTTCGATGATTCTTACAGTGTTATCAAGTTCCAAGGGTTCAAAGGGACAACAACGAGGTTGTCACCGCTCTAGGCAATAAACAAGAACTTGTTGTCCACGAAGTCGTATGCTTCGTTATTTACTCGACTTCGAGAATGGCGATGAAACATTTACATACATTTGCCTTGTGTTGCGGAATTAATGCAGACCTCAGCGTTCTGCAATAGCAAACATTAAACATAACATTAACTTGAATATGCTTGGCTGAGATATATCACTTTCGGGCGTCATAAATCATCATATCATATAAATAGGTTAGTTAACAGCGTGTTGGATGTCCACACACCGGTCTGATCACTATGGCCATCAGCTGCTGGATTACATTGCCTCCTCCTCCACTTCCACACATCTGTTACACAGCTGGAATAGTGTTGACTGAAGCGGTGAATATGGCATTAAGTTAATGATTCGTATTTCATCTGAAATATAGTGTCCAAGGTTACTGCAAAAGAACCAGTGGGATGAAAAAACAAGACGAATGGCAGGAGGGGTGAGAGGTGAGGGGTGAGGATGCACTTCCAATTAATTAATACAGATGACACCTGTCTTTCATATTCTGGACAAATAAAGTTAGGGACAGCGAAAAGTCTCAGAAATATTCCCTTGAACAAATACTTTTTATTGAAATGTTCAGGTGCGGTGGGGTAGTCTAATGGTTAAAGCGTTCGCTCGTAACGCTGAAAACCTGTGTTCTATTCCATACAATAGTAGTACAATGTGCGAAGCCCATTCCTGGTGTCCCCCGCCGTGATATTGCTGAATTAAACCTTTTACACCCACTATTAAAATATTTCCCCAAATATTACTGACCCTTAACACTGTTGTTCGTTATATCTGAACACTATATCATGTGCTCTGGTGTCCCTCGCCGTGATATTGCTGGAATATTGCTAAAAGCGGCGTAAAACTAAACTCACTCACTTTGATTCTGATTTTGACGGTTGCATGGCAAATGTATGGGTCTCATGTTTCCAGCCACAGGAGAGAAAATAAATAAAGAACAAAATCTGGTACACATCAAGGTACACAGAAAATCACATGCCGTCACCGAAAAAAATACACCAACAAAACCACCCCACATCCAGTGGCATAGTCTAGTGGTTAACGAGTTCGCTCGTCACACCGAAGACTTCGGTTCGATTCCCCACATGGGTACAATTAGTCTGTCTCACAGTCCCTGAACCACATTATTTCCCCTACTGCCAAGCCCTCTCTGCAGTGCTAAAGCCCTAAATAAAGCAAGTCTAGATTTTCCCAGGTTCAGAAAAAGTTCATAGTAAAAAAAATAATATATAATGAATAGGAGCCCTGAGACTTTCTTCATTTTCAGAAATCGCGACTTGCCACATTTTCTAGACTTGCTTCAGGGTCTATATGACAGACTACCACATTATTTTCCCTACTGCCCAGCCCTCTCTGTAATGCTAAAGCCCTAAATGAAGCAAGTCTAGATTTCCTCAGGTTCTGAATCTCTGGTCCTTCTAGGGCTCCTTTTCAATTTATATGGGCTTGTTTGTCATTATCAAGATTATATATATTCTACTAAGCATTAGTCCTGGGTACAATGTGTGAGGCCCATTCCTTGTGTCCACAGACAAGTGCTAAAGCGGAGTGAAACCATACTTGCCCAGCCCTCATCCACGTATGTTTTAACAAGCATAGCCTTGGTGTATTACTAAACCCACGGCATCAACAGGTACCCGCACTCGCACTGGGGCGGCCAGAGGGGTGATACAACAACAGAGTACAGGGGATTGTCTGATGGTATTTCCGTGAGTAACATCTTGCACATTCAGCAGTTCACATGCACGTGTATTCTGTACTCAGGCACATAACTGGGTCAGTTCACACATTAGCACAGCAGCTGATGAACATGTGGATATTCCGTCTAGTGTTACATCCAGATGCCCGACTGCACTTGGCGATGAGCCTGTTCTACAGGACGAACCGCTGTCGACAGCAGTTGTGTGGGTGATAACGGTGGAGAATAGATAATATTGATTCAATGTATTGTACTGGCGGTAGAAGTGTAAGTTAACCACGTCAAAACATTTCCAACATTTCTAACAATCACTATCTGTCATTATCATCATTGTTATCACGATTCACAATCCTCGACTTAATCACCATCATCATAGATGTAGTTAATAGTTGATAATAATTTCAATGCATCTATCAAAGCCGCCATCTAATGATAATGATGATGGAAACTGATGGACGGGTGATGCATGATGGGATGGAGAAAATTTCAATGACGACAACGGCACCGACGACGACGATGATGATGATGATGGAAACTGATGAACGGGTGATGCATGATGGAATGGTGAAAATTTCGATGACGACGACGGCACCGACGACGACGATGATAATGATGATGATGATGATGATGATGATGATGATTATTATACACATCTATATGCACCTGAGCCAGCTGGGAAACTCCATATTGAAACATAGAAACCAGACTCATTGCAGACCCTGCAAAAAACAGAAACTGCTTCGCATGTCCACAAATTAAAAAAAGATTTTAAACTACACAAAACCCCCTGGTGGGGTAGTCATAAACAGTACCCTGCTGTATTTCACAATTTGTAATGAAAAAGAACACTATAGTTCGAAAATATATAGACTATGATTCAGTTAACTCCCTCGTTGATAAAATTAAAAAAAACAAAATTTCATCAATATGCCCACTGTGTCAAATACAGTCAATGCCATCTGACAACTGCGTCAACTTTTTATCAAGTGCGGGAACACCTACAGATGATTCACTACCGGATGGTAAGCCCTAGCCTTGCTCAAAGGCTGTACTGAATGAAGCCCATGGGTGTATAGTGATTCTATCTTTTAAAGAGGCAAGTCTAGACACGCGGACTCTAAGGACGCCAGTGTGTTAGAGGGACAATGTTCTTTTTATTTACTTATGCTGTTTTAGAAATGATCATTTCAACTATTAATTGTCACCTTAGAGACTTATGCAAGTCTAGGTAACCCTGAGAAGCAGCTTGAGGCCTCCACGGTGCAGACAGTGCATGAAGAACGCATGTATTTTATGAGCAAGAAAACTGACGAAAACCGCCAGGAGTCTGACGCTCTACTCACGCGTAGAGACATCAGTTTGAATTGTAATGTGAGCCGTCCGAACCAAAACTGATACTAAGACCCTTGTGTGTTGCTGTTATCTCATGTAATTGATTTTATTGCCTGGCTTTACGTCACAAATGTTCGTAAATATTCCCCTACGCAGATGTTTGAACCTGCTGAGCTGATGGACTGAAATCTACATGGTGAAACGTATTAGGAAGAGATTACAGTCGGCGTGAAATGCAAAAACATCCACGCGTGCATGTGGGGTGTTACATGTAATTGTTGTGAACGTGTACGCGTTGACTGGCAGTGTGTACAAGGTACACATGTTTTCATGAATTACTGAGATATGTACATCGCGGTTTGGTGATATGCGCCGACAAGTGGTAAGTGTGGTTAGTGCACAGATATTCAATTATGTAACGTCGAGTAATTCAGTACTTAACCGGTAAGGTGAAATGGGTACTCCGTGGAGAGTTAGCTTACACCAGAAAATACTTCTTAATATCATTGAGTCTAGACTAAAGCTTAGTCTCTGAATATATATAATTTTGAAACAAACAATTCCTTGTTGATTGAAAAGGAACCTCTCTGAGATTCGGAGCCTGTGGAAATCTGGACTTCCATCACGTTCTACTCTTGCATTGCAGAAAAGATAATAATTTGGTTTCGGGGAACGTGAGGCAGACAACTTGGAGAGGAAGGTGGTTGCTGACGCACGTGGGCGCGTCTGGGTAGGTGTTGGAGGGTGCCGGTGTGTTAGTGAGGTGAGGTGAGGTGAAATTGGGTTTAACGTCGTGCTTAAGAATATTTCGCTCATATCACGACGTGCATGCGTGTGTATGTGTATGTGCGTCTGTTTGTACAAGCCCAGACTGAAGCTGGTTTTATAGTGCTAGCCCACTGAGATACCATGCCGCAGTGAAGCATGAATACCCCACTCAGACACATTATACTGACTCCGAGCCGACCAGTCCTTGTTGTACCTATTAATGCAGGCCAGACAGGGACCAACAAGTACCATATTTTAACGTCTTTTGGTATGACGCGGTCGGGGATGGAACTCGCGACCTTCCGCTCTCCGGGCGGACGCTTTAACCACTACACCACGGAGGCGGTTGGGTGAGTTAGTATGGGTGTTGGTGTATTTGTGTGGGCGTTGACAGGCGTTGTTGGGGCACGGTTGGGGTAGATGGGTGTGGGTGGAGTCAGATGAGCGTGGGTAACTGTTGGTTGGCACTATTATGTTCTCGGGTCTGAAAGGAAGATCAGCTCCAAGGCATGTTCAGACTAAAGATCCACCATTCCAGAGAAATGGATTGCCTGACCCAGAATCGACCTACTCTATCAGACTGGACAATATTTGTGTGCATGCGTGCGTGCGTGCGCACGCCGAGAGGCAGGCGGCGTAACAACAAGTACCGCCCTTTAACGCCTGTTAGTATGACGCGGGTTGGGACCGAACCACCCACCTCTGACGCCTTGGCGACGAGACTACGGCTGCGGTCGGAAGAGGTATAAGAATGCAATGTTGCGAAGGATTCTTTAGAACTGAATCCAGTCATCTGCAACAGATATGAATCTACGTACGTCGAATTTAACATCATTCATTTGTCGACTGATTGTATATATCTCTTTCTACAGATGAAGCCCATTTCTGGTGTCCCCCGCCGCGATATTGCTGGAATAGTTGCTAAAAGCGGCGTAAAACCATACTCACTCACTCACTTTCCACAGAGGAATCTACTGCTGAATAGTTGTGGGATTGGTTGGATACAATGATTAATCAAGCTGAATTTACTTCTCGATCCCCCATAACAAAACTCGTTGCTCACTGTACCCCCTCCAGGCCTTGTTCAGCTGTGTTACAGGTCACTGTTACGTGTAAGTATAGACAAACCAGAATGTCACATTTTCCGCTTTGTGCAGTGCGCCCTTTGTATGACCTCATGTCAACACTTGTTTATCTGGCACACGTGTGTCATCACAATGACAGGACAAGACCAACCCTGTCAACACTACGCCGTTTTTAGCAATATTCTAGCAATATCACGGCGGTGGACAATAGAAATGGGCTTCACACATTGTACCCATGAGGGGAATCGAACCCGGGTCTTCAGCGTGACGAGCGATCGCTTTAACTATTAGGCTACCCCACCGCCCCTCGATTATTAAAACGTGAGCTAATCCTGTTCAAAAATAACTTTTTATTTATTTGATCAGAATTCCAGGTGTTGGAGCATCTTCGTGTTCGATGGCATAGGTGTTCGAAGGTGTTGACAAAGGTATAACTAATGTTATACATGTAGTCCATTGTCTGCTTGCTTACTAATTTGTTGTACTTTAGTGTAACTCGTGAAAAATCAGAATTCAGCATTCCATGCTTGACGTAAGAGGCGACAAACGGGATCGGGTAGTCAGGCTCACTGACTTGGTTGACACATGTCATCGTATCCCATTTGCGTAGATCGATGCTCGTCCTGTTGATCACTGGATTGTCTGGTCCAGATTCGCCGTCATATAGCTGTAATTCTGTTTGTGGCGTTAAACAAACAAACAAACTTTGGTTAAAGTGGCCCATATATCTGCTGAACCCCTTCCTTCAGTACTAATTAGACTCAAAACGACCTCTTCTTTAAACCTGTTGGTTTCATTTACTCATTTGGTTGTGAACAAAATGACTTTAATGAATATAATAAATAGTTTGATTGTAGGTCAGACTGTTTACGGCACATCTCCGTCCCACGTTGTCCTGGGACGGGGGATCGAACACCTTGGGTGAGCTGGCGTTTATCCATACTAAGGTCTTGTAGATGGGGCACCGCGCCTGCACAGGAAGTATGACATGTGTTCGTTATCGGCAACGTGGACCCAGTGGTCAGGCTCGGTGCCTCGCTTGATGGTATGAAATCTGATCCCAACTGCTTAGAGCGATGCTCCTGTCCAGATAGTCTGTCTCACATTCCCTGAACCACATTACTTTCCCTACAGCCTAGCCCTCCCTGCAATGATAAGCCCTAAATGAAGGAAGTCTAGTTTTCTTCTGGTTTCCTTTTCAATTTAAATGGGGTTATTTGTTACAATCAAAATTATATATATTCAGAGACTAAGCGGTTAATCTGAATAATAGGCATGGATGGTATTCATACATTTGGATAGGCGTCAGAAATATCAACTTTCGGTTGTTGATATAAGCATCTCTATATTTATGTATTTTGCTCTTTTGATGTGTTAGTTTAAACATTCTTGCCTTTTTACATGCAGTAAATAGAAACGGTACAGTGACAGCTTTGTCAGGCTACGGAACACTTGTTAACCTTTCTTTGTTGTGTGTTACAGTTACACATGCCTTTTGTTTCTCCTGCCAACAAGTTGGTTTTATATCCAAATGTACTTGTTATCTTAATCTCTGAATATATACTGAACAACATTAGAAACGCACCACACTAAAATGCACCGACGATGCTCAGATATCACGGGTACATTTCAGTCTGACGGGGATATTTCGTATTATATGGGTGGTGCGTTTCTAATGTTGTTCAGTATATTTAATTTTGATAGTAACAAATAATCCCATTTAAACTGGAAAGGAGTCCCAGTGAGATGGGAGAATTATCCAGCAGACTAGAGGTTGTACGCTGGAATCTAGTCAGCCGTAGTCAACCTTAGTTGACGGAAATGTGCTAACCTCGGTTGACTTAGATTTCACAAACAAGGACTGGTCGGCTCGGAGTCGTATAATGTGTCTGAGTGGGCTATTCATGCTTTATTGCGGCATGGTATCTCAGTGGACAAGCACTATAAAGCCAGATTCAGTCTGGGCTAGTACAAGCAGCCGCACATACACATACACACGCATGCACGTCGTCATATGAGCGAAATATCCTCAAGCACGACGTTATTTCGCCCGGAGAGCGGAAGGTCGCGGGTTCCATCCCCGACCGCGTCATACCAAAAAGACGTTAAAATATGGTACTTGTTGGTCCCTGCCTGGCGCTCGGCATTAATGGGTACAACAAGGACTGGTCGGCTCGGAGTCAGTATAATGTGTCTGAGTGGGGTATTCATGCTTCACTGCGGCATGGTATCTCCGTTGGCTAGCACTATGAAACCAGATTCAGTCTGGGATAGTAAAAGCAGCCGCACATACACATACACACGCATGCACGTCTTCATATGAGCGACATATTCTCAAGCACGACGTTAAACCCAATTTCACCTCACCTCACAAATACTATTAATCGAACGCCCATACTGCAATGCAGAAGCGTGCATAAACATTGCTTACATTCATATTTTCTTCATGTGGTGGGCGGTGGGGTAGCCTAGTGGTTAAAGCGTTGGCTCGTCACGCCGAAGACCCGGGTTCGAATCCCCACATGGGTACAATGTGTTAAGCCCATTTCTGGTGTCCCCCACCGTGATGTTGCTGGAATATTGCTAAAAGTGGCGTAAAACCAAACTCAGTCAGTCAGTCAGTCTTCATGAAGTTTTTGACCCTTCTAGTTTACACGTCGATGTCCATTTATATCTTTTAAAGTCATACCCCTTATGACATCCACACGAATAGTATTTATATTAAAAAGTGGCCAGGAATAGCAGCAATAACGCTATCGTGGCTGTAAGCGATATTCTCGAAATCGCTATTTTTGTTAGTGAAATGTGTTTTGTTCACACTACCTACAGTGTTGATATCAGGACTTATTTCAATAGCAAAAACATTAACATGTATCATGTAAGGTCACCTGTCTTGCCAGTTACTGTGAACACAATATGATAATAAATTTACCCCCTCTCAACCCATCTCATATCATTAAACTGACATTTATATTTTATGAAACTCTTGGCTTAAATTCTTCAACTGATCGTTCGTTTTGTACTCAACTATTGGAAACTATGGTTCGTTGCGCTGTTGTACTTATAACCCACTGTAACATCTACGACGGGAGTTGGGGGAGGAAGAGTGAGTGAGTGAGTATGGTTTTACGCCGCTTTTAGCAATATCCCAGCAATATCACGGCGGGGGACACCAGAAATGGGCTGCACACATAGTACCTATGTGGGGATTCGAACGTTTTCGGCGTGATAAGCGGACGCTTTAACCCCTAGGCTACCCCCGCCTCTTGGGGGAGGAAGAAGAGAGCATATGGCTACCATGCAAGGAGACTGAAAGCTCATAGATTTAGATTTAGTTTTAACTTTCCATAGTCTGTCATACAAACCCTGAAACAAATATTCCAAGAAAGCCCTTGCAAGTCTAGAATGTGTCGCAAGTGTAAATTAAGGCTCATTTACTATATTTTATGACAATATATAACACGTTCTTTTTTGTAAAATATGTTCATTTCAAGACTCGATGTTAGTCTAGTGGAGACCCTGAAACAAATACACCCAAGAACGGCCATGCATGTAGTATATCCCACCACAGTTTCTAAAAACGAAGAGGGGCGGTGGGGTAGCCTAATGGTTAAAGCGTTGGCTCGTCACGCCGAAGACCCGGGTTCGAATCCCCACATTGGTACAAAGTGTGAAGCCCATTTCTGGTGTCCCCCGTCGTGATGTTGCTGGAATATTGCTAAAAGCAGCGTAAAAACCATACTCAGTCAGTGAGTCTAAAAACGAAGAAAGTCTCTGGGCTCCTTTTCATTACATTATATGCTTATAAAATAGGAACCGTTTTCTGGTAAAATATGTTTATTTCAGAGGTTGGGATGTTAGTCTAAAGTTTCCGGTGAATCGGGGTTTCTGCATTTGCGTTGTTTGTAAACAAATGTCCTGTGACTTGAATAATTAGCTTATCTCTGTCGCAACTGTCCCCAACTGGTTCGGCGGACTATGACCGATGTACAGAGATGTCAGAGTATGCAACAGTTTATAAGTCACCTCGTCCCAGGCCCAGATCTTTATCAGTCGTTGCAACTGACACGAATCGCTACGACCAAGGGAGGTAATTCTCCGACTCACCTAATTCCGCACGTACGTACTTGTATCCTGTATGTAAAGATACGTTAACGTAAACACTCCGCGCATGAGACCAAGAACACCAGTTTACCATCGCCAGGTCGCGATTCGGAGGTAGCGGCAATCTTCGTGCTAGTTGCGTCATTTGTTAAACACTGCCGCTTGACCTAGAAAAACAAACCTCTGCATTTAACGGTGACCGTTATCCAACGTGGATGTCGGTGAACACAAACAAACATAATCGCCTCCATTTTCCAGATTCGGTTAGTTTACACGCCTGTATATATTCGGTCAGTTCATGAATTATGAGATAAATTTGATATTGATGATCACCTAGTTTTTATTTACACGGATTCTTTGACAATTGCGCAGAACTAATGTTGGACATTGATATGTCTGTCATTACGTTTAATGTATCCAGGTGAATAGAGTCAACACAAACCGATTTAACTGTCGAGTCACTTCGAATACTTCATTATTGACCCGTGAAGATCCGGGTTAGAATTGATCTTCAGCAACCCATGCTTGTCGTAAGAGGCGACTAACGGGATCGGGTGGTCAGGCTCGCTGACTTGGTTAACATATGTCATCGTATCCCAATTGCGTAGATCGATGCTCATGCTGTTGATCACTGGATTGTCTGGTCTAGACTCGATTATTTTCAGACCGCCGCCATATAGCTGGAATATTGCTGAGTGCGGCGTAAAAATAAACTCACTCACTTCATTACTGGCTGATGCGTCGTTAAGCAAAATTCACTCACTTACTCGCTCCATCTACTGCAGGTATCCGATCTGTTTTCGGCAAGAAACAACCACTTTTTAAATGCAAACTGTGTGAGTGTCGAATCCAGGACATACGTATTCCTTCCACGGATGATTGACAGTGATCATTCTTGTAGTATTTTGCAGATGCTTTGCCTTTTACGACAAATGGAATCTGCTTCTTTGGAAACTGCTTCTTTTTTGATAATCGTGACTGGTTATTCACTCACGTCAGTGGAACTTGGCCAAGAGTGTCAACGACCAATTTTGTAAGAGATGACTAACGACTATGCCTCTTATAAAAAACTCTTATGTTCCAATGACCAAATGAACAATCTGCCTGGCCGACTAACCTGAGGATTACATGGTCATGTAGAGTATGGCTTTCTGTCAATATATCAGTCGGCTTCGGTAGTTGTTCATGCTATCAACCCCTCGTTTGTCCCCTTGATTGAATTAACTTCAGCAACGCTGGGTATACCTTGAAGCAATATTCGGCAAGATGTAGTCTGTCCCATAGTCTGTCATACAGAACCTGAAGCAAATATATCCAAGAAAGCCCACGCAAGTCTAGAATACATGTATGTGGCAAGTCTAGATTTCCACAGCTTCAGGATGAAGAAAGTCTCAGGGCTCCTTTTCAGTATATATTATTTTTTTACTATGAACCTTTTTTGATGATGTTGGTAGAGAGATGATGTAGACAGTTCCGGCAGTAGTCTGTCTCACAGTCCCTGAACCACATTAGTTTCCCTATTGCATAGTCCTCCCTTCAATGCTAAAGCCCTAAATGAAGCAAGTCTAGATTTCCTTAGGTTCTCAATCTCCCATCTCACTGAGGCTCCTTTTCAATTTAAATGGATTTATTTGTTACTATCAAAATTATATATATTCAGGGACTAGCGTAAGTCTAGGCAATATGCTGTATAAACCCTTTTACAGGCTCGTAGCAAGCCATTATTTTTCGTGTAAGCCCGATAGGTTGCAAAGCTTTTAGTTTAGATAGTATTGAGGACTTGCCCAACCTTTTTAGCAACAATCATGTGTAAGCCCGGGCTTTTTTTTATAATGGTAGCTACGCCCGTGTTTTATGTATAAACATTCAAGGTTAAGTATCCAATCAGCCAGGGTCATAAATCATTATCTAATACGAATTAGGTTAATTAATTGTGTTCCGCTGTCAAAACACCGGTGTGGTTAACTATTATACTTGATATGACAAGGTACATGTGTTTGTCCCTGTTTATTTGGCCTATGACTCGGAACAGTTACCAATATGGCCTTCGCTTTGCAGCGTAAACAACATCGGCATAAAGTTACATAATAGCGCAACTAACTACTGGCCCCGATTTCTCGAAAGAAACTTTTTTTTTACTTAAGTTAGAGTTTTTACTCAAATTTGAGAAAAAGCAGGAAAATGCATTTCCCAGAAAGAACTGAAATCGATATTAAAATCAAACATAGTAGGCAATTTGAGTTTAGTGGATAGATTACTTAATTTGTTTGGGCTTTTATATTTTAAAAATGCAGTTGAGTTAAAAATTCAGTTGTTTCAAATTGTCAAACTCAGTTTGAAATTTGAGTAAAAACTTAACTTAACTACCCTGTGACTATATTACCAGAATCTAATATTCCACTAACAATATATATACACAGGAAAGTGAAAAAATAAATACAAAAAGCTTACCTCCCCTTTCCTCTTCACCGCACCAAAATATATATAAATTGATAAAGAAAATCATGATTGTTTGAGATACATCTCTGGACAAATGTACATACAACCCAACACAGCATATCTATCTATGCCGGAGCAGTTCGGAGAATTCATGCAGGATCTAATGCTTTTTTTCCACTGAAATAAACATGTCTCGGTTTCCGGTGCTCTGCATGACATGGTTCTCGGCCCGCATACCGGTAACACTGCCGGCATTAATCTGTCAAAACACGGCGCGGTTAACATTTTAATGAAACAGTGCAAAGAGGTGTCCATTACAACTATTGTCCAACAAAACTCCCAACAGTAAGGTGCCTACAGATTGAAATAATAATAATAATAATAATAATAATAATAATAATAATAATAATAATAACCACAACAACAACAACAACAACAACAACAACAAAACAACCCACTACTAAAATAAAACCTAAACATTTACGTACTGAGAATGACAGGTTCAAAGTGTCACAAGAAACTAAAATAATGTGTTTTAAACTATATAGATGGTTTTCCCATACATGCAGCGAATACCCGTAGCTTGTCATATAGACCCTAAAACCAAATATTTCCAATACAACCCATGCACGTCTATAATATATGGCCAGTTTAGCTTACTGCAGTTTCAGGACATTAAGAAAGTTTCTAGGCTCATTTTTCATAATTTAAAGATTATTTACGATCTGTGTCTCAGTTTGTGGAAAATTACGCCGACTATCTCGCTTCTTAGACTATGCGCTTGGAATGCAGCGGGCTGTTTTTGACCTTGATATTTAAGATCCTGTCCGACTGAAAAGAACAGATAACACAATATGAGACAAACATACCTTGTCTAGGCCACAATGTAACACACACTTCACATCCCAGTGGATCTGCCATATCATTGAGAACATTAAGTGCAGGCCGGCGCGGTGATAAACAATTTTTTACAATTTACACTTGGCATTCTTGTGTTATTATAAGTGCACCAGTGATGTCTAACAGAACGTGTGGGTGTAAGTATCATCAATCACACCATTACCTTTCCCCTCTCAATAGAGTTATTAAAAAATTCGGTATGAGTGTGAGTGAGTTTAGTTTTACGCCGCACTCAGCAATATTCCAGCTATATCGCGGCGGTCTGTAAATAATCGAGTCTGGACCAGACAATCCAGTGATCAACAGCATGAACATCGATCTGCGCAATTGGGAACCGATGACATGTGTCAACCAAGCCAGCGAGCCTGACCACCCGATCACGTTAGTCGCCTCTTACGACAAGCATGGGTTACTGAAGGCTCATTCTAACCCGGATCTTCACGGGTAATTCAGTATGAACAGGAGCGTAATTACAAAACTGAAGTGACATCATTATTTTTCTAATTGGAGACCCTTATCAAATCATTCTTCTTAATCATGTATATTCAATGAATTCATTGAATTCAATTCAAGATGTATTTTTACAATATTGATGTATGATATATATCAACATTTTGAGCAGCTATTAACAGTGTTCAAGCATAAGTATACTACTGAGAAGTACATCTGTGGCAGCGACAATCCATACCTTCTCCAAAAAATGGTCACGGTGTTTTCAAACAAGATGTATGTACGCTTATGAATTTTCAAATTCGTCAATGTTCCTTTTGTATGCCATTTTTTCAGCTGCACAAATACGGTGTATATCGTTTAATATATTCACGTGACCCCACAATCCTTAGCCACGAGTATCAGTGTACAATCGCGGCATCTTCTCTCTGGAATAGAAAACCCAACAACATTTGTCTTTACTTCTGAATCAATTAGTCTGTTTGTTTGTTCTTTAGCGCTATGCTAACCAATATTCCAGCAAATGTACGGCGGTCTGGCAATTATCGTGTCCCGGGCCAGACAATCCAGTGACTATCAGCATGAACATCGATTTACGTACATTGGGATACCACGACATCAACCAAGTCAGTGAGCCTGACCATCCGATCCCCTAAGTACTATATGTACCCCTTGTTGCCTCTTACGACGAGGGGCGGTGTGGTAGCCTAGTTGTTAAAGCGTTGGCTAGTCACGCCGAAGACCATGGTTCGAATCCCCACTTGGGTACAATGTGTGAAGCCCATTTCTGGTGTCCCCCGCCGTGATGTTGCTGGAATATTGCTAAAAGCGGCGTAAAACCAAACTCAGTCAGTCAGTCAGTCAGTCTTACGACGAGCATAGACAGCAGGAGACCAATTCTAATCTGAGTCTTTACATGTGCGTATACTTGAGTATAATGTATAACACAATTCAGTATGACATGCTGTTTGTTTGTTGTTTAACGCTGCACTCGGTAATGACCAGGTGCATTTCCTTTTCAGTCTTCTCCTGCAAGTGGAGTTTGAGGCCGTAGTGGTAGAGATTTGGATAGGTAGTTTATCATTGCAATATATGCCAGCTGTTCGTGACTAATATGGGCGTTCGGTTTCGAGCTGTGCTTTGGCGTTTCAGGAACCTACGACCGTGGGTTCGAATCCGGGTTCGACCTTATGTTGGTAGTTGTGTTAGCACCATATCCGTCCTGTGAACATCCGGGTTACAACTGGTCTTCAGCAACCAATGTTTGTCGTGAGGGGCGACTAGCGGGATCGGCTGGCCATAGTCGCTGACTTGGTTGACACATGTCATCGTATCCCAATACAATCCACACATTACCCCATGGCTGTAACGTTGTTAAAACGGCTCGACGTCATAACTCCCCACCTACTCCCTCTACGGCGGTGGGGCAGCCTAGGGGCTACAGAATTAAAACTGTAAATAATTTTAATGCATTAATTTTAACTAACTAGTTTTATTTTTCTATGTACTATCTCTACATGTATGTGATGTGATATGTATGTATGTATGTATGTATGTATGTATGTATGTATGTATGTATGTATGTATGTATGTATGTATGTATGTATGTATGTATGCATTTAAATATGAGTGTGTATGTGTGTGCGTGCGTGCTTGCGTGCCTGACTGCCTGTGCCTGTGTGCGTACGTATGTATGTATGTATGTACGTGAGTGTGTAGGTATGTATGTATGTCTGTATGTGTGTGTATGTATGTGTGTGTATATGTTGTGTAAGTGGGTGTATGTATGTATGTATGTATGTGTGTGTGTGTGTGTGTGTATGTATGTATGTGTGTGCGTGTGTGTATTGTTTGTATCTATGTATGTATGTAAGTGTATATGTATGCATGTGTCTATGTATGTATTCAGGTATGTATACGTCTATGTATGGATGAATTTATGTATGAAGGTATCTTTGAAGTTATCTATGTTTGTACGCATCCATGCTAGTATTTAAATATGTACCTATGCATGTATCTAAGTGCGTATATATGTCAACAATCTTTTCATATTTTATAAACGCTTTTTAAATATTTCTGATATTCTTTTTTAAGGTGTCATTTCGGCCTCTCGAGGCCTGGTGTTTGCATTTTATATGCTGTACTATGCTGTCCCATCATTTATAACACATGACACTATAATAAACTACTATTATTATTATTATTAATAAAAACTCTAATACATCTACTCCGATCTGGCACTATCCACAGATCCCATTTTTAACAAGGTTCCATTTTCACCTTGAGTCGATAGGATAGCCTAGTGGTTAAGCGTTCGCTCGTCACACCAAAGACCCGGGTTCGATTCCCCACATGGGTACATTGTGTGAAGCCCATTTTGGTGTCCCCCGCCGTGATATTGCTGGAATATTGCTAAAAGCGGCGCAAAACTAAACTCACTCCATTTTTACCGAATGCGACTCCCTGGTCGGAACTATGTATACTAACGGTTTCTTGCCGCAAGTACCGTTCAAAATTTCCATAAACTTGAAAGTCCTCAGTTATAAAGCCGAGAACCACGACTTATTTAGACAACGAACAACCGGCATGTACCTCGGTTTCATCGACATGTTCGTGAAACACTTAGTGCGTTCACCCATCTTCAGGTCTCCTGTTCCACAAATACCTTCCAAAGCCTCTATTGCTATTTAAGTTCCATTTTGTCGGACCCTTTACACCCTTCCTTCCGGGCTCGACGCATTTAACACGGAAAATTCTGGGCTCCGTCGAATTAACTTTCGCACAGGCATTACGTTTTGAAAAATACCACCATCGACATATGGTTGTCCACGACCATTCATCCGTCAACATGGTTTGCACAGGAAAGCCGTTACAATTTTTAACACATTTTCCCTACCTTTACCCAAAGCTGAGGACTAGAAGTCCTTCCTGAAACGACAGGAGGTCGATTCTGAGGCAACAGCCGCATTACGTTGTTTGTTTGAGTGTATTTATATAAATAATTTAGAGAGCGGTGCTGTTCTGAACGCCGCCCAGAGCTCTTCTTGCCAAACCACGGGCAGCCCACAAAAAAGTCGCTCGGTCACAGTGACACAGCCTTTTTTGGGTTTAAAATATGTCCATAATTTGAATTACCTAGAGTGTATTGTAGGATAAATTGCCTGGAACCATGTCAGAGTTTCCGACATGGCACAACGGAAAAAAGCCTATACAGTCAAATCCCGATGAGTCGAATCGCTTGGGACCAAGTAATAAATTCGACTTATCGATGTATTCGAGACATAGGTATGTCTATGACGAATTCGTGTAAATCAAATGATGACAGCTATAACAGGGAATGGTCGGGACCGACAGCTACTTCGAGTTATGCATAATATTCGAGACACCGGCATTCGACTCATCGGGATTTGACTCTATTTAAAACTTGAAATTGTGGATTCGATCGTAACCTGAAACGAAGTCACGACTGCGAATATAATTATTCATGTAGGGGCTGAAATATTGCCGATGTGACGTTAAATATTAACTCACTCACTATTCATGTAGGCCTAGGCTGTATTAAATGAAGAAAGACTAGATGTAACTCAATTTTCTTGCTTACTGTTTGTTTTTTCAAGTTAGATGGTGTTACGTTTCTGTCAACATTACATAATTTCAAAGACTAAGCGTCAGTATAACTGACTGACTGAGTTTGGTTTTACGCCGCTTTTAGTAATATTCCAGCAACATCACGGCGGGGGACACCAGAAATGGGCTTCACACATTGTACCCATGTGGGGATTCGAGCCCGTGTCTTCGGCGTGTCGAGCCAACGCTTTAACCACTAGGCTACCCCACCGCCCCCGTCAGTATAAGTTCCATTTATTCGTTGTAGAAGAGAGATATAAATATACTGGTGAACGAGGATGGGCGTAAATAGTGAGCGAGATGTCGCTTTGAGCTGTATTCCAGTTATATCACCAAGTGTATGCAAGGTTATGGAGGTCTCTGACACATGGAACCCACATGGTGGGGTGCTGACAAAACTAGAAACATAATTGGATCGAACCGGGATTCAAACTAACAGTCACTGGATTTTACCTTCGTCAAGGGACACGGATCTTCGAGCGAATAGAGGCGCTTAAGACAGGCTCACTACCCTGCTCTTTAAGAAAGAGTTGTGGAATAAAATGAAGACTAAACGGTTGGTGAGAAAGGAGGCAATATGAAAACCAATCAGTATGTCAATCCATTAGTACGCGATTTTGCGTATGCGCTTGTTAATACATTATCGAATTCACAACAAGGAACAAGGCAAAGAACATGTCAGTTTCAACAACAATCATCGCTATCAGCACCGGGACAGAGCTCGTCTGAATGAAATATTACCTGCCATTGGGCAATACGACCATGAGGGATCATGGGGATGACGAGTCCCAAGGCGAAGTATTTCTGGAGTTTTCGCCCATAAAAATAGGTTATGATCACCATTGCGGTTACAATCCACTGTCACTTGGCCTCAGGTTAGAAGGAAGGTCCAACGTCACCTTTCCTCCACGTACTTTAGAACACTTCCGAACTATTTGTACATCTCTGTAACAGGGTCAGTGTTTCTTCATACTGCTCTTTTGATCAAACGACGGATGAAAAAGATGTCATGCCACCGGGCTATAAGCTCTGGAACAGCGTCTGTGTCGTGTGTTGCATGTGACACTAGACGCCACTCCTGAAATAGACATCTTTGTTTCGTTTTTGGATCATCGATCACTTTCAGACCATCCCTTGTTGTATCAAACGCGAATTCGGAAATCTGTAACAACGCGAAACGAAGTTCATCCGGATGTCAGAGTTCAAACTGAAATAGTCCGAATTGTCAATTAAACGAAATGTGACTAAAAGATGATTTGGAGATTTATCGCGCGGTAAAGGGGATATAAACGGGTTGGTATTTTATTACAAATTGTAACGACAGGCCCTCAGGAAGTTCCCGGTTTGAATAATTTTTCGGTTTTCAGTCCATGCTTGTAAGAATCGACAACGGGTGGTCATCTTTGTTTCGTTTTTGGATCATCGATCACTTTTAGACCATCCTTAGTTGTATGACACGCGAGTTTGGACATTTTGTAACTAAGTTCATCTGGATGTCAGAATCGACAAGGGGATCAGGCGGTCAGGCTTGCTGACTTTGTTGATCCATGTCACCGTATCCTAATTGCATAAATTGATGCTCATGCTGTTGATCACTGGATTGTCTGGTCTAAACTCGATTGTTTCAGTGCGCCGCCAAATATCTGGAATATTGCTGAGTGCGGCGTAAAACTTCACTCACTCACACACTTCATTTACTGCAGGTAACTGCAGATGCTCAATCACGGTTTGGTTATTTACTAACTGACCCAAATAGCTGGGATTTAGTGCGGCGTTAAACTAACCAACCAATCAACATATACAAACACGCACCGACAGTGTTTATGTACTAAGACACGGTACTCACCGATGAACCTCTTGTTGTCTTTTCCCCCAGGTGATCATATCTCTACCACAGATAAGTACTTGCACTGCCAAGCCTCTTGTTAGCATAATATGCGCTGTCTTGGTACATGAAGGTAGCACAGTACGCGAGAACACACTGTACCAATATTTCTTTCTTTCCCGCAGGGTTCAAGATCAAAGTCGTGATGAATTATATTTAGCACAAGAAAGGGTTTGTTCTATTTATAACCTTTATAACAGGCACTGGTTATTTTTGAACCCAACAACATGATGAAGAACATGTGTGTGAAAATAAGTACGATTTTTTTTGTCAATTTGATTTTTAGCTTAACCTTCTTGGTTTGCCAGCGGTAAGACCACAACAAGGTTTATTGATGACTAATGTGGTTTTTAGCAGCGTGAGTTTCAGATGTTTGCACCTAACAGGGTAGGCAATGCCAACAAGCCATCGCTTACACTAGTATATCAATGGGTGCAGCACGACAATCGCAGTGTGAAGTTCTGAATAGTTTTGCTCTTTCAAGTGTCCGGGCGGGAAGGGCTGAGGGTAACTTTTGATAAGTTCTGAAAATAAAAATAATGAAAATATTAGATTTACGCTCAAACATATTTTGTTCACTTGTGCCAAAAACAAATTTGGTAAACAAACTTGTTTCGTCTCTTCTTTGAAAGTAAATAGCTGAATATTTTCAGTCATTGAATATAGTCTGTGTTACCGAATCAACTCTTTAGAACAAAAGTTACATTCGGAGTAAAATAAATTTTGGATTTGTCTTTTGAAAATAATTAGATAATCACATATTCTGAAAATCATTGGATCAGTATATTGTCAGTATGTCTGGGGCACGTGGAGTTCGAAATCAGGACTTTTGTTTAACTCTGAACAACAGAGGCGTTAAGTGTGTCAGTGTTGCATAGTCACTTCCGTGTTGCATGTTCACTTCCGTGTTGCAGTATATATCGGAAATATCGGAAGAAACACAACCTATCTTATGTAACACATTGTGTGTCTGTGTCTGTGTGTATGTCTCCGTGTTTCTGACACTCTCTGTGTCTCTTTCTGTGTCTGTCCGTCTCTTTCTGTGTTTGGCGGTATGTTTATGTGTCTGTCCGTCTCTTTCTGTGTCTATCCGTCTCTTTCTGTGTCTCTCTCTTGTTTTGTTAGTGTCTCTGTCCGTCTCCAACTCTTTCTGTCTGTTTTCCTCTACATCTGTCTGATTGGTTTCCTATGTGTGTATGTGTGCGTGTGTGTGTGCGCGCGTGTGTGTTTATGTCAGTTTCTGTGTCTGTCTCCCCGAGTGCCTTTGTCTGTTAACCTCTCCGACTCTTTCTCTCTCTCTGTGCCCGACTCTCTGTGTCTGCGTCTGTGTTTGTCTCCCCGAGTGCCTCTGTCTATTAGCGTATCTGCATTATTGTGCCCGTCTCTGTGCAATACTCTGTGTAAGTCTGCCGGTCTATCTCTGTGAGTGTCTGTCTCTCTGCGTCTAACTGTTTGTCTTTCCATCTGTCTGTCTTCTCCGTATGTATGTCTCTCTGTTTCTGTGGGAATCAGTATATTCTCACTGCCTCTCCCACTGTGTCTCTCTGTCTCTCCCCCTGTCAGCGTATGTACTGCAACAAAAGGCACTCTACCCCTGTCAGCGTATATACTACAACAATAGGCGATGCAGCGCTTGACGCATGTGGGCAGATCTATTTTGCGTCTTTGCGGTTTAATATAATACATGAGTGTAAGATATTTATAACACGGCATGGAACTATTTCTGGATCGCACGTTAATAGTTGGACTGACCTTTCAGAAATACTCGATCAATACCCATAACGCTGGCGCCTTAAAGATTTCTAGCCATTGCTGAGTGGGCATTTAACAGGACCTGTGTCTTCCGCCAGCGATGGACGATACAGTCGACCTTGATGTTTAGTCAGAATGAGTAATGTAACCCGGACGGAACTCCCACAACTTTTGCATATAATCACTTATTACAGTGTCAAGAAACGGATAAACATCAATAGAGATTATCATCGGAAACAAACCTCTCATTGTATCCCCTCTTTGAACATATGATGTCCATCTAGACGATATTCATTATTTAGGTTTTATTTTGGATGATACCATTGTTTGACTGGGAGCATGTTAGCGTACTTTGTAGAGTTTGTGAGTTGATTTGATATTACCGCATTTCAGTAATTCACAGCGTGTCACTGTGACAAAAGACAAAAATACCAATTTTGGTTTTTCATGTAATTAAAAATTGAAAGAATTTTTGTCAAATAAGGTTATGTTTATCAAACCATCAGTCATTCGTGCAACAGTTTCTTCGAAGTAGTCTGTAGCTGGGTAATGTTGTGTGAGGTTTAATGGTTCAATTAAATCCGGGATACGAAATGTTGTGTGAGGTTTAATGGTTCAATTAAATCCGGGATACGAAATGGTTTTGCTTCCACATGACCCCTATCACGTTTTAAGTTTCTTCATTTAGGCCAAGACCCCGATGATTTAATAATCATTTTTCTTTGAAAATTAAACAGGATAAAATCAGCTGGGAGGTATTGTTTCTGTTCCTCAGTTTACAATGGATGATCCGTCAAATAACACAGGCCACAAGGCTGAATCAGTTGAACTTACGAGCTAAGGCAAGATGCTACCATACAAGGTAAATAATCAGAGAGTCTCGGAATCGAATTTTCGACCAGCGGATACTTGTACGCCAAGGGGCAAAACTGCAAACAGCGATTTGTACCACATGAAACAACCCAGCAACCTGTGCTTAAGAGTTAGTCTGTCTCACAGTCCTTCAAATATATTATTTTCCCTTCTGCCCATCCCTTTCTGCAATGCAAATACTCTGAATGAAGCAAGTCTAGATTTCCTCAAGTTATGAATCTCCCTTCTCACTCGAGCTCCTGTTTAATTTAAATGGAATTATTTGTTTACTATCAAAATTATATACAGTCGAACCCCGTTTATCCAGACATTTTAGTTACACTCGGAAATCGTCCGGATATCGAGGCGTTCGGTTAACTGGATCAAACAAGCAAAACGTATTGAAGATGTATATTGAAAATATATTCACGTACATGTATATATATATATATACGTGAATATATTTTCATATATATATATATATATACGTGAATAGATTTTCATATATATATATATATATACGTGAATAGATTTTCAATATACATCTTCAATACGTTTTGCTTGTTTGATCCAGTTAACCGAATCAATAGTCAATAGTAAAAACAATGAATCATAACATACAAATGTACCACCAATAAACATTCTTTCAGCACGTTGACTCACATTACACATCTTACTTCACATCATTACATTTCCCATGTAGCACATTATTTCCTTAAAAAGTCTGTCATAGATGTTTGTTTTCTTGGTTTGATTTCTTCCAGTTTCTTCACTAAGTCCATCACTAAATTCACCGAACCTTCGTCTCCATTACATTCGTATATTCCGAGACTAAGCGTTTCTTGTTAACAGTGTAAGTGTGTATGACATACAAATGTTATAATAGGATTACGTTGCTCTCATATGCGCCTTTCTTAGGTTCATATAAACAACTTCACCAAAGTATTACAATTTGATTACTAACATATGATACGATGCATTAAAGTTTCGATGTCAGACTCAAATGTTTGTTTTGTCTGAAAAAACTAAACTGTGCGCAGTTGTACAAAGCGATCTTAGCCTAAGGGTGATCATTGTATTGGAATCGGTTATTCAGAGACATTAAGTTTTATTAGATGGGTGACACTCGCTGCTCTCAGTAATTTTGGAATCAAGGGCGGGTAACTCTAATTTTGGACGTTGTGAGCGGAAGATTACGGTTTCATAAAAATGGAAGCCACGCAGTCTGCGTCATGAAGTGATAATTAGAAGGTTTGTTTTGCAGAAAAAGGTTGGTTTAAGTCTATATTCGCCAGGAAAGTTTCACTTAACGTTGCAAATCACTTTAATCTAGGACTCGCGAATGTTATACTTGAGTTTCAACACACTTGAACGTCTACATGTATTTCTCTTGAATGTTTCCTCAAGTCAGAACTACCTTTCATCTATATTTTGGAACCGTGTTGTAACATTGAACAAGTTCTGGATTAAACTATTGAGACTTCGAGTTGATATTACATGAATACGAAGATGCTTAACCATACATCCACATCGCAAATCAATACAATCATAGACCCGTGTAGGTCTGGGTTAGAATATTGATCTTCAGTAACCCATGCTTGTCGTAAGAGGCGACTAACGGGATCGGGTGGTCAGGCTCGCTGACTTGGTTGACACATGTTATCGGTTCTCATGCTGTTGATCACTGGATTGTCTGGTCACTCACTCACATCTACTGACGGCCATCTCTGCTGGGCAAAGGTGCCCTAGCGTTAGGTCTATGTTACGGTATGGGAGTTATTATTGTATTGAGTGAGTTAGTTTAGTTTTACGCCGCACTCAGCTATATTCCAGCTATATGGCGGCGGTCTGTAAATAATCAAGTCTGGACGAGACAATCCAATGATCAACAGCATGAGCATCGATCTGCGCAATTGGGATACGATGAGATCGTCAGTAGATGTATAATGACACTCATCGTTAATATAGTCAAAAGACTTTATACGCACGACTGATGTTGCCCTATTGTTGGCCCGAACTGGACACAGTGTTTGAACTCATGTGGGGAATCGAACCGGTGTCTTTGATGTCACAAGCACCATATCTACCTGGCCATGCCAACGCCGACTGCACTTCTCACAATGCATTTTAATGTTTCAACAACATATGGATGAATAACGCATAATATTCGACATAAAGTTATATTGCTGGTGCATTGTGTAAAGTTTAATGTATACTACGATAAGTGATATACAAGACATTTATACGGGAGTGTGATAAAGAGACAGGGGAAGATGTTAAATTGTTGCATCGATATTCATTTTAAACACACTATTTCTGTTTAATTTTACTTTGTTATCTTCAAAGAATATTTTAAGAGTTTTATGGGAAGTCGCAAGATAATCGAGCAAAATAGATTTATCAAACTACATCTTGGCATGCTGTTGTCGCTGACTGAAACGCAGGCGATTGTCAATTTAGAATATGTCAAGAGCGCAAATGCAGGTTTCACGACGAAAACAAACTGCGCCATTTAAATATAGGCCTACTACTGGACGGTCACGTTTATTTCTAAAACCATTAAACGACTGGTTTCCTGCGCTGTGTGAAAGCGTTATCCTCCTCACAAAGCCCTACACGTTGGGCGTGTGTTTTGTTCTGGGAGCCAGTGATGTCTTCATCCCCGTACTCCCCCGTACCCAAACCGTGACCTACTTACGCAACTTGACCTAGTTCCTGAGTCCGACACGAATTGTGTTGCGAAAACAACACATGTTAAAGTCATACTGAAAATCCATGTGTGTTTCCCACCTGTACTCTCAACGGCCCTGTTTGAGCGTTAATCAAATTAAACTTGAGCCTGCCACAGTGGATTGATACTAGGCAGTACTACGGGATAAATACGGCGATCGATCTAGCCTCCAGTTGTGTGGGAGAGGGCAGACAGTTGCCTTGTCAATAACAAGGTCACCGCGGTTCTGTGAGGGGGTGTACTAAACGTGGAAGCATTACAAGATTAGGGTGGGGAAAACAGGGAGGTGTAAGATTGGGCTAGTGGGTGGGCGCCGGGGGACGATTATCGCGGGATGGCGGGGGTTAGAGCGTCCATCCGCTCCGTGATCTTCTACGGCAACTGATGGACTGAATTTGAGAAATGTGTTTTATTGATTATATTCAATCCACCATTTTGGAAAGTATCTGTCAATATTTAACTGCTTTTATTTCTGTCGAATAGGTCTTTCGCAAATAGGTTGCATGCGTGTGACTCTGAACTATGTTCGTGAGATGCCGTATTCGTATGGAGGATGAGTACGCAATTACGGGTGATAATAAGATGACTGTCAGGGACAAACGGGTCTTTTTATAGAAAACAAATTAAACCACCTTACGAAAACCTGCTGCGGACGAACGCATTGTTTACGTGATAAATATCCGTAAAAACAACTACTTATGAAGAAATATCTACTGAAATAGACCTGGAATAATATTAATAACAATATTTATCTTGACGGTTATGTCGTAACTGGTGATTGGGCTTTAGTAAACCCTTCAACAGTTCCCTACTGATAATGACAAACATATACACAAAACAACATTATTGTTTTGGAGGCAATCATTTCCCATCGTGACAAACACGTGTTTGTTGTACTTTGGAAATGTCAAAAGCCTCTTTACCGTAAGTATTGTTGAATTTGTTTTGTTGAGTAAGTTCATATTACATTGTTTTGCAGTGAATCAGGGGGCCAATAACAAGTTCATATGGTCAACATAATCGTCGCAGACCGTGTCTTCCAGGAACTGAAGACAAACAAGAGCTTCAAGGCATTCCCTTCCGCGAGCTGCAACCTATGCTACCACTGCGACTGGCTTGTAGGTCAGACTGTTTACGACACAGCTGTGTCCCACGTTGTCCTGGGACGGGGGATCGAACACCCTGAGTGAGCTGGCGTTTAGCCATACTAAGGTCTTGTAGGTGGGGCACCGCGCCTGTACAGGAAGTATGATATGTGTTCGTTATCGGCAACGTGGACCCAGTGGCCAGGCTCGGTGCCTCGCTTGATGGTATAAAATCTGATCCCAACTGCTTAGAGCGATGCTCCTGTCCAGATAGTCTGTCTCACATTCCCTGAACCACATTATTTTCCCTACAGCCTAGCCCTCCCTGCAATGATAAGCCCTAAATGAAGGAAGTCTAGATTTCCTCAGGTTCTGAATCTCTGGTCTCCCTGGGGCCCTCTTTCAATTTAAATGGGTTTGTTTGTTACTATCAAAATTATATATATTCAGAGACTAAGCGTTAGTCCACTGTCCAGATTCAATAGTCTGTCTCACTGTCCCTGAACCAAATTATTTCCGCTCAGGTCTGTCATACAGACCCTGAAGCAATTATATCCAAGAAAACGCACCCAAGTCTAGAAAATGTGGCAAGTCTAGATTTCCACAATCTGAAAAAGAAGAAAGTCTCAGGGCTTCTTTTCATTATATTTTTCTTTTACTATGATCTTTTGTTCTGCAAAATATGTTCATTTCAGAGACTAGTTGTTCGTCTATTTCCCCTCCCGCCCAGCCCATTCTGCAATGTCAAAACCCTAAATGAAGCATGTCTAGATTTCCTCAGGTTCAGGATCTATTACAGACTAACGCTTAACAATTAAACCCATTTAAATTGAAAAGGGTCCCCAGTGAGAACCTGAGAAAATCTGGACTTATTTTAGCACTGCAGGGTGGGCTAGGCAGTAGTGAAAATAAGGTGGTTCAGGGACTGTGGGACAGATTAGATTTATTATTATCCACAACAAGAATTACTCGCTTCTGGGGTCAGGTTCCAGTATAAACATATCAAACTGCCATTGCTGTTTGGACCAGCATCTTGACCAGAGCCAGCGTTTTCATCTTTCAACACAGAGACGTTAGTTAGTCTATGGTCTAATCACTTCGCAGAGCACCGCCCTCTAGTTGGTAGCTGCTTAGTGCAACATGAACAAAATAAAATGAAACTGCAGTGTATTCGACAGGTAATGATCAATACATGTATTGACATCAGGCATGTAATTATCGATTGGAAAATAATGTCAATATCACACCGATTATTTACGTATATCACATATTTCATTTACATTTTCTATCCATTGTATGCGGTCATGTAATATGTCTCTTTACGTGGAGGGGCGGTGGGGTAGCCTAGTGGTTAAAGCGTTCGCTCGTCACGCTGAAGACCCGGGTTCGATTCCCCACATGGGTAAAATGTGTGAAGCCCATTTCTGGTGTTCCTCGCCGTGGTGTTGCTTCATTATTGCTAAAAGCGGCGTAAAACTAAACTCACTCTGTAAGGGGATATCGGTAAATACATTGCAGACACCAGTAGAACATTAATGAAGGCCTTTAGTTGAAGAGATAAGGTTGCACAGAGAAAATAACCAACGGTTGAAGGCTAAGTAGCTTTAAGCAGATAAACACTTTCTGACATCCGAAACAGACTGTTGATATTACGTGGCTGTTGCTATGGATACCTATGTACGACACACCTATGATCCGTCAATATCAGCTGAATAAGCTATCCTAGCGTTGTCCATACTACCGTTTAACTCTGTCCCATTTCCAGATCGATGTAGCGATCTATAAATATACACTCGATGGGGTCATTCAGTACAGTGCGGGGAAACGTTCCACAAAACAAATTAATTACTGCTGTCAGCAGATTGGCAATTTTTAAAATCTATGATGGCTTTTTAAGCCAGCGGAGCTTGAAAAGCAAACGCACTGGCGGTCATGGTGCTTATTGCGTCGCGTGGCTGAACTTCGGGGTCAATCGGTACATTTTCCATTTCTCTGTTGCCATGTTGTTTGGGGTGATGTAACAGTTTTCAGTTCGCCAACTCTTCTGGGGCACTGGGTTCATGTCTTGTATGTGCGAGTGCTACCTCTTTTTATGACCCTTTAGCTGAAGGAATGTTTCGAAGTCTTTCAAAATGAGTGGATAGATACTTATTGACAGTTAATGGGTAAAACATTTGAAAACTATAAAGGTGCTATTTCAAATCGATCAAATGGATCCAATGCAACCATAGAGAAAATGATATACAGTATACTAATTTAGAAATAAGGGATACTTATTGACAGTTAATGGGTAAAACATCTGAAAACTATAAAGGTGCTATTTCAAATCGATCAAATGGATCCAATGCAACCATAGAGAAAATGATATATACTAATTTAGAAGTAAGGGATACTTATTGGCAGTTAATGGGTAAAACATTTGAAAACTATAACGGTGCTATTTCAAATCGATCAAGTATATCCAATGCAACCACAGAGAAAATGATATATACTAATTTAGAAG
Organism: Haliotis rubra; assembly: GCF_003918875.1. Taxonomy (NCBI): domain Eukaryota; kingdom Metazoa; phylum Mollusca; class Gastropoda; order Lepetellida; family Haliotidae; genus Haliotis; species Haliotis rubra. The sequence goes on from NW_025766997.1 coordinate 976,571, forward strand.
TAAGGAATAATTCGTTCGTGTCAAGCAATGAGATACCCGCAACTAAGTTTACTTACTGTTACATTATACGAAGAAAACACTTATCATACGTACAGGTTCGGTGCGTGGAGCTTATGTAATGCTAAAGGCGGCATAAAATCATACTATTTCACGCACTACTTGCAATAAGCTAACTGTGCCAAAACTTTAACATCATCTAAAAGTGACAGGAGGTTTGCTAACGCAGGTCCAGTCTGGACCACCAACAGCAAATCACTGAGTGTGCGACATTCCAGCAGGAAGTGAAGACCCTGCTGTTCCAAAGAGCCTTGACCTGCGGAGCGTTCGAAATTAACGTCGGTCCTTAGGCCCGAAGCCGACTGAAAACCACTCGGACCCACATGTCCTTACTGCCGACAGCTTTTTCATCCCCAATATCTAAGAGTATAATTTCCATATTAAAATATAGGGCCTACACATTCTGATCAGGACCCACAACTTTGTATGGTTCTGAGTCCTTAGGACCTGCAGCTTTTCAGGGTTACGGGCAAACACTGGACCTGCGCCTTTCAGCACAATTATTATTTTAGGTGCCTTATGAATTTATCCCTTTTATAAATCCCATGGAAATCTCACACCGGCACTTTTGAGGAATGTGTACCTGTACACTTATAATTGCATGGAATAAAGTATCACGTGTCAACACAAAAAATGATTTGAGAAATTACCACGTGACATATATCGGTCACGCCCAACAATCCCACAGTCAGACAATGATGAACCGATTATAGAATGACCGCTCCTCCTGACCCAAGTCCCTGTCAATGCCAAGTGGTGCTGATTGTGCTCCTCCTGACCCAAGTCCCTGTCAGTGCCAAGTGGTGCTGAATGTGCAGGATACACATGCTCTTCCTTATCATCAGTACCGGGATTCCTCACTGCACGCACCTTGGTGCACGGGATTCTGGGGTGGTGAGAGAGATGTTTTCAGAACATTGTAATCTTCCCTCGGATGGCATAACTATGATCGACTAAACTTGGAATGTTTGGTGGTCGGAGAAGAATGCTTTTCTCCGAGTTCGTTCTCCATGTTAGAGTTCAATTGCGTTCAATTTCGGTATAACGCCGTAAGTGAAAATACACCGTTATGACATTATTATGTTTAACCCCCCGTTGCCAGCCAACCAGCACAACTGTTCTTAATACACTTGGGGCGAATGTACAATACAAAGCAAAGCCTCATTACATAAGGGTATGACCAAAACCGAATGCACCAACAAATACATTCGTTTCCAAAACAGGAAAACAGAAACTGTAATTGTTTTGTTTTGATGAATGCCGAACGCCAGGAACGAAGTACCAAGTCCAACCCCAACAGCCGAATTATGGGCGTGTTGCGTTGCCTGTATGAACCGATCCTGAAATACCAAACATGACTTAAGCCTGACAACGAATTGGTATGCAAGGTCAGACTGAAATGAGCATACGTCGCAGACCCACGTGTTATACAAAGTAGATGCCTTGACCTTGTCCAGAAAGAATCCTATCAAATGATTTGTATGTCTGCTGAGGTCAATAATGATCGATTCCTGTCATGTTTCGCGTGCTTGTGCGCCACTGATCTTAAAACGTGAAGGATGGGTTCTGTGAAGGAGTATTTTTGTCATATTCGATATGTATTATTAGTCTTTGTATGTATTTGTGTGTAGAATAAGACAGGTCTGAGAATGTTCAAGTAATCTCATCATCCACAACGGAGGCCACGTGCTACAGTAGTAGTTTATGACGTTGCTTCTGATGGAGTCGTCACGTGAGGCTGTTGATGGATGTGAGTCAAGTGTATTGAATAAGAGATGCAGCTTTTACGGTAGCGAGATATTGGTCCACTTGACTGAGAACACAAAGTGGGACCTCCTTGCCCGCTCGTTCTCGTGTTCCGTATTTAAACACCAAGCATTATTCTCATAATTCTCGGTGAATGGCTAGGAACATTTTACGTGAACTTTTACAGGACTATAACCACACGCACACACACGCGCGCACAGACACACACGACTTGGATTTCACTTGCACTCCACCCTCTCTGTATTAGACTAAGGTTTAGTCTCTGAATATATATAATTTTGATAGTAACAAACAAGCCCATTTAAATTGAAAAGGAGCCCTAGGGAGACCAGAGATTCAGAACCTGAGGAAATATAGACTTGCTTTATTTAGGGCTTTAGCACTGCAGAGAGGGCTTGGCAGTAGGGAAATTAATGTGGTTCAGGGACTGTGAGACAGACTATCTCTGTATGTATGTATGTGTGTGTTTGTGTCTGTGTGTGTGAGAGAGAGAGAGAGAGAGAGAGAGAGAGAGAGAGAGAGAGAGAGAGAGAGAGAGAGAGAGAGAGAGAGAGAGAGAGAGAGAGAGAGAGAGAGAGAGAGAGAGAGAGAGAGAGAGAGAGAGAGAGAGAGAGAGAGAGAGAGAGAGAGAGAGTTTTAGATTTAGGTCGCTTTTAACATTATTCCAGCAATATCACGGTAGGGGACACCAGAAATGGCTTCACACATTGTGCCCATGTGGGGAATCGAACCCGGATCTTCAGTGTGACGAGCGAACGCCTTAACCACTAGGCTTTGTGTGTGTGTGTGTGTGTGTGTGTGTGTGTGTGTGTGTGTGTGTGTGTGTGTGTGTGTGTGTGTGTGTGTGTGTGTGTGAAAAAATACTATTGGTAAATCCATTACGCTTACATGTCGTATCTCGTCCAGTAATTATCAGCGTACAGACGCAAACAATCGTGAATACATATGACAAGATCATAATAGGTAAAACCTATTGACAGCATGCAGACACGTTTCGATCGTGACCACGCTAAAACAACGTGACGACGTTTAAATCTCATCTCAAGCAGAGCTGACTCCATCCCCACCACAGCCGTTGTACACTCAGACAGAGTATTTCAGTGTTTTCGATCTTATTACTTCACGCTGTAAGACAGCTGGGAGATACGGTATTAAACTATAACGGATGAGATCCTGATATTGTGGGGGTGATGCATCGTGACATAACGGCGTACGTGAGCGAATCGTCACGATTGTAGACGAGTGATCTGTCTAATGCAACATGCTACGCGTCTTGGATTTGTGGAGAGGAGTGAGTGAGTGAGTTTAGTTTTACGCCGCACTCAACAATATTCCAGCTATATGGCAGCGGTCTGTAAATAATCGAGTCTGGACCAGACAATCCAGTGATCAACAACATGAGCATCGATCTGCGCAATTGGGAACTGATGACATGTGTCAACCATTTCGGCGAGCCTGACCACCCGATCCCGTTAGTCGCCTCTTACGACAAGCATGGGTTACTGAAGGCCAATATTCTAACCAAGACAACTTACTAACGTCGGTATTCCGTTTGCCATACAAGTAACAATTCAAAATGGAACATTAGTCAGGGGCCTCGTTTCGTTCTTTTCGCAACATACATTTTAAACTTTTAAACGAAAGTGCTATTTTATCTCCCGAACAAATAGCATATCAACTTTTCAACATATCACTCTTTCCGGAGTGCCCAAAGTAATGAAATCATCATGTCTACTTTACATGTCATTTCCATGTAGGAACTGTATTTCCTTGAAAGTATGTGTAACGACATTTTGGAAAGTCGAGTGTGCTTGTCGATATTCACATTTCTACTTCCTCGTTAATTCCAGGAAAGGCAAAGACACCAATAGCAACTGCTTTGTGGATACATTATGCGTATTCCCACGGAACACACGGCTTTACAAGGGAAAATTGTACATATTTTACATGTACAGAGTGAGTGAGTTTAGTTTTACGCCGCTTTTAGCAATATTCCAACAATATCACGGCGGGGGACACCAGAAATGGGCTTCACATATTGTACCCATGTGGGGAATCGAACCCCAACCTAAGCTTGGCGGACTGGATCGGGCGTTCTGGCTAAGCAGTAGACTAACGCTTTGTGTCTGGATATATTTAATTTTGACAGAAAGAAACATTTCTCATAAAATTGAAAAGGAGCCCCAGTGAACTGGGAGCTGAACCTGAGGAAACCTAGGCTTGCTTCACCTAGGGTATTAGCATTGCAGAAAGGGCTAGGACGAGGGATAAATAATGCGGTTCAGGGACTGTGAGACAGACAAGCTCCATAAGGTGCATGGCATCGTCTCCCGGTTAAGTGGATCAATACTCGTATTGATTACTGAATTTATATCTGGATTGATTGGAACAGCGTCTTATAGCTGGAATATTGCTGAATGAGGCATAACAAGAAAAAAGAAAGAAAACAAGCATTGTCACTAAGGTGAAATAATCCCCCGCCGCAGATTATCAAATCAAACTTAAAAAGTAATGAAAGTTTAAGATGAAGTTAAATGTCAACAAAAACATGACCAGTCAACCTCTTTTGACATCTTGCTGTTTAGTTGTTCAAACACACACATATTTTCAAGACTGACTTTGACCTTGACATGAATGTTATAGTGTATGAAATATGCAAAAATGGTAGTAAAGAAATTGCTTATTGAAAAACATTCAAGGGAAGTGTTGAAAGTCTATGAAGAAGAAAGGCATATAAATTGAAAGCTATGTCACCCACATACAAGTGGGGCCTGAACTGGCAGTCTCTGAGGCATATGACATGTTATACTAAAGGTTACCGATACAAAACGCATACTGAACGTTATATCATCCGTAGTGTTTGTCTGTTGACAGTACGTAGGGAAGTAGGGAAAAGCCAACCATATCCACATATTACGAACTAGGTGGACTTTCGTCGTGCCTGAGTGCGCCTGGAAATGGCCGAGTCTGGACGGGACAAACCAGTTACATGAATCAGCTCGTATGCCATGGGTGAATGAGTGGATGAGTGAGTGAGTTTGCTTTAATGTCAGTTGTGAAGGTGTTTCGGGTACAAATGAGTTTCTCCTACAACCTGAACTTGTCCACCGCCTCCGTGGTGTAGTGGTTAGAGCGTCCGCCCGGAGAGCAGAAGGTCGCGGGTTCGATCCCCCGACCGCGTCATACAAAAAGACGAGAAAATATGGTACTTGTTGATCCCTGCCTGGCTCTCGGCATTAATGGGTACAACAAGGACTGGTCGGCTCGGAGTCAGTATAATGTGTCTGTGTGGGGTATTCATGCTTCACTGCTGCTTGGTATCTCAGTGGGCTAGCACTATAAAACCAGCTTAAGTTTGGGCTAGTACAAGCAGCCGTACATACACATACACACGCATGCACATCGTCATCTGAGCGAAATATTCCCAAGCACGACGTTAAACCTAATTTCATCTCAGCTGAACTTGTCCCAGTATGACGCAATGGATCAGCGGTCAGGCTTGGTGACAACTGACACTCTAGTTATATAACAGCCTGCAGCCTGAACTGATGCAGCGGACAACACGAAGTTGTGCAGGACGTGGAGTGAGTCAGTTAGTGAGTATGGTTTACGCCACTTTTAGAATTATTCCAGCAATACCACGAAATGGTAGAATCCAGAAATCCAGAAATGAGCTTCACACATTGTACCCATGTGGAGAATCGAACCGGGGTCTTCAGTGGTTAAAGCGTTCGCGTCACGCCGAAGACTCTGGTTCGATTCAACATATTAGTACAATTTGTGAAGCCCATTTCTGGATTCCCCGACCTGATATTTCTGGAATATTGCTAAATGCGGCGTAAAACCACACTCACTCACTCACTCACCTAATCTTTGGGGACGCATCTCCCTGCGTAGTGAATTGTGGCGAGGGGGCCACCACCATGTCTCCGGCGTGAACGAGCGAATGTGACAGACTGTAAGATCTAAATGTACGAACAATGCCAAGGTGGGATTCGAACCCGCGACCAGAGGTTTCTGTAGCCTATTGTTGGGGGACGCATCTCCCTACACGGTGAATTTAGGCGACGGGGCCATTATCTCCGTAGTGTTAACGAGAGAGCGGAAACCTCCCCTGTCTGTTATCATTCACTGTGGCCACGTGGGAACAGTAACACTGCGTACCAGTCGTTGCCTGGTGCATGCTATTCCCGCTGAACCCAACACCAATACCAGTTATCGTTTCGTCATGTGTTGACTGGGTTCGGTCTATCTGTAACATCACACAGCTGGCTGCGCGGCCCAACAGCGGAACCTGTAGATACAATGTTGTTGGAGTAGAAGTGGCTTACAAAGACTAGTAGTGTCACAACACCGAAGACAGTTCCACACGCCGCATACAAAACTGTTTCAGTGAGCAATCACGAAACAAGGAAACATATATAATAGCAGTAAATCTGAGACTGAACCTTGTCTTTTAGCGTGATGCTTGTTTGTGAGAGGTGAAATGTTTAATTCATTTTGAATTTACAACTGTGCCTTGTCTGTCAAGAGTGAAACTGCATTAAAACGCCGGTGGAGACAATTGTTTCTAAGCCCATGGTAACTTCAATGTTGACATCGCTCTAACAATAACAAACTCCGATTTTCCCACACCTGTAATTTCCTTATACTGTTTTTACACTTTTTGGGAATATCAAATTCCCGTGGAAAGCGGCACTTCCTTCTTCCTCCAGTGAGGAGTCTCGTACACATGACACTATTTTCAGATCTACAGAAATCCTAGTTTCGTTCCTTCCTCAACAGTCATTGCAAGTAAGAGTTGCCTCCCCTTATACTTGAGTCTCACATTTGTAACCCATGCGTTTCCCTGTCTGATGAGGTGGGATGAACTGGGGTTTAACGTCGCTTTCAAGGCTGTTGCGCATATGTGCATGCACTCTGTGGTTCTTAAACTGCTGATGTTATAGTGCTAGCCCACTGAGATACCATGCCACAGTTTAACAGTCTAGACTTGATTATTTACAGACCGCAGCCATATAGCTGGAATATTGTTAAGTGCGGCGTTTAACAAGAAACAAACTAAACCCAAACATAAAACAGTACATCGACTTTGGCCCGGCCATTCCTTGTTTAAAGGCTTAAATGATTATCTTTGGAAGGGTACCATCTTTCGGAATGATGCGGCCGAGGATCAACCCACAGACTTTCCTCTCTCCAGATAGACACTCTAACCATTTGACCACCGATTGGTAAAGAAGTGCCCAAGAACAAGTCGATGTATATCTCAGTGTGGCGGCATTGTGTTGTAGTGAGTGAGTGAGTGAGTGAGTGAGTGAGTTGGGATTTACGCCTTTTTTACCAATAATCCAGCAAATATCAGGGCGGGGGCCACAAGAAATTGGCTTCACACTTGTGGGGAATCGAATCCGGGTCTGCCGCGTGACGAGCGAACGCCTTTCCCACTATGCTACCCCACCGCCCTGCATTGTGATGGATCAAAGTCTGTGTACCTCGTGTGATAAATATTATCACAACCCTTGATGCATTGAATAACCCCTTTATTCCATAATCAAAATCGCAATGATAATATGTATGCATGTTAAAATAGTACGCATTTAGAATGAAGTGTGAACAGCACTGTGATTGAGTTACTTTCTGGAACCTTTTCAACCGATACATTTCTTATACAAGACATGGTACTTGAGTATAATCGTATATTTAATACTGGTAAATACAAAACCAAGGACGCTGAACATTTCCCGCTGGAAATCCTAGGGTGAATTTTAACAATAAGAAACCAGTGGGAATGTCCTGTAATAATTATAGGTACTACACTCTGTTGGTCATAAACAAAATTATACCAGCCAATATAAAAGGTGCTCTGTCATGCATGCTGCAGTATATCTGTTATTCCCCAGCACAAGTGTGATATATTCTTAAACACCGAAGCTTCTAGTTAAAGCGAAGTATAGGACGTGTACTTATTTTTGAATGCCATGTGACGGAATAAGTATAACGATTAAGTCACATTTCCTCGCGATTCAAACGGAATTCCCCTTTTGCATGACCTATAAATATTACATAAGATCAATTTGTGATTTCTGGATTAAAAGCATGTTTTGGTGGACAACATGGCTGTTGCTCTGTTGTACCGAGCTGCCGTACAGTGAGGAATGCACAAAGGATTTGTACTAGGTATATCAAAGAACACAAGGAAACCAACGCACTAGTTTGAGTGCGTGACCGACTATAACAGAACGTACACATCTCAGCCAATCAGCGACGATCTGCCTCAACCCGCTCCAGCACGTTATAACCTACCAGTCAGACAGCGAATCGTCAGTTGAGCGTTTTCAGCCTTACAGGAAGGATCGTCGCAGCGAGAAATCGTGTTCTTTGTTTGAATTTCTTTGTTCGGATTTACCTTTGAATAATGACTTGGACAGTATTCAGAGAAATGGACACCTGCAGTTCTAATAAGTAAGTATTTATTAATATAGCATTTAATATTTGTTCAAATATTGCATCGACTTATCCTGCTGAGTACATTGTGTGTGCGCAACCAGCTGTTGTCATGCTCCGATTGCACTAACGTCGTACTAAGGTTTAATGTCGTGTTGTAGGCATATCTGAATATAATTTAATAATTCTGGCATAAAATGTCTGCCACCTTGTGCATTCGCTGTTTATTTGCACCTTTATGTTACTCACCCCATGTTTATTCGAACTTGTGACTTAGGCGGTGACATTGTTTGGGAAACGCCCGTGACACATCCCCAATCCGATTGAATTTGGGAAGGGTGGTGCTCACCATATTTGTCTTAGTCTGCTGCACTAAGGCGACTCGGAGAGATACACGTTGACAATGTTCTCCCGATATTTGTAAACTGGGTGTTTCCTCATCCAGCAACAGATCACTGTTGTCTGAACTACGAAACCCTGCGAAAACTGGTGTCAAATTCTTCTTAATGCTCGTGCGCACTTGTAAGATTGCGTCCACATTATGATTTGCATTTTAGTGTTAATTCTTGCTTGTCAACTGTCTCTGATGAACAAATACCGAGTCGTGATATGGCAGTCTGGCTAACCAGCTGACTGAAACAACGCGTGACTTAGCGTGACGTCAGCGAGATTTGCTGATGGTGTTTGCTCCACGCTGTCAGCTAGTTTTCGCTGTTGTGAAACGTCACCAGTTCAATACGCCTCACGTGGCGTCAAATGAAACCAAACTACTTTATTTCATCATTAGAATAGAATTTTGCAGAAGCCTACCTGCCATGTTGTGGATCGCGATGATCCTTGGCTAGTGAGTCATGCTAAGGAGAACACCTTAGACGAATCGTGACTAACCGAGTTTCGAAACTGCCTTCTCACGCCACTGTGTTAACCCACTGTTGTTATTTTGCAGGAAACTTGTTGACATTGGAGACGCATTGTGCAAAGCTTTGGTCCAAGCCCACACCACCAACAGGGTAACAAGTGGTGTTATGGAGTGTGCCAAGCTCCTCCGCTGTAACCCTGACAACGTGATGCTGTGCGTGCTGCCGGAGGCGAGTGGACAGCATGACGTCACACTGGACATCCAACACACCCTCATCGAGGCGTTTTGTTGGGAGAATGACATCCCGCTTATTAAGGTAAATATGAAAATTTGTTATGTGAATTGAATTGTGATATGTGCTGATTGAATTATTAAAAAAAATAATAATACCTAATCAAGAAATAGTGATATTTTAATGATTAATTTTGATATCACCGATTGTCCGATATCTGCAAACTTGGTTTTCCTTTTAACAAGGATGCTTACACTGAACAGAGCACTTGTGACGTCACCGAGTTGTCTCTTTCCTTGAAACTGTTTTTCATTACTTCCTGAATCCTGGTGTGTCATGAGTAGTTGAGTGAGATGTCCCACTGATAACATAGTCCATATTTACAATTGTATCACTGCAATTCGAAGTGATGTTGAATCATAGGATAATTTTTTCTGCCATACATAAATATTTTGCTTTTTATCCTTGTGAAAATGTTGAAAACGACATTGCTATAAATATCTGATCTTGGTTTTGCAGGTTGACAGCGAAGAAAAACTTGCCAAGACCTTATCAAATGAAGATGAAAATAACAACGGTGGCATTGTCAGATGTCAGTCAACTGATGTCAGTTGTCTCTTGATTGAGGTAAGCATCAGTCACACTTATTTTCTCGAGAATTTTTAATGTGGCACCATCGTTTGAAGTTTATATTTTTATGGTGAGAATCGTTTTGTAGGTGTTTTTATCATCTATGATTATGGTGTAAGGTCGTGCAACATCTTCTTTAACTTAGTTCTAACCTTCTTGTATTTGTCAAACAAATATCGATTTGAATTGTCATTAAACATTTTGCTATTACGTTGCTGTTACTGACTTGTGTTCTCTTGTTTTCAGTTCGCCAAAGGGGCAACCACTCCGGAGGACGTTTTATTGACGGACTATGTCGCTGACGTCATCAATAATGATGTTTACCCGAAGCCTGTAATCGAACTGCCTGTTTGAAATCTACATCACCCATTTCTGCTTCACTTATACACCAGGTGCGTTGAATGGCTGACAAGGGATGTCAACTGCAAACAGATTTAAAATCAGAGTGCAATTATCGTATATACTTAAAAAAACAAAAAATCAAAGAAGATTGTTTTCATGAGAAAACATATATGTGACTTTGAAAGGCATTATTTTTTATTTACCTTCTATTTTTATCCTTTAAAGGTAATCCCAAACCTGGTGAAAGAGATAACCAGTCACCAATTGGTCATCACTGGCCAAGTCGTCATGGCGACCGAGGTGCACCAGCCAATCAGACGCAAGTTCAGGGTTGATCATCCAATCAGATTACACCAAGAGGGATGGCGCCGGCAGCAGATTCGAAACCGCGGTCTGTGAAGTGACTCCTGTGCTGACCTACACGATTGTTGATGCGGTCCTGGTGTAGATAAACCTTGATTTGGGCGACCAGATTTGTAACCAAGACTGGCAGGCCTTTTGCATAAGTCACCCAACTCATTATTGAGATGAATGCCTGTATTCGCAACAGGAGAGGTGGAGAAAACTGACGCGAGTAACGGACACGCTCGTCACATTCATCATTATGCTAATTATTGTTATCAGTTGAAATCATTATTAGTGTTAAAATGTTCTGTTCTATTTCTTGTACATCTAATCCTTTTTCATGTTTGTTTTTTTGGTTAGTTCCTTTTTATTATGTTTAATAAATGAAGAATTTAGAATTATGGTTGTTCTTATCTGATAACCAGCTTAGTTGATTGGATGAATAGGTGAGCTGAAGAAGAGTGTGCGCACGCATGTGTGGCTACTGATGCAGGTCGTCTCAATAGTGGCCACTAACTGAGTGAGTGAGTAAGTGAGTTGAGTTTTCCGCTGCACTCGGCACTATTCCAGCTAAATAGCGGTGGTCTGTAAATAATCGAATGGGGACCAGACAATCGAGTGATTCAAAAGCATGAGGATCGATCTACGAAATTGGGATACGATGACGTGCCAACCAAGTCAGCGAGCCTGACCACCCTAGTCGCATGGGTTACTGAAGATCAATTCTAACCTGGATCGGCAGCCAACTGAGATTCCATGCTGCTATTTAACATGGAAACTGCCATATAGCTGGAATATTAAGATAGCGGCGTGTTAAACGAGGGACAAACGTTAACATGGCAACTCCACTCAGGAAAAGTATGCTGACTGAGCTGACCAGTCCAGCTAGTGCCGACGCCAGACAGGGTACAAACAAGTTCCATGTTTTAACGTTAACAATCGGTTCTCCGAGTCGGCCTACTGATCTACCGTGGCCTATCTGAGCTCCTATTATGCAACTCAATACAATGTATTTGCTACGGACCAAAATAGTCACCTTTACTCGAAAGAGTGGTGTGTATATACATACATTCGGAGCGGCGGGGTAGCTTAGTGTTTAGAGCGTTCGCTCGTCACCCCGAAGGCCTGGGTTCGATTCCCCACATGGATACAATGTGTGAAGCCCATTTCTGGTGTCCCCCCGCCGTGATGTTGCTGGAATATTGCTAAAAGCATGTTCACTTACTCACTCACTGTATATAATTTCAATTCAAAAGAATACATCTTTTGAGTCGTAGAGTTTTACGGTTTCAAATGGGCGACGCTGTAATGTCTGAGACGGGCAGTCAACTTGTAAACATTACCATGGGTATTCCGGTGTTATACTTGGTCGAAAACAACTCCATTTTGAGTGTGCTGGGGTTAAGAGGCGACCAAATGTAAGGTTCCTGAACATGGTGGATAGTGTGTCATAATACACCTGGATAGTTTGGTCGCATGCACGCACGCATACGTGGTCGTACAAAAACATACATGCACACCCACACTCAGACACGTGGTCGTACGAACAATATAGTATTAAATACATTGCATGTGGTCACAAACCAACTGATGGGATACCAAGACCCAGGGCCTACATTTTCGAAGCTCTCTTAACGCTCAGATAGTCGTAAATTAATGTTAATGAATGGCACTTACGACTATTTTAGCGCTAAGAGAGCTTCGAAAATCTAGGCCCTGTTAAGCAGGGGCGGTCGGGTGGCTCAGTGATTCGGGCGTTCGCTCCCCACATGGGTACAATGTGTAAGGCAATTTCTGGTGTTTCCCGCCTTGATATTGCTGGAATATTGCTAAATGCGGCGTAAAACCACACTCACTCACTCACTCACCTAATCTTTGGGGACGCATCTCCCTGCGTAGTGAATTGAGGCGAGGAGGCCAACACCAGTGTCTCCGGCGTGAACGAGCGAATGTGACAGACTGTAAGATCTAAATGTACGAACAATGCCAAGGTGGGATTCGAACCCGCGACCAGAGGTTTCTATAGCCTTTTGTTCGGGGACGCATCTCCCTACACAGTGAATTGAGGAATCGTTGCAAAACAAAATAATTCACCCTTATCAATTTCGACTGTCAGAGCTATAGATCGATACACACTTCATTCATAACATGCGCCATCTGTTGTTTATTTCACAACGTGGTCTTCAACTGCCTTTTGTGGCATGTCAATATCTGCACTTTCGCTGTGAACGAACTCATGTAATAGCTTCAATAAAAGTACATGTGCCCACCAAGCGATTGAAACCAGTGACATATGGCTGAAATATATTTGCTTGACATTTGTTGTGCGAACACAACAGCTTGAGCAAAAACTATCACTAATTTAATCTCATGTTTCGTTTGTTCATTTCGATTCGTTTCATCATTTTATTCATTCATTCATTCATTCAGCTTGATGTCACTGAAATATAGTTTGCACCAGTTTGCTCAGTAACGCGTAGGCCGTAACAGATTCATGCACTGTTACACAGTATTTCGCTACAGCAAAACAGCTTGCAGGAATGATCAGAGTTAATGAGTGAGTGAGTATAGTTTTACGCCGCTTTATATCACGCCAGCAATGTAGCGGCGGGAGACACGAGAGTGAGTGAGTGAGTGAGTGAGTTTGGTTTTACGCCGCTGTTAGCAATATTCCAGCAATATCACGGCGGAGGACACAAGAAATGGGCTTCACACAATGCACCCATCGGGAATCGAACTCGGGTCTTCGACGTGACGAGCGAACGCTTTGGCCACACTGAGCTACCCAGCATTCACGATAGCAGCTGTGAAGTAACAGAAGAAAGTACTACTCCCACCTGCAATCATGTCGGTAGCGGTAATGGAGAGGACTGTGAGGGCCTATCGACCATTTCGCATATCATTAACCCGCCAACATCTTCGTTAAGACAGGGAACGTGATGCGCTGGCAACGTGGTAATTGGGTGCGGTATCACTGGTGTATTGGCAACACGTACAGGAGTGTTTTTAATTGAAAGTCCAATCTCAGAACACTTTTCAAAATGTTGACGTCTTTCTCTGGAAAATAGTCCCAAAGTTCCAGATGTATACTTTCTTTTGTACGTCAGTTTAGCTCATGGGATATCATGTATGGCTAATATCGGGGATATCATGTATGGGTGATATCGGGGATACCATGTATGGTTGATATCAGGGATACCATGTATGGTCGATATCGGGGTTATCGTGTATGGGTGATATCAGGGATGTCATGTATCGGTGATATCGGGGATACCATGTATGGTTGATATCGGGGATACCATGTATGGTTAATATCGGGGATATCATGTATGGTTGATATTGGGGATACCATGTATGGTTAATATCGGGGATATCGTGTATGGTTGATATCGGGGATGTCATGTATGGGTAATATCGGGGATACCATGTATGGGTGATGTCGGGGATACCATGTATGGGTGATATCGGGGATACCATGTAAGGTTGATATCGGGGATATCATGTATGGTTAATATCGGGGATACCATGTATGGGTGATGTCGGGGATACCATGTATGGTTGATATCGGGGATACCATGTAGGGTTAATATCGGGGATACCATGAATGGGTGATATCAGGGATACCATGTATGGGTGATATCGGGGATACGATGTATGGGTGATATCGGGGATACCATGTATGGGTGATATCGGGGATACCATGTATGGTTAATGTTAGCATGCAAAATATTATATTTGTAACTTTGTTAGGGTTTGTGCGTGAGAGGCTGCATGTGCTAGTATATAGAAATTAGTCGAGACATAAGAATCTGTCAGACCCTGCTGCCAGCAGATGTCCGAGCTACATTCACAGGACTGGTGGCAGCTGTGATTTACCACTGGAACTAAGACTCATAGACTAATTGTCTTTGAGGGGTCCTATGGGTTCTGACCTGATCAACCACAATAAGTGGCCGACCAAGAATTTATGTGACACATGTGGAATGAAAGAGTGTGAGAAAGGAACAGAGAGCTTTAAGATACCGAAGAAGTAAGACATGTTTGTAAGTTTCTGAGAGAGAATTGTAGGATTGTGTGTTGTGGGCTAAGAGGACATACGGTTTTTCAACCTGTCCAGCCACTGTCAGCCACCGTGCAGCCACTGTCCATTCATTGTTTAGACATGTTTTAGTTACTGTCAAAATTAATGTTTAGGTACTGTTATTCTGTCATTGTGTGGATTGTATTTAGAAGAAGTGAAATAAGAAAGCTTGGAACTTGAGATTAAAGGACGTTTTGAAATCACTGGACTGAGTTAAAACTTTTACATCCTCTACCCCCAACAGCGAGATAATTTAAGAACTCACAGTTAATATCGGGGATATCATGTATGGTTGATACCGGGGATACCATGTAGGGTTAATATCGGGGATACCATGTAGGGTTAATATCGTGGATACCATGTAGGGTTAATATCGGGGATATCATGTATGGCTGATACCGGGGATACCACGTAGGGTAAATATCGGGGATACCATGTAGGGTTAATATCGGGGATACCATGTAGGGTTGATATCGGGGATATCATGTATGGCTGATACCGGGGATACCATGTAGGGTAAATATCGGGGATACCATGTAGGGTTAATATCGGGCATACCATGTAGGGTTAATATCGGGGATATCATGTATGGCTGATACCGGGGATACCATGTAGGGTAAATATCGGGGATACCATGTATGTTTAATATCGGGGATACCATGTATGGGTGATATCGGGGATACCTGGGATACCATGTATGGTTGATATCGGGCATATATCTTTGATGACCATTATGAGTCGGGGATGAAGTTACAAACAAAGACTACACACATGCATGTTTATAACGGTTTATACTATTTTCACCAATTCAACAGTTATCCATATGCGCTAAGCAGATGAGTAACACAATCATACGAGTTTTTCACGACACCAGTAATGATTCCACGACCTCCATCCGTGTTTTGGTGGTGTACTATATCAACACATTTGAGGATGTCCTTGGGCGGAGTACATATGATACACATACTGGCCTTCCAAGCATGATCTTCCAAAGCGCGGGTTTACAGGACTATTACAGTACGGATTAACGAGGGTTTGCATATTTGCGAGAGTGAGTGAGTTTAGTTTACGCCGCTTTTTGCAATAGTAATACCACGGCCGTGGACACCGGGAATGGGCTTCGCACACACTGTGCCCATGTGGGCAATCGAACCCGGGTCTTCGGCGTGACGAGCGAGCGCTTTAACCACTAGGCTACCCCACCGCCCTTATATGCGAGAACTGATGATTGTCCAACTAGTATACCAACAAGTAGTATATGTGAAGATCTGGGTTTTGATCATCATTATCTTAATTATCTTCGAACCGTAAAGATCCGGTTTGAATTCATCTTCCGGAACTTATGCTTGTCGTAAAAGTCGACTAACGGGATTTGATGATCAGGCTCGCTGACTTGGTTGATGAACGTCATCGTATTATAGTAGCGCATATCAGTGCTCACGATGTCAGGTTCTGGTTTGTGTGGTCCAGACTCGATTATTTGGACACTGCAGTCATATAGCATCCAGATCCTGGCTCTAACAAGCAACAAACGAAAACTCACTCACTCACTCACTCACTCACTCACTCACTCACTCACTCACTCACTCACTCACTCACTCACTCACTCACTCACTCACTCACTCACTCACTCACTCACTCACTCACTCACTCACTCACTCACTCACTCACTCACTCACTCACTCACTCACTCACTCACTCACTCACTCACTCACTCACCTCCACCTCACTCACTCCACTCACTCACTCCTCCTCACTCACTCACTCACTCCTCCTCACTCACTCACTCACTCACTCACTCACTCACTCACTCACTCACTCACTCACTCACTCACTCACTCACTCACTCACTCACTCACTCACTCACTCACTCACTCACTCACTCACTCACTCACTCACTCACTCACTCACTCACTCACTCACTCACTCACTCACTCACTCACTCAAGAGATCTATGTAGCCGTGACTACCAAATGTTCCTGGGGTCATTTTGTAACCAAGAATCCCTGCGGATTGTGGGGGCTTTGAGATAGGCAACAAGTCCTTTGTAAGTAACAGTATAGCATCTATTTCAAACACAACACCACTGACATTCCTGTTCCGTATACTCCCCATTCCCACCATGCCCGGGGGTAGGGCTTCTCAACAACAACAGCCAGCATCCCACCTCTGGGGGAGGCTTCAAATAACCATCTCATGTCCCCGACCGTCACACACCAACCATTGTTGTCACAAGTGTGTACATCTTGGTCTCAAGTTGACGCAGCAAATACTTCTCCTATCTAATCCTGAGCTTCATATAAACATTAGATCTTTTCCCCCACGGACAAATAAGGGGATGGATTCTGGGAGGAAATGTTTTTTAGAGTGTTCTGAATGATCTGATCTGGTTTGGGGACAGTGTTGACTTCATTATGTAAAACAAGAAGGCATTTTGCATATACTCTTTTTGTTGATACTGGGTGGTGGGTAAACCAAGATGTTATTTTGCTACGCTTGTACAATGCGCAAAGCCCATTTCTGAAATCCCCCGCCGTGATATTGCTGAAAGCGGCGTTAAGCACACTGACTCAATCACTTTGTTGGTACTCAATTCAATGATGTATTTGATATGGATATCATAGGTTTGTTTTCGCCCCCCCTCCACACACACACACACATTCACGCACATACACACCAAAATACGTCTGAATCTGTGATTGCACGTGCTTTATTGTGTTCGATAAATAAATATATATGATTTTGGGTTGTTAGTCAGAATAATCTGCAATGAAGAGTTCCATTTGTGTTTAACATTATACTCATATTTTGTGTTTGTAATGAAGATTGCTACAAAGAATCCGCAGTGATGCTGTTTTGGGAATATTGCTAAAAGCGGCGTAAAATCATATTCACTCACTCAGCAATACTACATTCGAGCTGATTTTTCAGAGAATATTTTTCTCTCTTCGTGGCTCCTGGGCGATCAATCTCTATGGCTTTGTTTTAACGCCGCACCCAGCTATTTGGGGATATAATGACATACACTAACCGTGTCAGTAACCTTGACTACCTGATCCCGTTGGTCGAATCTTAAGACAATCATGAGCTGCCAAAGACCAGTTCTAACCCGGATGTATACGGTTTTTCTGTAAATATAACCATTCATCCAAGCACCTATTCACGCATCCATTCATCTTGTCAGTGTTCAACCTGAATATATCATAGCATTTATATTTCTCTATAGTGTTCATGTACAAAACATAAGCAAGATGTTTGCAGAAAAGCCGTAGAAATTCGGTCGATCTTAATATAACTTCCCGTCAACCATAAATTCCATCTCATTACATTAAGCCACTCAGATATCCTGTGACTATTATTTAAAAACAACAGTTATTTGGTTATTCCTGTGTTGTATTTCGGTATCAATCTGCCGTTTTTAAGTACATTGTCCGAAAAGTTTACTGTAGCTCTTTCAACATAACAAAAGTTGTTCGCGTGAGATCTTCATAAGAGGGCAGTAAAGGGCGACGACGGTAACGCAGCATGCGCCGCCAAAGGATGTTATCGTTTGCCATGGTCCGATGACTGCAGTTAACTATCGGGTTGTTTAAAACGGGGTATAAACGAGCGCGCCTTTGTGTGCGTGGCAAGTTTGAATATGTCCCGCAACTTGCCGCAACATGAATGCTTACCTCATAATTTATGCTGTTTTGATTATGTCAAAAATGTTATTTCGTTTTTATTAATTTTAAACATGTTTGGCCAAAACCGGACGTCTTTTGTGCTGGAGTTTGAGGTAGATTATTTGTTTAACCACATGTGACAAAAAATAATAGTGTCGAGAACTGAGAATTATTCGGGAGAAGTTAATCCTTTGTTAGAGCTCCCAGGGAAAAATGGGTTTAGGCAAAATGTATGTTGTGTGTGTGGACATGTAACAAAGGATGAGCAACCCACCGTGTCCATAAGTTATGATTTCGAATTATGATTGACGTTCTTTTTCCTAATATCCAGTTTGGTGTGAATTATAATATACCTGATTATAGTCTTCTTAGCCACTATCGGTATTATAATCATCACTGTCATCACCACCATCATCGACATGGGAAGATCCGGGTTAGAATTGGTCTTCAGCAACCCAATGCTTATCGTGATATGCTAGTAACGGGAGGTCAGACTCGTGGACTTGGTCGTAGACTTGTTTATGAATAATACTATTATTTCATACATTTGCTCACAGTTTTGTATTCGTGCAGGGATGATTATCATCTCTATTATTGGCTTCCTCAACGCCATCATCAAGACCGCCCCCGTGGTGTAGTGGTTAGAGCGTCCGCCCAGAGAGCGGAAGGTCACGGGTTCGATCCCCGACCACGTCATACCAAAAGACGTTAAAATATGGTACTTGTTGGTCCCTGCCTGACGCTCGGCATTAATGGGTACAACAAGGACTGGTCGGCTCGGAGTCAGTATAATGTGTCTGAGTGGGGTATTCATGCTTCACTGCGGCATGGTATCTCAGTGGGCTAGCACTATAATACCAGCTTAAGTCTGGGCTAGTACAAGCAGCCGCACATACACATACACACGCATGCACGTCGTCATATGAGCGAAATATTCTAAAGCACGACGTTAAACCAACTTTCACCTCACCTCACCATCATCAACATAACATCATTATCGACTTCTGCCTAACCCTTATTGCAATCATCACCATCACGTATAACTATTTCATAGAATCTGGATCAGTTAGTAAGCCATGACATAAACATGTTTTGCCTATATGACAATAATTGTAACCCACACACTCACTCATAAACATTTACGCGTACCAGTTATGTATATCGTGAGTTTGACTCATTGAAGTCGAGTCACAGGAAGGAGGTCCGTATCCATGTCTGGGGGTCATGCCATCATCGGTTTTTGTCGACAAGAACAGGGGACTGAGGACTACAATAAGTTCTCACGGGTAGAAACGTCAGATGTACAGCCCTGACAGTCGGGGTCACGAAATAGGTCACGGGGGTGTGGTTTCGAAAACTGGATATGCATCCTTTATTCAGACGCCAACCTTAAAATTTCTTTTATTCACAGAATACTGGTGTTGGGACCGCGAATAAAGAACAAGCGATACACAACGGTTATATCATCTTCTGGTATGAGTGAGTATAGCGTTACGCCGCCTCTAGCCAATATTACGGAGGGACTACCAGAAATGATTTTGGACATTGTCCCCATTAGGGTAATCGAACACGGACTTTTCGTGTCACAAGCGAAGCCTTTAACCACTAGGCTACCCTATCTAGGTCGTCTATTTTGGCCCCTATAATTTCTAGTACCTGTCATTGCTCACATGAGTCATTTTGAGTGAGTGAGTGAGTGAGTTTGGTTTTACGCCGCTTTTTGCAATATTCCAGCAATATATACGGCGGAGGACACCAGACATGGGCTTCACACATTTAGCCCATGTGGGGAATCGAACCCGGGTCTTCGGCGTGACGAGCGAACGCTTTAACCACTAGGCTACCCCACCGCCCCAGTCATTTTGAAAATAACTGTCGTTTCACCACTTTATCATGCTTTATGAATCTTTATAGCTAAGCTAGTTTATCACGAAAACCATACGCTTAGTAACGAAATATAACATACGAGGCAACATAAAACCCTCTGTCTCTAAAGAGGATTACACAAACATAAAAGTATAGGTCAGTCTTGCTTCCGGTTTCTCAGATGTCGAATCCAAACAAAATCAGATCACGAACTATTTACAATCGACTTAATGCTTGTCTCTGTAGAACATAGAGTGACACATAACCTTTGATAAAGACACCACACTGTTCTATAGTCAGCTTGAAGGCAAACCACTCTGTTCTATCGGTTACATACAATTGCATGGAAGACAAACATACACAATGTCATTGTTCAGCTTCAAATAAATGACGCTTCTTCATAATATTCCTCAAATGACATCGTTCTACTTTATGTAAAAGAAAAGAAAACAGACGTAAAACTTGTAGAAAAGAACTGCACGGTTGTCTCGACACTATGTCACGATTATAGGGACAGACAGACGTCTTGTGGCCTTGATCCGGAGATGGTTGACACTTGTGCATTTCGGGCTGACAGATGTCAGTTTGTAGTGCGTGATGTCCATTGCAAATTCAAACCCTATGGTCTTGCTTTTATTTGTATTATATAAGATATGCCCCGTAGTCAGTCTTCTCATTGCTCTGTTATCAACTGTGATTCTTACCTGTCTTACCGTGGAGGTAGTGAGTAAGTGTTATCAACTGTGATTGTTACCTTTCTCACGGTGGAGGTAGTGAGTAAGTGTTATCAACTGAGATTGTTACTTTTCTTACGGTGGAGGCAGTGAGTCCGTGTTATCAAACGTTGCAGTCAGCAGTGGGAAAGCTGAATTAAGTCACCTTAGGAATGGTCGAACCTCGACCAGGCAATGCGATGACTGGGATCAGCGCAACCTTAACCAACTATGTTCTTTAAACTTATTTTCACGACAAAGTGATTGAGGAATTGACTTTAGTTTTACGCCGCTCTTAGCAATATTCCAGCAATATCACGGCGGGAACACCAGTTATTGGCGTCACACATTGTACTCATGTGGGGAATCGAACCCGGGTCTTCAGTGTGACGAGCGTGCGCTTTAACCACTAGACTACCCCACCGTCCTTTTTCGGCCGTTTGCTGAATAATGGATCACAAAAGACCGGTTAGTTTCGTGGAACGGAAACAATGTCCTGCTTCTGCTTCAAAGACAAATATTATGTATTTATTTAGAAATAAACATTTTGAACCAATTATGATGAGGGTAACTGTACTCTTTCCCGTTTGAAACTAATGCAAAAGATAAGCACCATACGACCTGCACTTGAGAAAACACCTTGTCTTCGCCATTTTTAAATCGAGTGTCGTGATATGCACGTTTAGACAAATTTGTACATATAAGGACATGCGAATCTCCCATGTCATACTTGAAGTACATTGACGTACCATTCCGTACCTGGCTCGTCATTACCCCAGCGTTGGGCACCTCACCGAGCTGAAGACCAACATGACACTTTTATCTTCGGCCAGAGACATGGCACATTGCCGGAACGCGGACAACTAAGGAAGCACGGAACATGTATTAAAACATTGTCCTCGGGGTATTTCACACCATGTTGGTATTTGATAGTGTGTGACATTCATTGATGGTGTCATTTTTAGCCATACTGTATATGGAAATTGTGCTATTCATATGAATAGGAGGCAAATATTAGAATGCATTACGCAACTGTTATAATGTGTGGTTACAACCGGGAGGAATAATTAGGGGCAGGTATTAACATTGTCTTTTATTAATATATATTATATAGGCCACGAATGCTTATTTCCTATTTTGGGATATTAAATAGAATATAAAGGATGTCATACAAATTATTAATTTTTAATAGGGGGCGAGGGTGTGTGTGAAGGGTGTGACAACATTTTCCTATGTACGACAATAGAACAGACACAAGAGTATATACAACAGTGTACTATGGACTACAATAGAACAAACACAAGACCATAGACAACATTTTCCTGTGTACGACACAAGAACAAACAGAAGACCATAGACAACATTTTCCTGTGTACGACACAAGAACAAACACAAGACCATAGACAACATTTTCCTGTGTTCGACACAAGAACAAACACAAGACCATAGACAACATTTTCCTGTGTTCGACAATAGAACAAACAGAAGACCATAGACAACATTTCCTGTGTACGACAATAGAACAAACACAAGACCATAGACAACATTTTCCTGTGTTCGACAATAGAACAAACAGAAGACCATAGACAACATTTTCCTGTGTTCGACAATAGAACAAACACAAGACCATAGACAACATTTTCCTGTGTTTGACAATATAACAATCACAAGACCATAGACAACAACAATAGAACAAACACAAGACCATAGACAACATTTCCTGTGTACGACAATAGAACAAACAGAAGACCATAGACAACATTTTCCTGGGTTCGACAATAGAACAAACACAAGACCATAGACAACATTTTCCTGTGTACGACAATAGAACAAACACAAGACCATAGACAACATTTCCTGTGTACGACAATAGAACAAACACAAGACCATAGACAACATTTTCCTGTGTACGACAATAGAACAAACACAAGACCATAGACAACATTTTCCTGTGTACGACAATAGAACAAACACAAGACCATAGACAACATTTTCCTGTGAACGACAATATAGACCAACAAACACAAGAACAAGCATAGACAACATTTTCCTGTGTACGACAATAGAACAAACAGAGACCATAGACCATAGTGTACAAACATAGAACAAACAGCAGACCATAGACAACATTTTCCTGTGTACGACAATAGAACAAACACCTGTGTTCGTGTACAATAGAACAAACAGCAGACCATAGACAACATTTCCTGTGTACGACAATAGAACAAACAGCAGACCATAGACAACATTTCCTGTGTACGACAATAGAACAAACACAAGACCATAGACAACATTTTCCTGTGTACAATAGAACAAACAGAAGACCATAGACAACATTTCCTGTGTACGACAATAGAACAAACACAAGACCATAGACAACATTTCCTGTGTACGACAATAGAACAAACAGCAGACCATAGACAACATTTTCCTGTGTTCGACAATAGAACAAACACAAGACCATAGACAACATTTTCCTGTGTTCGACAATAGAACAAACACAAGACCATAGACAATAGAACAAACAGCAGACCATAGACCATTTCCTGTGTAGACAATAGAACATTTTTCCTGTGTTCGACAATAGAACAAACACCATAGAAACATTTTCCTGTGTACAATAGAACAAACAGCAGACCATAGACAACATTTCCTGTGTACGACAATAGACAACCATAGACAACATTTTCCTGTGTACGACAAACACAAGACCATAGACAACATTTTCCTGACGACAAAGAACACAAGACCATAGACAACATTTTCCTGTGTTCGACAATAGAACAAACACAAGACCATAGACAACATTTTCCTGTGTACAATAGAACAAACACAATAGAACAAACACAAGACCATAGACAACATTTCCTGTGTACGACAATAGAACAAACAGCAGACCATAGACAACATTTTCCTGTGTACGACAATAGAACAAACACAAGACCATAGACAACATTTTCCTGTGTACAATAGAACAATCACAAGACCATAGACAACATTTCCTGTGTACGACAATAGAACAAACACAGGTGTATATACAACAGTGTACTATGGACAACAATAGAACAAACAGAAGATCATAGACAACATTTCCTGTGTACGACACAAGAACAAACACAGGACCACAGACAGGAATGTTCGCCTAACCAGAACCAAACAGTAGACTGTAACTCCTAGTCTCTGAATATAATAGTTTTGATAGAAACAAATACTTCCTCTTAAATTGAAATGGAGCCAAGGTGAACCTGAAAAAATCTAACTTGCTTCATTTTGGGCTTCAACATTTCACTAAGGGCTGGACGGAGGGGGACATAGTGTGGTTCAGGGACTGTAAGACAGACTACACCGCTCTGTGTACTTGAGTGTCCTCTATACGTCATCTGTAACAAAGAACCACTCACTTTGCCCTTTGTGACCTACCCCGCACAGTACAAAGGGAACCGTACAAGGTGGCTAAAAGTCAGTTAGTTCACTCGCTTCTTAATTCCAGAAAAGAGTTTATCCCTGACAAAATTATTGTGAAGATGACGCGCCACTGTCAACGGCTCTGCACTTTGTTGCACGGCTCCCTCAGTCCCACCCTCTAACCAAGTCTCACACTCGCCTCCCATCTGTTGCCGCTCTACCTCTCCCGACGTCTCTGTACGGGACACCCCCAGCGCCGGTCACACCCCAGTACCCCCAGACTTCCTGAAGAATATCCACGTCAAATAACCAGGGGTCACTTGGTGATGGCACTCAGAATGCACGTTAGCAGATTATTGAGGTGAGGACAGGTGAAATGAGGTTAAACGTGGATTATTCAAGATTATTGCATTTACATGTCATCGTGCATATGCGTGTGGTTAATTGTATGCCTGCGTGCGTGTTTGCGTATTGTTTAAGCTTTTAACATGTATTGGTATTGGGAATCAAACCATTAACTATATGAACAGGAACTCTGTCCACTAGGCCTCTGTGTATTCATTTTTAACATACCGATGTCACATAAATCCATTATATATTAACAGGAACCTGTTTGTTACTCAAAAAATGATTTCCACAGGTGTTAACGACAATCAAAGTATAGCTCCTATGGAATATAGCTACAATGAAATTGCTTATAATGACCATTGTGACGTGATAGGTTACTATGACGTCACAGCCGATTATTGAATGCTGTAATAAGGCTTGGTTGGTAATCTATTGGTTACAGCAAAGACCTCGGTTCGATGCTGAATGTGAATACAATGTGTGAAGCCCATGCCTGGTGTACCCTGACATATTTCGCTAAAAGGGGCAACAAACATACTCACTCACTCACCCACTTACTCGCTAAGTGCTGTAATAAAGACGTGACATTCCACAGAGGCAACGTCTTTACATATGGCGTCCAACCATCTGTCCTAGACTGCCATATGCCTCAGTCCTGTTCTATTGTCAGGCACAGCTAACATGAAAAGGGAGCAGAGCACATCTAATAAAGGAGATTCTTTCTGCAAAGACTTGAGGGGCCAGGATGCTTTCACTCTCCGTGTTCACCGTCATGTGCGATTTGCGCGAACGCTTAAGTGTGATTAAAAATTGATAAGCAGCTTTACTTATGTTTCCTTGAAAAACATACTAGGCTAACAATAGCTATATCGACATATGTGATACTGGGGTACAATCTGGTATTCTAGCTGTCCGTTTGCCATTTGCTAATATCATTAATACCGTGTTTTGTACTTTGAGCTTTACAGAAGACTTTCATTTGGTCAATATTGCCTAAAATTTTGAAAAAAAGCAAAACTCGGTCCTCAAAATTTGAAAAAGATATGAATATTTTATAAACATTGTAAAATCGACCTCAAATTAATTTTGAAACATAGTGTTATCCTCAAACGATATCATATACAACATTAAATGTTTATAGCCAGGCGCTCGTTTTAAACATTCTGACACTATTGCATCATAAAAATCCTGATTGAGGGTGATAGACAAATCAAATCAAATCAAATCAAATATGTATTGTGCAACGTTCCATACAGAAACAGTGACAATATTCTATAAACTACATAAACAAGATATATAATGAATCACATATATATGATGAGCAACAAAACATATAATAATACAAATGTGTATAATAATAATAATGGCCTAGCACAATCAGATCTTCTATATTTGTTTAAAGTTGTACATTATATTGCCAAATTCCTTTTTCATCAACCACACTTCTCAGACACGTGAGAAACATATGTTGTTATTGTTCTCTTCCATGTTTACCGGCTTAATCGTCTTTCTATTCCCGAGTGTCCCCAAAGCGATTAAAAAAGCCCCTTGGCAGCAGTCACCGTCACTGCAGAGCGCAGTAAAGAAAGGTCGCCCTGTGTGATCTTGGACTTCGGAGTGCATGTAACTTTTTCAGTGAAGTGCTTGCAGCATTTACACACACTTGTTACAGCCTGAAAACATCTTCATTGTGTTTTTACTCCTAATAGTTAGGGTCGAACCAGTGCCAGGTGGAAGTAAGCAATAAGTACTGTCTCCCAGACAGCACTGTGTGTTGGCCCGAGGTCAAGGCCAAGTTCAGCCGCCATTTTGAAACAAGTACCATCCATGTTTGACCAGCCAGATTCACGACCCCCCGTCTGCACAAATCAGGTTGAAAAGTTCGACTTCGGACACACCAACCTATGTAAGACGCCACATCCACTCTGTGCACTTATCTATCAACAGACGAGGGAGGATAGAAGATATACGATACAAGATATTTTTTTGTTCAGAACATGTTCAAGGGGTACAAAATCTATATGACAAATGCAACTTATTTTACATAACTCAACACAGCAGGACTTGCATATGTACACACAGTGAATGAGTGAGTATGGTTTTACGCCGGTTTTTGCAATATTCTAGCAATATCGATTCAAGCAACATTTTCTTGTATTGTGTCATCACGTGATCAGTTCCACTGCCCCCCCCCCCTCTCTCTCTCTCTCTCTCTCTCTCTCTCTCTCTCTCTCTCTCTCTCTCTCTCTGTTTTCATTTGGCAAGACAATGAATTGGGAGCTCCAGCTGGCTTGTCCGTTGGTATAGGATATTGCCCTGAAGACTGCGGTTAGGCTAGGAGGTTGTTGTAAGGAGAATAGTTTTTGTAAGGTCATTAACGCTAAGTAGGGCTGCTACGTGATATTTCGGTTCTAACCTCTCATCGTAAGGTCACTGTACCTCATCAGCTCTAAACTCACATCGCGCATGCGCCGTAAAACACATTATGCGGAAGTTGTGTAAGAATCACGACATACTTCATAGGGGACATTGTCTTGTCAAACATACAATATACAAATAGTCGCCAGTCGTGATTCGCATTGTTCTGATATAATTTTGGAGTCTAAACAAGCAATTTTGGTAGTGACACTAATCCGTTGTAAATTAACGTGTGAAGAATGGTGTCAGTGACAAAAGAAATTATGTTCGAAATATATACAGCGCCAATTAAACACTTACAATTCTGTTTTTTCAAGATGGAAAAGGAGTCAATTTTATTCATATTTAATTAAAATGATAAAAACAACAGGTTATTGAGAGACTGAAGCTGTTAATCATTTTATATACGATCAATAGTCTGGTAAATCTATGCATATTGTAATGAACAAATTTAGAATTGGTTGTTTTCGAACAGAATTACCATTTGTGCTACACATGCTACATTTCTTCAGAGACTGGGACTACCATAACACCTCAATAGTTCACAAAGTGTTAAAGTATTGTGGTTGATCAAACACTCTGTTGCATCACATCGTCAATGTTGCCATAGTATTGCGTCAGTATGTCAACGAGATAGCCTAACGATAAAGCCTCCTCAGCTTGATTCGATATGAACAAGCTGTCCAAATCCACCAAGTTGACATTTGGAACGTCATACCCTATCCCATATCACACATATGTACACGCATACACCTAGGTTTTGTCTGAGTATGTCTTTTAAGCCTGACCATATTCACCCAGCAGTTTATGGGTACCCGGTGGGATGAAAGGGTATGTTACTCTTAACCTTCTAGCGCCTTATAATGCAGCTAGGGTGGTATACATCCCTGGATAGAATTAACGCATCGTGAATATACCCATTGTTATATTTCTCAATCAAATCAGGTGATCTACAGGAGTATCTATTGGTTGGCACCCTAGGTACTTGCTATAGCTAATAACATACGTACTTTTGGCAGGGAAAATATATGTTCGGAACAAAATATTGAAACAATTTCCAGAAGTTATTAGGAATCATTCCTGCCGTTGTAACTATTCTAATTTAAAGCTGGGCAACTGCTGTACATAAATCCAATAACCATTATCAGGTTCCTGAACGTACAGATTGTGGACTAGGTAGTCTTGTGGCACTTAAAGATCCATGACACTGCCTATCCCTGTACAACCAAGCAGATGTGGTCTTTGTGCAACTCAAGATCGTGATCTTGCCTACTGACCTTGCATATCTTGAACTTACATATTATTGACCTGCCGTGATATTGCTGGGATATTGTTAAAAACTAAACTCGTTCATTACAGATTATTGACAACCATAGAGATGTGTTCTTGAAACAGTCTTCTGCGAATTCCTCTCAGATGGAATCACTACCACTGTGGCCATTTAATGATCGTAGGCCCCATCCAATGCGGGAAGTCGGTCATGTACCCCAGAATTCTTCGTTACATAATGCGACATCTGTACCAAATAAGGTCAACTCTCTTTTCAAAAACACTTCCATACTTGACAAAGCACGTGGATTCAAATATAACCTTAATCGCATTTAGGACGTTTGACAATAGCCTCTGGTATGACAAGTGTATCTCTTTCACTAGCCTTGCTCCAAGGTTGTACTGATTGCTGAGCCCATGGATGTATAGTAATTCTGTCCTTTAAAGAGGCAAGTCGAGATAAGCGGACAGGACCCTAGTTAGACTAACAACTAGTCTCTGAAATGAACATATTTTACTGAAAAAAAGTTCATAGTAAAAATTAAAAAAAATATATAATGAAAAGGAGCCCTGAGACTGTCTTCATTTTCAACAGCTGAAGAAATCTAGACTTGCCACATTTTCTAGACTTGCGTGGGCTTTCTTGGATATATTTACTTCAGGGTCTGTACGACAGACTACAGCCTAGTCTGAGGACCCCAGTCTGTTATTTATTATTTTTAAGCTATTAATTTTGCCTCAGAGACTTGTGTAAGTCTACTCTTTCACCTGTTAATTTTCAACACCCCCCCGGGCTTCAGGTGAACCCAGCTTGACCACAGAGTAGCCACTGACCATGCGGAAACTGTTGTAGGTCAACAAATGAAGGAACTCGGCTGCCTGGCACAGCGTGGAGAAGTTTACTGGGCCAGTTCTATTCTCGGACATCGGCAGGTCAGTACACCAGCCCGAATACTGGGAGCACAGAAATAGGCTTGTCATACCACACCATGAGTTAATTATCACAAGGCAGATAAAACTCCTTAGTTGTTTGAGCCTAAGAGCCTCAAGGGCTCTCCAACGTGAGAAAGTCGGCAATGAGCATTATCGACACTGTTAAAGCTTAACCTCTATCTTTACCCTATATCTATTGTCTGATGGAATTAACTGAGCCGTTCGATGTCTGGCCCTTGATAATATGTACTGTTAGGAACAGGTTATGTCAACTGAATCGATACACCATATGAGAGTCAGTGTGTAAGTGCACGTGTGAGTGAGTGAGTGTGTGTGTGTGTGTGAGAGAGAGAGAGGGGGGGAGAGAGAGAGAGAGAGAGAGAGAGAGAGAGAGAGAGAGAGAGAGAGAGAGAGAGAGAGAGAGAGAGAGAGACCATACCATTTAATCCCTGGGTTACCCAACCGCAGATTGGATAATTTCACTCACTCACTCACTCACTCACTCACTCACTGAATACAGTTTCTGTTGAAGTATCTTGCTCCTAGAAGTACATTTAACTGGATGCGAAATATGGAAACGTTCTGTTAATTCAATGAGACAATACACCCTATTCAGCTGCTATATCCTCCAGTAAGCTGACGTACCATACACCTACGTTAATCATTATAGTTATGTGGTCTTCTCTTTGTGTCTTGAAAACCTAGATGCAGATTGAATGTTCAATTAGTTCACATGTAAATGTCATCATACGTCAGTGAGATCCATATTAAATACTTCAGTCTGAAGCATAGTTCCAGACATGGCTACCTGACAACTAATTACTGAACTTAAAAACGAAGCGAGTGGGAATATTACAACGATGATTACAATTATGACACAAATCCTTATAATTCAGCTTGTTAAAATGTTCGTATGCAGACAATCATCAATCAATGTCAGATTGCAGTTCAATACATACATTGTTACCAAAACTTGATACGCTCTAAAAAGCAAATCGTTCACACAGTATGCCAGTATCATTTAGCCCACATATCCTCACTGCAAAGCAAACGTGACCCACATTAGTTGCCCTGACAGAACTACACCGCCAGTAAATAGGTCACGCAATGCAGCGCACACGTATGCACACCTAGTGACCTGCCGGCTGCTCCATAGCACACATTAGCACACAGTAGCACACAGCTGCACACATACTACATGCAGTGGGACACTCATGATTGTACCACACGTAGACTGGACGCAAACATCTCGGGGGAGTTGTAGCTGCCCCGCCCATATCGACATGTTTGCTCCTTGCTCGTCACGATCAATATAGTTCCTGTTCTCACAGTGAGTTCACTGTGTTGCCCCAGTCTGACTGGGCTACTTGATGCAGTTATCATTACCTAGGGAGCGCCTCCTGAAACGCTAACTCGGTGAAGTGCATTACACAGTCCGTCTTCTCTATGCGACCATGTGTGAATGATTGATTGATATTAGCATGTAAAGAGATGACTGCAACAGACGGGGTTAACATTGAAATCAAGTCTTTGTGCATAATCAATGGTATATCTGATTGGTAGGCATTCAGTTTATCATATATGTAGGTCCTTAAATAACAGAAAACTTAGACTAACGCTTAGTCTCTGAATATATATAATTTTGAGAGTAACAAACCCATTTAAACTGAAAAGGAGCCCAAGAGAGACCAGAGACCCTGAACCTGATGAAATCTAGACTTGCTTCTTTTAGAGCTTTACCATTGCAGAGAGGGCTAGGCAGTGGGGAAAACAATGTGGTTCAGGGACTGAGACAGACTACAGAACACTGATTACTGTTTAATACAGGTGTGTCGAACAGACTGCTGTTTTATGTACAGTGTTGACCAATGTTGCATAGTGCTGTTGTAGGCTTTCAGCAGGGAGTTTATTTAATGCACACTGTTGGTTGATAATGCATACTGCACATACATGCATAATGCACAATACATGTGGTATTAGATGGCATTGAATTATAATACCAGTATATCTGCACAACTGGAAGTTGAATAACATATACTCTTTTGATTTACTGGGCGATACTGTGATTAGCGTAAGTGCAAATGTACTAAAATGCAAATATTTGCATTGCAGTTCTCGTGTAAGAACGCATGTTCATCTTCACAGAAGGAATGTGTAAGATAACACATGTATTGCATGCATTACATCCCGTGTGAAGGTAGCTTTATTCAATATAAAGGCATATACGATCTGAGTGATATATACGGTACTAAACAGTGAATATACAAGTATATAGATCTACATGTGATATACACATTAATGAACAGTGAATATACAAGTATATAGATCTACATGTGATATACACATTACTGAAAAGAGAATGTACACCGAACGCATACAAATGCAAATCTGCATGCTACGGCTGCTACCAAATACAATCGTCCAAATATATACAACGTCAAGTTTTGAAAAAACCTCATTGTTGATTATCAAACATTTAAAAATCTCGGACTTTATTGGTCCTTACGGAAAAGCGTAAAATAAAAGTAAATATATATATATTATTTGCTCTAAATAATCACGTTTCCATTCTGGATGGTAGTTTTGCTTGAACACATTTTGCACAACAATATGAAAAAATGCATAGCATCTATATAGATTGTATTCATACGTGTTTTACACTAGCGGGAACACGGATGTACAGCATTGTAATAGATAAGCTACCTATGTAGATTGCCCTACTTTCTAAGTCTAGTTTACTGAGACCCATTTGAGGTATGCAGTGTATGTGATGTACGCATGCGCTGTTGGGCGTATGAACTAAACAAACCAGGAAAGCAAATTGTTCTATTCGTCCAAAGGCACGTATGTAAGTTTATTCTCTTCGAAACAAGGCTCCTTCAGCTTACGGGTCAGAGTGACCTGCAGCGATCCCTGAACAGGTGTTACGCAACTAATTACAGGTGTACTGGCTATACAACATTTTGTTCAGGTGTATATGGAATTTACCGTTGGCAACTACATCTATGCCCAGTGATGAGCGGTATGTTTTGTCGACCGCATACTGTTTCTTGAGCGGTTGTATACATTTGCTGGATTAAGACACGTGGTGTTTTCACTCGGAATAGTATAAATATCTTAAAAGTTAAAGAGTCTATGCTTTACCTATATTACCTGCAAGCTCAACACAATCTGTTTCGGCGAATATTCGAGACTGTTATTCCCTGCCGTTGTTTTTTTTATGTCCAAATACTTTACTTGTGTGAATATAAGTATTATTTCACGAATTAGTTTCAGTACCAAGTAATGCTATACCATAGCGTTCACCGGGGCGGTGGGGTAGCCTAGTGGTTAAAGCGTTCGCTCGTCACGCTGTAAACCCGGGTTCGATTCCCCACATGGGTACAATGTGTGAAGCCCATTTCTGGTGTCCCCGTCCGCGATATTGCTGGAATATTGCCAAAGCAATCGTAGCGTCTCGGTTGTCATGAGCCTATGCTAATTCGTGGCAGTTAGGATCACGTAAGTGCTAAAGTGCACGTAGTGCTAAAACCCGGCGTAAAACCATACTCACTCACTCACTCATAGCTTTCACCAAGCGCAGTCAAACGAGTAATGAGGAAATTGCAGTTAGTTCCCCTGATTTATACTGCAGAAACTGCATAAAGTGATGCACATTTATATTTATATTGAGTATGTTTGCATTGTGTTATGCATGTTTCTGGTCACCTAATCTCGACAAAAACATTTAATGATTCTCGTCTCGAAAAATCTTGACGAAGTGTTGAGACTACAGTATTCATTTCATCCTTAAAGACGGCGTTTCTAACCTGAGTGACTGAGTATAGTTTTACGCCGCTTTTAGCAATGTTCCAGCAACTTCACGGCGGGGGACACCAGAAATGGGCTTCCCACATTGTACCCATGTGGGAATAGACCACCGGGTCTTTAGCGTGACGAGCGGACGCTTTAACCATTAGGCTACCCCGCCACCCCATTTATAACCTGATGTGTAATTCCGATGTTGATATCAGTGCTGAGTGATATTGCACATATCTGATTAGGAAGTATGGTGTAATATTTTTATCAACCGGATGGAGTGACGTCATAAAAGAATACGTCAACAAGTTGTTGCTGCACGATTTAAACAAAGCTAGTTGATACTGACAACGTCTATGGGCTCAATCACGCTTCAATATATTTTGTAAAGAAGACAGTTCTAAAAATGAAAACCTGAAACCTAAGCTAATAAACTAATAGCACTGAATGCGTAAAAATATAGTCGCATAAAAAAATCAACCGAATGAAAATTTACATACATGTGCAGGTAATACCATGGTGATTTATCATCATATATTTAGATTTCCGTCTATTAGTTTGTCCTGGGGCACAATGACACAGTACACATGACGCCTCACAACGAAGCTTCCAACAGCAGCTCGGCCGCTGTAACAAAGCGTTGCCCGGGAAGGCATATATGTAGGTATGTAATTTACAGTTGTCTGTAGCGGTGCAACTCGATGCTGATGTCAGGTAAATAGGTAAACAGTTCTGCTAGCAACATCGTCGCGACCTTTAACTTTAGATAATGTTTAAATATTTTAAACCACGTATTTGCTAGATTTGCTGCAAATCGATTTTTCAAACACTGAAAGGGTAAAAGTGTCCTTGAATAAATACACTGTATTTCTTAGTATATTATTGTGATTTGAAATTATCACAGCATATAGGACCTCAGTGCATGTGTGGTATTCGTGTCGGAAATAACCCAGACATTCTGGTGTGGAACGAACGCACTAGCCACGGAATTACCCCGCTGCAATGTTCCAAAGCTCTTTAATTATTTTGAATCGACCTGTAAATCTGATTTACATATACCTTACATTGACATGGTATTCACAAATGGGGGAGGTAGTTTAGCCTAGTGGTTAAAGCGTTCGCTTGTCACGACGATGACCCTTGATCGATTCCGACTTGGGTACAGTATGTGAAGCCCATTTGTGGTGTCCCCGCAGTGATATTGCAAAGTGCGGCGTAAAACCAAACTCCCTCACTCAATGAACGGCATGCTGTGGTAAATCTGCCAGCTTCCTTTGTGTCGACCACGTCATGATTCCAGCGACACCGGAGCGCCCGGGGTAGTTCCCGAGGTGTATTCTTACACGCTGCATTTCGGCCCGTCATCTGCAGAATGCAGGGGTAATATCATACAAGGACTTTGTGATGCATTTTTAATGTGGCGTGTGTATGTCAGTCTCAATCTTCCAGCCTTTATCATCGCAATCAGTCCGCGAGTTGGTTTACCACTGTAAACGCCAGCTAGGTTTCTATGTTGTGCAGGTAAAGGCATTAAATGTGCATGAACGATAAAATCCGTGTTCAATCAAAGACCACGCCCCTTCGAAAGCTGACATAAGTCTATATTTCTTCTTCCGCATCTCCCGTCTTCCACCTCTACAGTCTTCCACCCAACACGTCGTCATCCTCGTCTCCTGCACGACTTCCACCAAGAGAGTATTCCACCCTATTCCACCCAACAAGTCTATATTCATACACGTCCTTCTACGCCCATGTTTTTGTGCTTCACACTTCGCTAGGGGTCTTCATCGTTGCGAGTCTTCCAGCTTATTTGTCTTCCGCCTCGTAAGACGTCTTCCATGCTATAGTCTTCATCCTTGTGTCTTCTACCCAGTACGTCTTGATCCTGGCGTGTCTTCTACCTTGTGAGTCTTCATCCTTGAGTGTCTTCTACCCAGTACGTCTTCATCCTTGCGTGTCTTTTACCTTGTGAATCTTCATCCTTGCGTGTCTTCTACTCAGTACGTCTTCATCCTTGTGTGTCTTCTACCCAGTACGTCTTGATCCTGGCGTGTCTTCTACCTTGTGAGTCTTCATCATTGCGTGTCTTCTACCCAGTATGTCTTCATCCTTGCGTGTATTCTACCTTATGAGTCTTCATCCTTGCGTGTCTTCTACCTTGTGAATCTTCATCCTTGCGTGTCTTCTACCCTCTGCGTCTTCAATGGGGCGGCGGGGTAGCCTAGTGGTTAAAGCGTTCGCTCGTCGCGCCGAACACCCACGTTCGATTCCCCACAGGGGTACAATGTGTGAAGCCATTTTCTGGTGTCTCCTGCCGTGATATTGCTGGAATATTGCTAAAGGCGGCTTAAAACTAAAGTCACTTACTCACTCA
Organism: Haliotis rubra; assembly: GCF_003918875.1. Lineage (NCBI taxonomy): Eukaryota > Metazoa > Mollusca > Gastropoda > Lepetellida > Haliotidae > Haliotis > Haliotis rubra. The sequence continues at coordinate 1,012,117 of NW_025766997.1, forward strand.
CTCCGGTCTTCATCATTGTGTTTTTTTTACCCAGTGTGTCTTCAACTTTGCGTGCCTTCTCCCTGTCCGCCTTAAACCGTTCATGGACCTATTTACTCACAATGGCGTAACCCTAGATATACGTCTTTGTTAGAGATACCAAACAGTATATATAGTTATAAATACACCTGGAACAGTACAAGAGCAGTGCTATGTAGCGGTCAATTACACAGTGACAGCGGGAATGAATTACCTATCCACAGTAAGGGCTAGTTTACCTGAGAACAGGGCCCTAATGCAGAATTACAATCGTCACTCACTGGCCGTGCAGTGAACCTTCATGTCAATTTCAGTTCATCCCACAATGTCGACTATATGGCTGTGTAATATGTTGACCATTAAACGTGTTTGGTCACATCTTTACGCTTACACGGTCCATGAACATAGAGTAGAGTGCAGGTAGACAAACCCCAGTTTGAATAAGTTGTGCCTGAGGACAGTTTACTGCTAATCCATATGTGTTAGGGTGTGTTAGCTGGCAGATACGTTCACTGACAGAGGTGAAGGAATCATCTGGAAGGGTGTTATAACAGGTCAGTTGTGGGTCAGTTCATTATGTGGTCAGATAACGTGCACCTAACCTGGACATATGTATAGCACTGATGACCACCCTGCACCTCCAGGATGTAGCTACACAAACGTAATTAATTCTTCCGTCCCATTGGGTTGGGTCAGATTTGATTACCGTTGTGTTGTCATACATGTTAACAGTTATCCTTGATGTTTACATGAAACCTTCAACTGTTCTACTGACGGAGAGGCGGTGAAGATGGAGAGAAGGGGAGAGAGGGATTGAGTGAAAGGAAGGGGGAGGGAGAGAGGAGGGGGGGCTCTCTGACTGACTGAGTTTCGTTTTACGCCGCTTTTAGCAATATTCCAGCAACATCACGGCGGGGACACCAGAAGAGAGAGAGGAGAGGAAGCAGACTGAGAGGAGATGGAGAGGAGAGAGGAGGGATGGAGAGAGGGAGAGCGAGGGAGGGAGGGAGAGGAGGGAGGAAGGAGGGGAGGAGAGGGAGGGAGGGAAGGGAGGGAGGGAGGAGAGAGGGAGAGGGTGGAGAGAGGAGGAGAGAGGAGGAGAGAGAGAGAGGAAAAGGGAAGGAGAGAGGAAGGGGATGGAGAAAGGGAGAACGAGGGAAAGAGTGGATGGAGAGAGGGAGAGGGAAAGAGAGGGAGGGAGAGGAGAGAGGGAGAGCGAGGGAGGGAGGGGATGGAGAGAGGAGAGGATGAAGAGAGGGAGGAGATGGACAGAGGGAAGGAGAGAGAGACGACACACACACACATATCTATGTGCCATCAGTACATGTCGACACTGCACTGGAGCATGCACCACTCAAGTGACGACAACGTCAACGGTTCCAATAAACCAACTACTCATTTACATCAGTAATACAGCACGTACCAATTATCAATTCAGTTCAGATAAACCCCGGTGTCACTAGCATATTCATCATGACGGCCTATGCCTCGCTACTGACCCCTACAGTGTCAGCATCCTGTCACCACCACCAGATGCAGCCACTAGTCCCCCGCTGTTCGTCACCAGAGGGCACTGTTGCTTCCTCATTACAACCCCAGTTTTATTGTTGATTGACTTCCCTGAATGAGGATGCACGAGTCCATATTTGTTTTATTTTTAAATGATAACGCGGTTTTACATATCCTGCATTTGCATATTGTAGGATGGATCCATCATGCATTTGAGTGAGCTTAGTTTTACGCCGCTTTTAGCAATGTTCCAGCAATATCACGGCGGGGGGACATCAGAAATGGGCTTCACACATTGTAACCCTTGTCGGGAATCGAACCCGCGAACACTGTAACCATTAGGCTAGTTAGATCAAATGTTTCAAAGTGCACAAACCGGATAATTACTTGAAACAACCACATAGCATGCTTTGAAAACAACTCTACCGGACTAATATGACTATGCTCGAAATGATAAATGTATAGCGTCAACGTCAGAGAATACACAATCCTCACCGTAACATACACGCATTCAATCCATTGGGTGCGACCCGTGAAGATCCGGGGTAGAATAGGTCTTCAGCAACCACAAAAGGCGACTATGCTTGTCGTAAGAGGCGACTAACGGGATCGGGTGGTCAGGCTCGCTGACTTGGTTGACACATGTCATCGGTTCCAATTGCGCAGATCGATGCTCATGCTGTTGATAACTGGATTGTCTGGTCCAGACTCGATTATTTACAGACCGCTGCCATATAGCTGGAATATTGCTGAGTGTGGCGTAAAACTAAACTCACTCACTCCATTGGGTGCAAAAGCCAAGCATTATCTGTCAGTGGCCACAGTAGGTTCGCCAAAGGGTAAGCACGTCCTCTCTACGGGTAGCACCCGCAACTCACACAATTTGCATGCAAAATTATGTGTTTGATTTTAACATATCACTCGCCTGTTTTGCGGCTCGTTAAATAAGGTCATTACTGTGATACATACGAATTCAGCATTGCGTTGTTCATTGCATATGCAATATATATGTATATATGTATACCAATCCATGAGAGTAACTTGATACTTTTGATATTGCCAGAAAAATCATAACAGATGAAAAGATTTGGGGAAAGTCTGCCTTTACAAATCTTTCACGACAGAACTGGTAAGTAGCAGAGCCATATATAGACACCACCTCACCAGGGGGCGCTATGCTGCACGCGCTGTTCCGCACGCGCCGTATCTTTAATATTTGTGAAAACAATTTGCGTGTCAGCAGGAGATATTAAGCAATGAAAGCTGTGCCTCGATTCTTATATGAATAATATATATGTGCATACACTCACTCACACATTGATTACACAATGCCATTTAGAAAGTGGTCAAATGTAACGTATAAAGATATTTGGGATTACACTTTCTAGTAAAATACAGATTCTAGTACTTTTGTTGGGTTGAGTCCCATCCGGGATTCGAACCAACACCCTCAGCGTCAGGCACCCACCTAATCGCCAGCACACAAAGTCAGCCGCCTAACCTGCTCAGCCACCGCGACTTCCACTCTGAGGGTGTGGTTCAACCCAACAAAAGTACTAGAATCTGTACTTTACTAAGAAAGTGTAATCCCAAATATATCATAATGTTACACTGACACATTGTTCAAATCGTGTCTAGAATATGCATAGTCATGATTTAGATTGCTTATCATAACTAACAATTACAAACATGGAGACGTTTTGTAATGGAGTAGAAATACTTCACTGCAAATATGTACGGAAAGAGCAGTGTTTGGGGCTGAAATGTACAAACATCCACTTTTGACCAGCAGTGGCCAGTGGTTTCAGTGGCCTTGGGGAGGTGAGCGCTTACTGGAAACAGACCAAAGCATGTTTAGCTACGAAGTGTAAAGCCTATAGCGGTTACCTCCCTGTTAATGACAACATAAACGTACATGCTACTATGCTTCTTTAGGCTGAGGATGGATTATGGGTGAGGTGAATGACTGAGTTTGTAGATATGCGTTCCTTCTGACCTAGCTTGACCTCTTTATCTAAAAGTGTGCGGCCAACTGGGTCACATGTGTTCACAATGACATAGTTCGATCATACCTGACCTGATTAGCTGAGCGAAGGTAATATATATATGTATACCAATCCATGAGAGTAACTTGATACTTTTGATATTGCCAGAAAAATCATAACAGATGAAAAGATTTGGGGAAAGTCTGCCTTTACAAATCTTTCACGACAGAACTGGTAAGTAGCAGAGCCATATATAGACACCACCTCACCAGGGGGCGCTATGCTGCACGCGCTGTTCCGCACGCGCCGTATCTTTAATATTTGTGAAAACAATTTGCGTGTCAGCAGGAGATATTAAGCAATGAAAGCTGTGCCTCGATTCTTATATGAATAATATATATGTGCATACACTCACTCACACATTGATTACACAATGCCATTTAGAAAGTGGTCAAATGTAACGTATGTTATATTTGGGATTACACTTTCTTAGTAAAGTACAGATTCTAGTACTTTTGTTGGGTTGAGTCCCATCCGGGATTCGAACCAACACCCTCAGCGTCAGGCACCCACCTAATCGCCAGCACACAAAGTCAGCCGCCTAACCTGCTCAGCCACCGCGACTTCCACTCTGAGGGTGTGGTTCAACCCAACAAAAGTACTAGAATCTGTACTTTACTAAGAAAGTGTAATCCCAAATATATCATAATGTTACACTGACACATTGTTCAAATCGTGTCTAGAATATGCATAGTCATGATTTAGATTGCTTATCATAACTAACAATTACAAACATGGAGACGTTTTGTAATGGAGTAGAAATACTTCACTGCAAATATGTACGGAAAGAGCAGTGTTTGGGGCTGAAATGTACAAACATCCACTTTTGACCAGCAGTGGCCAGTGGTTTCAGTGGCCTTGGGGAGGTGAGCGCTTACTGGAAACAGACCAAAGCATGTTTAGCTACGAAGTGTAAAGCCTATAGCGGTTACCTCCCTGTTAATGACAACATAAACGTACATGCTACTATGCTTCTTTAGGCTGAGGATGGATTATGGGTGAGGTGAATGACTGAGTTTGTAGATATGCGTTCCTTCTGACCTAGCTTGACCTCTTTATCTAAAAGTGTGCGGCCAACTGGGTCACATGTGTTCACAATGACATAGTTCGATCATACCTGACCTGATTAGCTGAGCGAAGGTAATAGCATATACTGCGTTGTATATATATGTATAAGATATCTCATAAACGACAATAACGGTTTTCATAAGATTAATACGCTCGCATATATTTTCTAATCTACCGAAGCCGCATTCGATTGCTTTGGGCATGAAACACCGTGCTCGGATTGTAAGAGGTTATAAAAGAAACACCCCACAATAAATATATAAATTTAAAAATAAACAACATGAATTTAAAAATAAATAAATAAATTTAAAAATAAATAAATAAATAAATAAATAAATAAATAAATAAATAAATCATTTGACCTGTACCTTGTCAAGATGGTTTGCACGAATTCTGGCCTGACCAGATATCAGACGTGACTCTCTAACGGATGAGTGTCACGAAATATAACTTGAACAGGGCGTGCCTGGAGCGGAGATGCTGGATGCAGTTTAGTCATGTCCGAGGAAAGACCTGACAGACTTGATTACGAGTATATGGTGTGGATACTGTGCCTGGACATCCCTGAACTGTGAGCTCTGTGCACCCACATTTTGGTTTAATCTGTAGCCATATATACTGTAAAGACTTCATTATATCATCGAAATTATCCGCTTGATAGATACATTTTATCTATTTGATAAACACAGGTATAATATCTTTATATGCTATTTGTCATTTAAGTATCTCCTTCCAATGCATCCGTTACATATTATTAATAAATTATAATCCTATCTGTCTATTACAGACGATGTAATGTCTAACGATGCCTGTGTTTCTCATTCTTGCGTCAGTCATTCCTGCAGCATATCACGAGAAACTGTCACGTGATGCAATGACCCTGGTTTACTGATGGATCAGAAAAGTAACAACGCAGTTCTTTTAATTGTTGCAAAAGAAATATTAACGAAAAAAAATATTCCGATTATTTATTCACCTTAATTACAGAGCTTGCAGGTAAATATGTATCTCTGACGTTGGTACCGTGAGCCCTGTCTGCGTTGTTCACAAAGTATCTGCTACTGTCTGCAGCAGGCGAATTTCAGATGTAACTGTCGGACAGAACTTCGCATTTAATGCACGCAGGAAACAAAACTTGCATTCGTCAATCGATACCACGAGATTTCAGCGGTTGTATCGTGTTAATCTTAGCTTGCTAGCATATTATAGGTCAGCCTTTGATATAGATTTGTTACCCAAATAAAAATTGATATGGTAATCAAAAAGTACATTATCGATGCAATTGTAGATTTCATATAGATTAATGCGTCGTACATTGCTTGCAATATTAAGTTGTATGTTTTGCTTTGCACTGTAGACAATGCATATTTTTTTGAAAATAAAATTATGTTAATTTGACCTTTTGTGGTTAAAGTACTGAGTGAATGTTGAAAGGTGTGAACTGTGACAGGGACACCATCTGTCGTGGTTGTTGCTATCTCTAGAAAACTTCGCTCGTTACAAACAAAGACGAAACACGCTAGCATGCCTTAGTGTTCAGCGACAAACGAGTCAGCCAATCGGAGAGCTCGTTACATCGCGCCTCGCCCCCAGGTAGACTGGGACCGACTGTAGCGCATAGGCTATTGCAAGTCAGCTGTGAGCTTGTCGAGACGTGGACCGTTCGTACCAGAACTTTTCTCTTTGTTTCACCTGCAGCAAGCTAGACGATGACTTTGCCGGAATTAATGAAAGATTCGTCACTGCAAGCAAAACCGTAAGTGCAAATATATTTCTTGGCTTCAGGATTGATCGGCTGTAGCTGGTAGACAGTGCAACTCCGAGCAGCAGACGTAGAACGGGACAAAGAAGCACGCATTATGTCCCGTGCAAATTTCACATGCAAACTTTAAACCACTCTCTAAATGCAAATATGTAATGTATGAAGTTATGAAGACATTCTGCAACGTTGATAGGGGTTTTGTCGAGAAAATTTCATTCATGATGCCAATGCACACAGCATTCGGCTTATGCAACACCGGTTACAGTGTGTTGCGCCTTGTTACGTTGTTAGGAAGGTGGGGCTGGATACGGCTAGTCAGTTGCAGACGAATAGTCCCTGCTTATAATCTTACTTCTGCATCTCACGTCTGGCAAACTAATGACCCTCGGGTCATGGAGGGCAGGTTAATTACGCAATTAGTTTTATTTACAGGGCAGAACAGCTTGCTACTTGCAGCCTTAAATCTGCATCAATATTGCGCTATTTCTGCTGTAGCCTTGCTGAAACAGTGCCTCGGGTTACGTAGGTAATTAATGATTTATGGCTCTCCCTGATCAGCTGGCTTTATTCGTTTATTGGGGTTTGGTTATTCTAAAGAAAGGCGTTTGTGCATGAAGTTATTGTGCTGGCGTTCTTGTTTTATTACGATTTAAAATCTGACGCAAGTTCTCAGATTTAGTCTCGAGGCAAATCACATGATACGGTGTTTCGTCAGCTCATAGTGTGTGATCGTGTGCAAGTCACGCAGCAGGATGAAAGGTCACAGGTCACGCTTCTGTCGCGATCACCTGTTGAATGTAGTCGTATTGATACGGAAGGGAATCGGTCATCTCCAAATATACCACATTGTCATTTTAACTATGCACAGAAACCAGTCAGCCTGTAACGCTAGGAGGAATCTCTCGCAGTGGGGTTTGCAACGTGACGTCATATCGCCAATGGAAACGGGGATATCCCTTAGCGCTGAGTAAACAGCACGATAACACTTGATGAATCCAACGAGCTATTGTGCCTGCATTTGCCGTTAATCTCCACCTGAGCCCAAACAGAGTTTAATACCCAAACAGAGATTAATCTCCAAACACTTAACAGGATTGTGAGGAAAACTTTGCAATGGTGATGTGGTAAGGATTTATTATGTTGAAATAGTGGTATGATTCACGACAACGAATCCTTGTTAAGTGATGAATCATGACTGAATTTATACATATCGGCACATAGCCACAGCAACTGTATCCGTCAATGGCAATGCTTATTTATCCGCAGGAAAAAGATGAACGTTGGCGCCGCTTTAAGGGAGAGTATCTGGCAGGCAATGGAAGGCAACCGATTGACTTCCGGCCTTTTCGAATGTGCCAAACTTTTGAAATGGTAAGTATAAATATCTTGCATGTATATATCAGTGTAGACTAACATCTAGTCTCTGAAATGAAGATATTTTATAGAAAAAAAGGGATAATAAATAATAATCATAAAATATAATGAAAAGGAGCCCTGAGACTTTCTTCAACTATGGAAATCTATATTCCAAATCAAATATATAATATATTTGTTTCAGGGTCCGTATGGCAGGCTTATATCGGGTAGCGTTGTACAAAGCGATCTTAGCGCACGCTGATCGTAACTCCCATTCCTTAACATTGACCTAAGGTGGCCTCAGCGCTAAGGTTGTTTTGTACAACTGCACCCAGATATTGCAATGCCCCAGTGTTTATGTTAAAAGCCGGATGTTTTACACCCGTGCATATCCTGGATGTGCCTTACAGGAAAAGTTTAATGCAATGCATTATTAATGACTTAATCGATTTCAAAGTTTCTTGATTCTTTCATATGGTCTAAAATTATGATGTTTGTGTTTTTGTCGGCTTGTTTTCTACGTATTGGTCTGACATTGTGTAAATCATTGTGATTTTGAGGTTTTCGTCGGCCAGTCTTTTATCTATAAAGCACGGAGCGTGGATCTATAAAGCACGGCTATAAACCTTATGCATTTGACTCGGCAATAAGAAAGATATTCAACTGTTTTTTCAGTAACCCTGACAACGTGATGCTGTGTGTCCTACCAGAAGTAAGTGGGCAGCATGACGTCACTGTAGACATTCAGCACACACTCATCGAAGCTTTCTGTTGGGAGAATGAGATCAAACTGTTAAAGGTATGAAAACAAGCGGATTTGAAATCTTAACTACAATACCATCTTTTCAGTCAAGCTCATCCTCGTTTTCGGGCTTCTTGTTACTGTTTAACTGTGCATATTGATATATTCTAACTCAGTATTGTGGAATGCGAAAGAACAGAAATCGGTGGTTTTGTTAAACTAATAATGCAATGATGACTAGTTGGGAATTGGTGGGACCTCTTTAAGTCTTTTGTCTTCCTTGTCAATGCTTATACAGGATAATTAATTAAATGTCTAGCTTTAAAACATATACATTGGTAAAAAAGGAGACAACCATTTGACACAGTTATGAGGGTATGCGATCTAGATGTGCCAGATAAGGTTCGTGCCCATAAATCTGAAACCATGTGTTGACAAGAAGAGTCTTCTTCCCCAGGTCGAGAAGCAGAGCTCCCTTGGACATGTCCTTGAAGGAAGGGGAGATAAGAAGGAGACTGACACCGGAAACATTGCCACCTCCATCGTTAACAACAACACCGGGGTAGATTCAAGCTGCGTCCTCTTAGAGGTGCGTTGGTGATTTGCGTTGGCAAATTTGCGTCATGGCAACTCCCTTCGAGTCGCAAGTCAACTTTTTAGATAAGAGATGTGGCTGAAGTTTATAAGGTTTCAGAAAACCTACTCTGAGATAGACAATGAGTCTGATTTGCATGAGACTGGCAAACTTGTATCGGTCATTAACATGTCATTGCTGAAAAATCCAGCCATTATGATCACTTAGTTCCCGTAGCCCAAAAAGAGACATGGTTTCTGAACTCAATCTTTACGTTTAGGAGATAAAATATTCATGATTTGCTTTACGCACGTAATAAGAAGGCACATGTGATAGTTAACATCCAAGGTCGACTGTAGGTCATGTTGGTAAGGTAACATTTAGGCCGAGGGGAGAACATTGACAAATATAAAACTGCAATCATTTATCACCACCACATTCTACGCTAGTAACAACATGTGACAGGTGTCGTTAAATTGTGTATTTCTTATTACAGTATCCGAAGAATGGTCTCAGTTCAAATGATGAGGACGTGATAGAGTTCCACAACAGTGTCATGCTAAGCGACACCTATCCTAAACCTGTTATAGAATTCCCGGAATGATATGAGCTCCGTACAGCGATATCCAAATGGTAAGTCTAATTAGTCAACTAGTAAAATATGATTCTGAAAAAATATAGGCTCGAGCATATTACACTCTCTTAATGGTCCGTGGGTTTCCTCGCGTATCTATTGATTGTCATTAGAATCTAATGAATTTCAGGAATCGTAAGCAGTTCTTTTGCAACTTGACCTACATATACATGTCAAAGCGTACTATGTTAAGCTGCCCAGGTGTCTTTGAAGAAAACGACGTGATTGGCTTCAGCTACGTGAAAACCGTTAAACCAAACACTGCTTGAATTGAGACTTGTTTCTGTTGTGAACTTGAAAAGAATCTTGTGTACACTTGTTCACTGGGGCAGTTGGTTTTGTAAGTCGCCAGCATTGACTTTCCTTAGGATTGGAAATTCTCTTTATTTGCAAACACTGCGCAAACAGATCTGCAGTCGTATTGTTGACAGGGGACTGTGTTTGTGGAATCTGTATAAACGATGTCTCTTCAAACTTTTTTCAGGACCCAGATCGTTGGCATGAAGCCACATTGAAACCATCATCTCACAGAAATCAGCTACCAGCGATTTCCAGAGCAGACGACAGTTGCATGATGGGAAGGAAGGATCCATCGCGCACGCGATGGAGACGAAGAAACAGACGACATTCCGGTCAAGGTCACACAGAATACCGGTGGCATGGCGCTGTCCTGTTGGTGCGGATTCACTCTCTAATCGGATTTGTGGACAATTAGATATGATTGCAGACAGGCTCTCACTCATCTAATATATAAATAACATCACCTTTCATCGATACAAGGTTCACTATGTAACGAGCATGCTTACTTTAATGAAGGCAGTTCCCCCACATGCGTGTGGCAAGTGGAAATGATTGATCTTAACGTTTTTTCGTGTTGAGAATATAATAAACATTTTGAAAAATAATCTGTTATGTCATTTTGATGTGTATTCGTCGAAGGGGAGGTGGGGTAGCCTCGTGATTAAAGCGTTCGCTCGTCTCGCCAAAGACCCGGGTTCGATTCCCCACATGGGTACAATGTGTTAAGCCCTTTTCCCTAGTCGTGATTTTGCTGGAATATTGCTAAACGCGGCGTAAAAATAAACTCACTCACTTCGTCGAATGAATACATGCATTAATAGTTTGTTGTTCAACGCCTCACTCAGCAATATTCCAGCTGTATGGCGGCGGTCTGTAAATATCCGAGTTAGGGCAGACAATCCAGGCAAAGACATCTTGAGCATCGATCTACACAAATGGGGTATGGTGACATGTTTCAACCAAGTCACCGAGCCTGACCTCCCGATCCCGTTAGTCGCCTCTTACGACAAGCATGGGTTTGTGGAGACCAATTCTAACTCGGATCTTCACGGGTGATCGGCTTTATTGATAAGGAAGGGCACCATAGGGTGTTATCGACTTGATAAGTCGACGAAGGGTGTGACAGCTGTCAAGATCTTCAGGCTGTAGGTTCGAAACCCAGAGTCTCCGTGACCAAACTTCATGATGTTCAAATGTGATCACATAACGGTAATGGTCCATGCTTTGAGGCACGGACAGAAGGGACGAGGATGAGCGTTCACATCGTAAATGTCTCGATACTGACCCAAACATTTTTTACGGTGATGCACAGTGATGTTGGAAATGGAATACACACATGAATTCCCTTTCCTCACTGCCACCTCCCTCCCCAAAATCCGCTCCTTCATACAGAATGAAGGTGTCCTTTCGGTCCATCGAATGCTTGCCTGTTTAGTTTAGTTTTACGCCGCACTCAGCAATATTCCAGCTATATAGTGACGGTCTGTAAATAATCGAGCCTGGACCAGACAATTATGTGATCAACAGCATGAGCATCGGTATACACATGGTTGGAAATATAAACCGGAGGAGTGATGTAAGTGTCACGAAGCTGTGCTTCTGGGACCAGTGTGTCATTAAACAAGAATAAAACAATATTTCCAAACGTGGTAACAGTTCACACTATTATTACTATCAACTACATTGTCATTTTATCAATAGACGACGAAAAATGTTCCAAAACCCAAATTAGGCTGACAAATTTCATATGTAATGGTTAAAAGAGTAACAAAAAACAAAGTTTAGTGGTTCTTTAATTAAATCAGAGAACAGACACAAGCTGATTTTGTTTATTTCTTATTTAACGCCGCACTCAGCAACATTCAAGCTGTAAATAATCGAGTCTGGACCAGACTATCCAGTAATCAACATCATGAACATCGATCTATGCAATTGGGATATGATGACATGTGTCAACGAAGTCAGTGAGCCTGACCACCCGATCCCGTTAGTCGCCTCTTCCGACAAGCATTGGTTGCTGAAGACCAATTCTAACTCGGATCTTCACGGATGCCTGTTTAGTACCGAGAACTAATTATATGCGATGTGAGTATGTTATGCAAGGCTGACTGTTCGGGATTAGTGAGTAAGTATAGTTTTACGCCGCTTTTAGCAATATTCCAGCAATATCACGGCGGGTTGTTCGGGATTAAGTCATCTGGGTATGGTAGAGTCCAAAAATGTGAAGCCGACATGCTTACCATGCAGGAAACAAGTACAAAGTCAACCATTCCGAATTATAGCTGTAAATGGCGTAGAATTTGGAATAACATCGCCCACTCTTTCACCCATTGATTCCGTCCGACGCTCATCACTGTGGCAACATTGAACCCTGCAACATGTGTATACCTGTAAGTGTAACGTTCTCATTAAAAGCCCATGAAATATTATGTCTGTTAGCTTTATATCGAACTGGGCGTCAGCATGCCACGTTCATCGTCAAACCAGTCTCACACCAGTTACACGATGTCCACTTATGCAAGAAATGACAGCCGCTGACCCGTAATTGCTTTCTGGACGTCCACAGGTAGGTCAAGGACGTCCGGAACGGACTGGCTCAAGTCCCTAGCGACCCTGGTCAGTGGTGGGACACAGCCGGCCGGACATCTGGCCTTGATTTTACAATGTTAGCAGGGCGAACACCGGTCACCGTTATGGCTTCCAGTGAACCGAGAAGACGCCATGTAGAACATTTAAATTACGCAACGTAAGATTTGGACGTGGTGGCCGACTTGAATTGTACAAGCTTGTGATTAATTTCCCCCAAAATGATGAGAGGTTGAGCTAATTACATCATGAGTGAGGGTATGGTTATGCCATTGGTAGCTGTATTGTAGCGGGGAATAATCAGTGGGCTTTAACACAATGCACCCATGATTGTAGAGAGCAGCATCTGGAATGGCCGATGAGCGAAGGTTTGGACCGTAGATTTAGCCATTACCTATGATAAGGGACGCCGAGAGTAACATGGGTACAACTAGGTGACTAGTCTGTCTCACAGTCCCTGAACCACATTATTTTCCCCACTGCTAAACTCTCTCTGCAGTGGTAAAGCCCTAAATAAAGCAAGTTTAGATTTCCTCAGGTTCAGGCTGAATCTCTGGTCTCCCTAGGGCTCCTTTTCAATATAAATGGGCTTGTTTGTTACTATCAAAATTATATAGATTCAGAGACTAAGCCTTAGTCTACCAGGTGACAGGCAGTAGCACACACAATCTTGAGAACGTCACAGGCCATAGGGATACTGATGGAATTTCACACAGGTTGTCGCTTCAGTGACTGTCCAGATTGCTTTATAAGTTGTTGCTGAGACGATTAGGGCAGGGAATATTGGAAATTGCACTAAATGAAATTGAATAGATCTCTCGTATTAACTGAAAGGTGAAGTGTCTGAGAGTTTGAGTGTTCTGTGTCTGAGCGAAACCCAACAAACACACACACATCACATATCACCCACACAGAGCACACCACACACACACCCACGTATCAAACACACAGAACACATATCACACACACATTCTCACACACACACACACACACCATGCACATATCACACACGAGAACACAGAGAAACACAAACAGACACACATATATGCAAGGACATCACTGTATAAGTGCAGTAGCACTGCCTGCAAAATAACGGAATTTACCCCAATTCACATCACTTCTGATATCACTAGTGCATGTAATATCCCACACGCCCGATATCGATTTGTCTCATTGGCCATCCCGTGATCGGACGTTCGACTACATCATGCGTCATTTATCGCAACCGCCCCATCTTTGACCCACGTGGATTTCGTAAGCGTGTATGTCTACATCAACAACGTGTAGGCATTATAGGCGGGGACGTGCCACCTCTACCCACCAAAAATCAATGTTGTTATCGGCGCGCCATGTGCTGGTATATATACGTTCTATTTTTAGCACACCTGATCACACCGACCAATCAAAACGCTCACTCTGTCAACCCATTCCGGTTGATGTTATCCTAGCTGGTTTGAGTGTTCCTAAACAGAAACAGGTTTCTCATGGTATGCGCGTCATTTGAACAGCGTTAAAAATGTCAACGTTGCCCCAGACAGCTCAAACATTTCCCCATGTTCGTGACATTGAGGGGGAAGGTTTTTGTACTCAAACGCAGGAGAACTAATAATGACAACAGATTGCTTAAAACCGTGAGGTAAACGAAATCAAGCGACAAAACCATCGAAGTCATGTTAACCCTCTATCAAACGCCTTGATGCGGTTAGAACATTACCTTTAATTTAAATTTTTAAAAACCCATTTTACATGAGGTGCTGTTTTATGCTTTGCTTTAAACTTGAACGATTCTCACGCCTTTCTCATCAGGCACTGACGTGTGGTCTGGCTAAATACACCCTCGTTAATCCAGACAGAACTACAATATCTGGATTAACGAACTCATATTTAAGCAAAAATGAACACGAACTCTATTTTCAGAAAACTTCAGGTGATGCCTTGATCTACAGTTTATCAGTCATGGATTACTCGGAGGATGAGTTTCAACATCGGAATGTTGATTAACTGGATCTTGTGCTTCGTATTTACCAGTATTTAAAAATGCGTCAGACGATTAACGAAGTCGGCCACCCGTTATACGCCAGGTAATTCTCGGGGAATGCATGCAGGAAGTCACGCACATACACTTATGAATATGGGTAGTTTGTTTTGTAATGGTATCTGTGGTTGATAAAATGTTATATGCTAGTTTGTAATTTAGTGGCTGTTGTAGTATTTATTTATTTATTTATTTATTTATTATATATAAATTAATATATATTTTTATATAAGTATATACAAAGTATACCGGGTATATAAATATATTTAATTTTATGTAAAATTTATTCATTTATAAATAAATAAATAAATAAATAAATAAATAAATAAATAAATAAATAAATAAATAAATAAATAAATAAATAAATAAATAAATAAATAAATAAATAAATAAATAAATAAATAAATAAATAAATAAATAAATAAATAAATAAATAAATAAATGCTATCGGCCAGTTTGTAACTTAGTGGTAGTGGTAGTAGTGGGAGTAATAATGGGGTTTGGAGTGGGGAGTACTTACATGTGTAGCACCCCATGTCTTATGTGTTTGTTTGGCCTGTTCTTGCTGTAGGGAATTTTGCAGACTAACGCTTAGTCTCTGAAAAAATATTATTTGACAGAAACAAGCAGCTCAGAATTTGCAACTTCAGACTTGAAAATGCCTCAGATGAGGTCGGAGATTTTAAACATTTGGAATTTCTAGACCTGTATCGTTTGGGGTTGTGACATTACGATATGGGCAAGGCAAAAGGGCAAACACAATGGAAAAAGGACCTGAGGCAGACTGGGAACAGTCGTCCAGCACGAAAAGCAAGGAGGTAGCATTAAACCTAGGGCATTGGAAATGGTGGGCAGTCGTGCCGGGTACTAACGTTATCGCAGGAACAACGGAAGAGGTAGAAACAGTAGCAGCGGTAGGTGTAAACGTAAGAGAGAAGTAAAGGAAGAAGTAGTAACAGTAGCAGCGGTAGGTGTTAACGTAACAGGAGAAGTAAAGGAAGAAGTAGTAACAGTAGCAGCGGTAGGTGTTAACGTAACAGGAGAAGTAAAGGAAGAAGTAGTAACAGTAGCAGCAGTAGGTGTTAACGTAACAGGAGAAGTATTGCAATAGGTAGTAACAGTAGCAGCAGTAGGTGTTAACGTAACAGGAGAAGTAAAGGAAGAAGTAGTAACAGTAGCAGCAGTAGGTGTTAACGTAACAGGAGAAGTAAAGGAAGAAGTAGTAACAGTAGCAGCAGTAGGTGTTAACGTAACAGGAGAAGTAAAGGAAGAAGTAGTAACAGTAGCAGCAGTAGGTGTTAACGTAACAGGAGAAGTAAAGGAAGAAGTAGTAACAGTAGCAGCAGTAGGTGTTAACGTAAGAGAGAAGTAAAGGAAGAAGTAGTAACAGTAGCAGCGGTAGGTGTTAACGTAACAGGAGAAGTAAAGGAAGAAGTAGTAACAGTAGCAGCAGTAGGTGTTAACGTAACAGGAGAAGTAAAGGAAGAAGTAGTAACAGTAGCAGCAGTAGGTGTTAACGTAACAGGAGAAGTATTGCAATAGGTAGTAACAGTAGCAGCAGTAGGTGTTAACGTAACAGGAGAAGTAAAGGAAGAAGTAGTAACAGTAGCAGCAGTAGGTGTTAACGTAACAGGAGAAGTAAAGGAAGAAGTAGTAACAGTAGCAGCAGTAGGTGTTAACGTAACAGGAGAAGTATTGCAATAGGTAGTAACAGTAGCAGCAGTAGGTGTTAACGTAACAGGAGAAGTAAAGGAAGAAGTAGTAACAGTAGCAGCAGTAGGTGTTAACGTAACAGGGGAACTATTGGAATAGGTAGTAACAGCGGGAGGTGTTAACGTAACAGGAGAAGTATTGGAATAGGTAGTAACAGTAGGAACATGATCGGCACACTAAACATAAGTTTCATAGGAAGATTAGCTCATTAGGGCACACTCAGCACACATGCAGGCAGCCTCTGACGTCAAACATAGTAGCACATGCCCTTTAACGTGTCAAATTACATGACATTTAAATCGTATCTATTTATATATGTTAGATTCCGGTACAGATATTATTGCACCACAAAGAGTTCAGTTGTATATTGCGTTTGTAAAATTTCGTTATCTACATGGCTGTGTTTACAATTGCTGTCTCAAATTGGATTATTGAGTTTACAGACAGAATTTGTCCAAGCTTTATCACCGCGACAGTTTGGTAATCGAGTCTGAGCGAGACAAACGGGGGTTGGGGCTGTGGGGGCAGATTAACACCGCCGGGGTAGAATAATCACACGCGACCAGCCATGTCCCCCATCCGAACCACGTGCCTGTCCCCCATCCAGTGTAGCGGTCGCTTTCGACTATTATTAATGAATGCGTGGGGCCTACCCTAACGCTGTGGGTACACAAGGCGCATTAAGGTTCGTTAAGATTTTGTATTATTTCATGTAACAACTTGTTTTGAACATAATTAACCAATTCAAATACAGTAGTCGAAGTGTTTCGGTTTGCAAAGGTGCTGATAAACTGATGTGACTTGATGGTGATTTCGTTCAGCTAACAAACTAGGTACCTGTTCTATTTTTGGGAAGTGGACAAGTTGACTTCTTTGCGATTGGAGGTATATGTTGTTATATTATGTCCTGTGACTGTCTCGCCCAGCATTGCTTCGTGGAACGATATGTACAGCACGCGCGGTCATCTACATACATACGATAAAGTAATCTCTAACCGTCAAAGTGTCAGTGTGGTGTCAACGATTCTGGGATTAGGTGACAGTAAATCCCGAAATTCCACATGTATATATACATATATGTAAATAGAAGCACAAAACCCTACGTACTTTCAGCATGTCTCCAAATTATTTCACTTGTATTATTATGCATATTTGTTTATGCACTTTTCACATATTATAATACCATTAAGATTTCTTATGTAGACTGAAGGTCTCATTTATCAATTATTTTCGAATTGTGCAAATATAAATTGCTTTGAGTATTAAACTTTCAATAAACCAAGTTTTCATTGTTTCTTTTCGGTTGTTCATTTTAACTGAATACTGTGTACTGTTCAAACATATTCCATGTTACTAATTTTAACCAAGTTTGCTTAGTTCTTTGTCCAAAGGGTGATGGCTATTTTGGTCGCTAACAGTAACCGGTGGTCGGTTGCTAGGACAATTTCTGTCACTGAGCTGGAGCTAAAATTCCCGGGGGCCGTTGCTAGGTTCGCGCGTGCTGAGAACGTGCCGGGGTCACACCTGTCGCAAATGAACTCGTCTGATTGGTCTTTATAGAGGGATGCGGGGCATGCGATTTTCAGCATTTGCACCCTGAACTTGATCTGACAAAGGCAGATCTAACAGATGTTGCGGGCCGTTTCGGCCACCATGGAGGAAGAACTCGCCTTGTTTGTTACAACCTGCATGCGGCGAATATATTTTTTTTCCATTTCATAAAATTTATTGCTATTGTCCCATATTTGTCAAAATATTGTCTTTGATGACTTTGAACAATGGAAAATGCAGTCGGTGTATCATCAAGTGTGGGGGATAGACATGTTGCATACATCACGAACTATATTAACATGACTCGAAATGTAGTTGTTATGCAACGTAAATCAGCACATGTGCTCGTTTATTTTAATAATTTTCTAAGATCGTTTCCAATACCTGAACTGTCAAATAGTATACCTGTTCATTCATAATTTCATGAGGATAACGCAGTGTGATGTGTCACGTGTAACGAACTGGGGTAACAACGTGGCCTGTATGTCACTGGTTTTCAACCTTTGAAGTCACAATTCAGCAAGATTATATATATACATATATATATATTCAGAACTTTATCTTAAAACTGTAGATAATTGTTATAATATGTTTGATGAAGAAGCATCAACTGATTAAAAATAATCTTAAATACAGCCGTGAATGTATATCATTAATCAATCAGCTTGTCAGCAACACGCCTTGATGCTGGCTAACGTATACCATCACTCATGCAAAACGCGGCATTAATATCTCGGATGGCGTTCTACAAAATGCTCTTAGCGCCGCAAATGTCGGAACTCTGTGTAAATGTATGGGAGTGATTGTCACTGTGCCAAGATCATTTTGTGGAACAGCGCATATCACACACACACACACACACACACACACACACACACACACACACACACACACACACACACACACACACACACACACACACACACACACACACACACACACACACACACACACACACACAGACAGACAGACAGACAGACAGACACACACACAGACACACACACACACACACACACACACACACACACACACACACACACACACACACACACACACACACACACACACACACACACACACACACACTCTATCTGCCGGAACCCCAGTGGTCAACTGCATGAACAATGACCGAGCCAGATCCAACACAGTTTCAACCCAGTCCTTTCCGGTAAGAGCTGTATTGGACGTCTGTCATGTATTAGACTAACATAATGGTTATATAATTTAATTTTAATTTACGATTGACAAAATTGGGAGTTATATAGAGTCAATCAATGTTGATATGATGATAATGAATGTTTTGAGAGTGCATCACCACTTGCACTTCCTTATGACCATAGTTGTTTGTACAGTAATCGCTCTTGAAAGATGACTGGTGTGTGATGTGAAATTTGCATGTGTACGATTAACATTTTCAAACCAAACAAAAACCTGCCAGAAACAAACACTAACACCTGTGTGATGCAAGATGATTGTCAAAATGAATGGTCTACAGTGACTTATCGACCTCCTCGAAAACGGTCAAAATCAAGAATGACACCCCATGCACGTGTATGCGGCTACTGCGTTGTGCACGTGCATCCCATGCGTTGTGTTTAGAGGTGATGATAAAGTGAATGCTGCGTTCATAAGATGTCTGTCTTTGAAAAGTTTGTTATCGCTTATACTTCCTATCCAATTTGAAAGTTCAGGTTCCCCTAATTTTTTTAAGAGTATACATTGAAATTGAAATTGAGCCCTAGTGAGCTGGGAGATGAACCTGAGAAAATCTTGACTTGCTTCATTTAGGGCTTTAGGACTTTGGTGAAAGGGAATGTACTGCGGTTCATGTCTGTGAGATAGACTAGACGTATTTCATCATAGTCACCAGCTGTCTTTTTTCGCTGAAAGAGGTTTTTAACTATTCGTTTACTTAATCAATAGTACAAAATGAGGCACGGGTGACTTAGCAGTGTACGGCGCAGCAGTATCCCCTGGGCATACATGGGACCTATGATCGTGTGTTGGAATCACAGTTCGCCTGTCAGTTTGCTCGTCACGTCGACGACCCTAGTTTGATTCCCACAATGTGTGAAACTCACTTCTTGTGTCTCTGCTGTAGTGTGCCTGAGATGTTGCTGAAAGCAGCGTAAAACCCAACTCATCCACTCACTTAAAGCATGCATGGTCGAAAAACTGCCAAAAAATATGCATCGCCTAATATTCCAATAGGAATTTTTGTAACTCGAACAATTGACCAGCAATGTCGCTCTATACAAATGTATTGGTAACGACCTTATACACTTCCAGCGCCCTTCGGACATGCAGCTGTCTCTGGTAGGCCAGTGAATAAGGATGTGTACTGTTAGGGACACAGATTAGTTGATAGTTGACCCGGTCAGCCACAGCAGCTGCCCACAGGGGTCTGACACAGCTGGGTGTCGTCACTATAGAAACGACAGGCACGTACTGGACATCGTGCACGAGTCTAAGATTTGTTCATAGGTAAAAACAGAAACAGTGCGTGTTTTAGGTCCTTGATTCTAAATTCGTGTGTAGGTGTACATATGTATTGTTTGTCATCTAGAAAAGGCACTGGCTGCTAAGTGAGTTAGTCATCCTTTTCATAAGGGGTATCGCATCAAACTACCATTCATGTCAGTTTTATATATACATGTATACATATATACTATATATGTTATTTGTGTGCATATATTTCATAAATACTGAAAGTTAATATGGGGACGTACGACTTTATGGATCACGATTCTCGTTTAATGTATTTGGCGGCGTAGTGATGTATTAACAAAGTCTGCCTTGCCTGGTCTGTCATACAGACGCTGAAACAAGTATATATCTGTCTCCCTCTGTCTTTGTCTCTGTGTGCCTCACCCTGTTTCTGTCTCCCTTTCTGTCTCTGTCTCTGTGTGTGAGTGTTTGTCTCTCTGTGTCTCTGCCTCCCCCTGTCTCTCCCCTCTCTCTCTGTATGCCTCACTCTGTGTCTGTCTCCCTTTCTGTCTCTGTCTCTGTGTGTGTGTCTCTCCCTGTGTGTCTCTGCCTCCCCTCTCCCCCACCCTCTCTATGTGTGCCTCACTCTGTGTCTGTCTCCCTTTCTGTCTCTGTCTGTGTGTGTGTGTCTCTCTCTCTCTGTGTCTCTGCCTCCCCTCTCCCCCTCTGTCTGTATGCCTCACTCTGTGTCTGTCTCCCTTTCTGTCTCTGTCTCTGTGTGTGTGTGTCTCTCTCTGTGTCTCTGCCTCCCCCCCACTCTCTCTGTATTCCTCACTCTGTGTCTGTCTCCCTTTTAGTCTCTGTCTCTGCGTCTCTGCCCCCCCTCTCTCCCCCCTCTCTCTGTATTTCCTCACTCTGTGTCTGTCTCCCTTTCTGTCTCTGTCTCTGTGTGTGTGTCTCTCTGTGTGTGTCTGCCTCCCCCCTGTCTCCCCCGCCCTCTCTCTGTGCGCATGCCTTGTATATCAATCGGAAGGGAAGTATCGAACACAGATCATATTACAGTTGTCAACAGCTGCGTATGTCTTCAAGAGGGGAGCAGGACAATACCCGTCGACAATAAACCATACTGATAGTTTCACGTTTTGAATATATACTCATGCCAATAATGGTTGTCACCCCCTTCAATTTTTTTTATTTTTATTGGAGAGGGGGTGTGAGGCTGGGGTGTATTATTAATACTATTTTAATATACTTCAATTAGGTACCTGCAATGCCAGGTTCTTGCTGTGACATTTCCCTTCATGTACCCAATCTTAGAACAATTACCTCCCGGACTGTGAAACAAATTTTTTTGTTGTCTGTTGTTTATGACACCATTTCTGTTTTCAAAGCGTTGTTATGTTCGGGGTATATATAAACTATCTGATATACGCTCCCCACGTATTTATTTCGTTATAACCACCCGTGAAGGTCCGGGTTAGAATGAACCTTCAGTAACCCATGCTTGTCGTAAGAGGCGACTAACGGGTGGTCAGGCTCGCTGGCTTGGTTGACACATGTCCTCGGTTCCAAATTTCGCAGATCGATGTTCATGCTGTTGATCACTGGATTGTCATGTCCAGACTCGATTATTTACAGACCGCCGCCATATAGCTGGAATATTGCTGGGTGCGGCGTAAAACTAAACTCACTCACTCGTTATAACCGATTTTTTCTTATTAACTGGGTTGGGTTTTACGCCGCTTTTAGCAATATTCCAGCAATATCACGGCGAGGGACACCAGAAATAGGCTTCAAACATTGTACCAAGTGGGGAATCGAACCCGGGCCTTTGTTGCGACGTGCGAACGCTTAAACCACTGGGCTTCCCACCGCCCTTAAATAATGAATAAAGGTGATAAACATTTCAATGTCCATAAGACATTTCATAATACTTCTAGATTGAAATATTATGCATTGTTCAACAAAACACCGCCTACCGCCTTACACAACACCAGCTCAGTTGTACTCCCCATACTGGAGAGCTACACGTTACATGTCTGGATCAGCTGCAAACTGAATTAACATAGACATGTGTTACTACCATGTCACACTCTTGACTCCACAAGACACCTTCTTCTCCTCATGTCACTGAGCACCTCCCCCATCAATAGGCGCCACGTGTACACGGCCCCTTGACACAACCACAGATGCTGCACCAAAACTTAAACACCAGGATATAAGTGTCAGTCAAAACTTCAAATCCGCCTTCGTGAATTATGTTCACAATACAAAATGCGTATCCGGGGATATAGAAACGGAATCTGGCAGTCCCTCCGTCTCCTGTTTCGAGCATAATTCATAAAACGAAAATTTCATGCGTCGCCCGGTTGTCCCTCAGTCTTAAATTTGACATGCTCTGCTCCTCTGAAACTATAGGGGCGGTGGGGTAGCCTAGTGGTTAAAGCGTTGGCTCGTCACGCCGAAGACCCGGGTTCGATTCCCCACATGGGCACAATGTGTTAAGCCCATTTCTGGTGTCCCCCGCCGTGATATTGCTGGAATATTGCTAAAAGCGGCGTAAAACCAAACTCAGTCAGTCAGTCAGTCTGAAACTATAAGGCTACGAAGCTAAAACCTTGGATCACCTTGTGTTTCCACGATGTGCTAAAATATTGTATTTTTAACATGGTAACAACGAATATTTCTTTCTTCTTAAGGTGAGATACAGTCCCCGTGGGTCTATTCCGCTGGTATCATTAACTTTTGTGAATTTCGAACATATTTAAGAGGGGATGTCAGTGACGTTGTCATCTTGATATAATTGCTGGCAATGAAAGATCTTACTGTTGATTCTCCAAGTGACTGGTCTATGTCTGTTGACCCTTCACCCTCGTATCCGACCGATGACTTAGGGTGCCCGGACGTCACTGTACACGTCATTTCATTGTTCATGACGCCAAACGTCAACCACTACGGCCAGGGGCCCCATTGTGCAAAACGATCTTCTCGCTTACGTGATCCTAACTGCCACGAATTAGCATAGGCTCATGACAACCGAGACGCTACGATTGCTTTGGCAATATTCCAGCAATATCGCGGACGGGGACACCAGAAATGGGCATCACACATTGTACCCATGTTGGGAATCGAACCCGTGTCGAATCGAACGAACGAACAATTTAAACACTAGGCTTCTCCACCACCCTTGGGGAACGGGGCCTTTGACAGTGCATGAGACTGTGGATGTGAATGTGAATGTGTATATATGTAACACCGGGGTGGTTATGCATGTGACAAAGAGGGGTGGGTAAAGTATGAGGGTGCGGGTGTATATAAAGTTTGTGTTTTACATACATGTGCATATGGTGTACTTTGGCGTAGGGTAGGGGTTTGATAACTTTGATTTGGGACGTTCACAGAGGAGGTGGGTGGATGGGTGTCTGCGATAAAAGATTGTGTTGGGGGGGCTATGTCTGTGATTGAGGTTGGCAGTGGGAGGGGAAGGGTGGGATGCGTGTGCATGTGGGTGCCGACGGTGCGGCAGATGATGAGCGCCCACATCATTTTCATAATACCCCACGTGTCATGCTATGTCTATATGCCGATATCTTCAAGTCAAATGAGAAGCGTGCCCCTACCAAGTCATTGCTCCCAAAGAACCTGACAAGCTCTCTTGTTTACCGTCAAGCGGACACGCCTGTGAAATACACGAGAGATAATAGCACAACTTGCGTGTTTCAGCTTATATACTCTTGGTATATTTAGTAACGACACAATCGATATTCCGTATGTGAGCCGTGTTACACGTCATAGCTTTGTCAACAACTCACAATATTTTAACGCAACGTCCTCCTAAAAACGTGAATGAAAGGAGGGGCGGGGCGACTGCGGACGCCTGTCGCAGGTAAATGCCAACAAGAAATGTCAAATGTGGACGCAACAGCTGCTCGTCTCGGACAAAAAATATGTACAAAATAAATTTATAAAAAAAAGCCTGCAATCATTCACTACATTGAACGTTCTTTCAAATTGAACGCTTCCACGCTTATGTTTTTGACTTGGCAATAATAACATTCCCGTGTTTTCCAGCACCGTATCGGGGCGGTGGAGTAGCCTAGTGGTTAAAGCGTTCGCTCGTCACGCCGAAGACCCGGGTTCGATTCCCTACATGGGTACAATGTGTGAAGCCCATTTCTGGTGTCCCCCGCCGTGATATTGCTGGAATATTGCTAAAAGCGGCGTATAAACTAAACTCACTCACTCACTCCAGCACCGTATCTGTGCTCTTGGGTTTCTTAAATTTGGTTTGGTTTGCTTGTTTAAATTAACGCCGCACTCAGCAATATTCCAGCTATATGGCGGCGATCGGTAAATAATCGAGCATGGACCAGATAATCCAGTGATCAACAGCATGAGCATCGATCTACGCAATTGGGATAAGATGACATGACTCGACCAAGTCAACAAGCCTGACCACCCGATCCCGTTAGTCGCCTCTTACGACAAGCATGGATTGCTCAAGATCAATTCTAACCCGGTTCTTCACGGGTCTTAAAGTGGTGCACGTCTTAAGGTCTGCATCACTTGGGGGATTCCTCCCTGATGATGCTGACATACCATGTGAATACAGCTTAAAGCGACGGTGAACCAACTCACTCACCTGTGTCGTGAGATCGGCCGAGTAATTGCTGAACAATTGTGCAAATGTCTTGTTTTCATCGAAATATCAAATCATAACATGTTTTGCTACATTCATATGTTGTTTTGAGCCTAACCACCCACAGGGCACAGAGTCATTGCTATTGACAAATATTGACCAAATCACATAAACGTAAAAACATAAACACCTGTAGTACATGATACATAAACACGAGGTAAATATTTCTTTTCAGTTTGATTGTTCCCAAAGTAAATCCTACCTACACGGTCTCTTCCTAGACTTACAACTTGTCTATGAAATGAACATATTTTACAGAAAGAAAACGGTTTCTAAATTATCGTCATAAAATATAATAAAACGGAGCCCAGAGAGTTTCATCATTTCCCGGACCTCTGGTAATCTAGACTTGCCACACATTCTAGACTTGCATGGTGCTGCATGGGGTATATTTGTGTCGTAGGCACTTTGATGGGGTATGGGTTTTATCGGGAAATATAGACATGTTTGTATATTCTCTGAGTTTAGTTAAAGTTGTGTTATCTAAATCTAAATCACAGTGCTGACAATATACATGCAATATCAGCAGCTTATTATCATGACCATCAGCACAGCCATGTACAGGTCAGGTGCCTGTGTGTAATTAACCCTAATTAACTTTAGAGTATGGCCGGTTGGCCACGGAAGTTTAACATTGTGGATGAGGTGGATGCTGGATACTGCAGGTTGACCATACATGTATCGTAATACGATACAGGGCAGCCTGACAGTCAGTAGTATATAGACAATGAATTCTTAATGTAACGGGACTTGACCCTCGGACAGCGGCTGGGCAGGTGGGCTGACGATCGCCTCTGTGGTGCTGCCTGGCCGTTGCTGCACTATCATGTAATTACATACTTAGCTGACGAATAAAGTGTTGTGGACCCGCTGATGGACTTCTGTGTTTGAAGAGACGGTATTCCCAAAACCTTTAAACAGCCCGGGATATTTGTTTCAGGTCTGTATGGCAGACTAGGTATCGAACCTGTGGATCAAATCTACACGCCGGCTTTGATGGACTCTTGAAAAATTCATAACCTATCCCTTGTATAGACGCCTGGTCTAAACAGGTGTCCCCTCAGATTAAGACATCTCTAACATACGAAGACTCCCGAGCGTCTGTGAAAGGATACATACTCCCGCACACCACTCATCAGATTCGCCTCCCGTCACTTGCAACAGCGACAAGTGCTGTGTCTATATATATCCCGTTAGGTCTGAAAATAGCTCGCTCTATGCTAACTTCGTCTTCGCCAGGCATCGTCTGCGTTATAATCAGCACCACTAGGAGCTATTTTAGTTACAGCTGTAATTGCGGGTGAGGTGACTGACACAATGAACAACAACAGTTTCGTTGTTAATGTTGTCGTTGTGAAACGGACATGATCGGGAGGTGTCTGGCATTGGGTCAGGTTGGCGTAAAGCGGGAGACAATTCTGATTGTAGTGAGTGAGTTTAGGTTTACGCAATATTCCAGCAATATCACGATGGGGGGGGGCACCAGAAATGGACTTCACATGCTGTGCACTGTCGGGACTGGAACCCGGGAGTTCGGCGTGACGAGCGAACGCTTTAACCATTGTGCTACCCGACAGCCAACTATGCAGCTGTGCTCATCACTATCATTGTCATTGTTGCATTATTTCAAACTCCATTACTGTAATTGTTTCTGTTTAACTAATATTACAGCTTCGGTTATCATAGACTAACACTTAGTCCCCGAATATATATAATTTTGATAGTAACAAATAAATCCATTTAAATTAAAAATGGTGCCCCAGTGAGATGGGAGATTCAGAACCTGAGGAAATCTAGACTTGCTTCCTTTAGAGCTTTAGCATTGAAGGAAGGACTATGCAATATGGAAAATAATGTAGTTCAGGGACTGTGAGACAGACTGCTGCCGGAACTGTCTACATCATCTCTCTACCTTCATCATCAACAGGGGCGGTGGGGTAGCCCAGTGGTTAAAGCGTTCGCTCGTCAGGCCGAAGGCCTGAGTTCGATCCCCTACATTGGTACAATGTGTGAACCCCTCTCTGGTGTCCCCGCCTTGATATTGCTGGAATATTGCTAAAAGCGGAGTTAAACCATACTCACTCACTCACTCTAAACGTACTTCAGGGAAAGGAGTGGAAGCAATTTTAAGAGGCCTCTAAATGGATCGTGTTGTCAGTTTGGTGACTTGTTAACGGTCCCATCCTTGCTCGAACATTGCTCATTATATCAGTCACTCGTTTATTTGGTCCGGACTTTAGGCCAGTGGGGGCCATCCTGAAGGAGGGAGTGAGTCTAGTTTTACGCCGCTTTAAGCAATATTCCAGCAATATCACTGTGGGGGACACCAGAAATGGGCCTCACACATTGTACCAATGTGGGGATCGAACCCGGGTCTTTGGTGTGACGAGCGAACGCTTTAACCACTATGCTACCCAACCACTCCGTATCCCGAAGGAAGATAGGTGTTTCAGTCCCATTGATTCCTGGTCACCATGACCTCGTATGGGCCTTAACCAAAGTGGTCAACGTCTAAGACATGTACCGGAACGGACGAATGACTGACTGACTGACTGACTGAGTTTGGTTTTACGCCGCTTTTAGCAATATTCCAACAATATCACGGCGGGGGACACCAGAAATGGGCTTCACACATTGTACCCATGTGGGGATTCGAACCCGGGTCTTCAGCGTGACGAGCCAACGCTTTAACCATTAGGCTACCCCACCGCCCCGACGAATGAATGAATGAATGAATGAAATTAAAGTAAATTGGCAATCCCTAATATAACTAAATTTCCGTTGAAAGTGACATTAAACCCAGATCACTCACTCACTGTTGTTAAATGTACCAACATCATCTCCAAGAGACGTACAAGGACATCGGTCCACGTTGTTGCGTGTAAACCACCTTTCGACACGTGTTGAGTGGCTTGTGTCTCCTCCCATCAACGAGTCTGCACCTTCCCTTTAAGACCCTAATTACATGAGCCCTTCATAGCAATGACTTTGTGAAGGAAATTGCATTACCCTTGACGGCTACATATATGTAAACGTTATTTCTGCAGAAATCAAGTTAGTACAGGGACCAGCATAACAACTAAAAAAGGAAAACACGAAAACAAGGACGGTATCTTTTTCTAATTATAATTAGCTAAAGAAAAAAAGGAACAAACAAACAAAAATATACTAAAATGCTACCGCTGCATCTACAACTTGCACATGCTCTTTTAGTCTGTCTCACAGTCCCTGAACCACATTATTTTCCCTACTGCCAAGCTCTCTCTGCAGTGTGTTAAAGCCCTAAAGAAAGCAAGTCTAGATTTCTTCAGGTTCAGGTTCTGAATCTCTGGTCTCCCTAGGGCTTGTTTGTTACTATCAAATTATATAATTTCAGAGACCAAGCCTTAGTCTAATGCTCTTTCTACTGGTGTTTTTGAATGTATTTCAAGGATGTGATAATATATAGATCCAATAAAGAACACAAACATGGCATGAATCGTGTCAGTAATAACATATTGTCAGGTTTGCTCCTGGTGAATGATGAGCATGGCAATAATAACTCTGATTTGGTTTTTTAAATTATTCCTATGACGATTACATGATCTAATCGTCCACAACATACAGTGTCATTGGTAGTATTTTGGAGAGTATCGTCATTAATGATTTTGAGATGAAGTATATTTTTACAAGTAAAGGTAATCTGTCATACATACCCTGAAACAAATATATCCAAGAAAGCCCATGCAAGTCTAGAATATGTGGCAAGTCTAGATTTCCACAGTTTCAGAGAAGGAAGAAAATCTCTGGACTCCTTTTCATTATAATTTATGATTATTTTTTGTAAACAGTATTTTTCTGTAAAATATGATCATTTAAGAAACTATATGTTAGTCTAAAGTAAAGGATTTCAAAAGTTTGAGGCTTCGTTTTTTTTAAATGTAGATATTGGTAACAACGTTATATACGTGTATTGTGATGTGGCAATATATTTAATATTATATTAATTTACTTGCACTAACTAAAGTACAGATAAGTTTGTTATGCACGATCCACTGAACACACGAAATCTATAATAATTGACCTATATCCTTAGGCGGGTGAACTACCCTGCTTTCCAGTAATAATGCAAAAAAACATTCAAAAGTGGGCTTCGTATATAAGTCTTATATCTCCGTGTAACTAAGTGCATAAATGCCGGTAACAGTTTATTACATAAAACTGCGACAAGGTCATCACGATGTTGAACACGTGCGGAAACATCAACGTGACAGGGAAGTAGGGGAAGGGAGGTAACTCTAATCTTTGTCAGGGTCAATACGCCCATGTATGGTTATGTATACATGTTTGCCTTATATGGGGGTGGAATTATAATCTCGGTATATGGACATTACATATACGGGTGCGTGATAATTTGGGTATTCGTATCAGTGTCATGTTTATACCTGATATGGTACTGACTACGTCCCATGTCTTTGCCTATTAAGGCGCCCTCATTCATGAAGTCCTCGAAGTAGTATTTTAAGTTATTTGTCACCCTTCTATCGACATCTATTTTTGTTGAAGAATCACTGTCCTGCGATGTCATATATAGCAAGATGAGAGTCTGTTTTGTGTTTTTCCCGAGAATATGTCTCATTATGCCAACATGTGTTGACAAAAATTGTGCTATTAAATGCGCAGTTTAATTTTCTGATTATTTATTAACACCACCCTTCCTACATTTTCTGCAGGTAAACATTAATAACTAAACCATTGTGTAGTGAATAAGTAGTGAAACTTCTGCTTCAGAAGCATGGAAGTGTGGATGTCACTTGTTTGCTACGTCACGCACACAGATCAAGTTTTAACTTCTAGAAATTATTACAGTGAACGTTTTCCTGTCGAAGCCACTTTGGAGTGATCGTACGCTTAAGTCCACGAGATTTATATAATAAAACACAGTTTTCATGTTCGCCAGAAAAAGCTCTTACTGGGTGCTTGCAAGAATGTTACCTCGAAAATTCTTGATAAAAAACGTGTAACACATTGGTTACATTCAAAGGTTCGGATTAACGAGGTTCCAGTGTGACACAAACATTACATCAACATGTCTGGATTACCGAGGTCTTGGTGTATAGGATGCTTTCTCCACAGTTGCCATAAACAGCATTGCAAACATGACATGCATTGAGACACATTTAAAGCAGACAAGATTGGGCACAGAACAATATATGAAATATACACGCAAGCTGCACTTGCCACAGCACGGTGTCCTCGAAGTTGACAGGTTGTATATTACACGAAAAGAGCAATGAAACTACCCACACCAACTGCCAAATCACAATAGCTGCATTTTTCATCGCTTGTCAATGTAGGTAAATTGGAGACTGCGAGCTAGGTGCTGATACCATACAAGTAAGTATTACCTACGACCTGTACCCTACGGTCAGATACATTCCAATTACTTATATGGGCCGTGTCGTAGCCTAGTGGTTAAAGCGTTCGCTCGACACGCCGACGAGGTTCAATTCCTCACATTGGTTCACCATTTCTGGTGTCCTCCGCCGTGATATTGCTGGAATATTGCTAAAAGCAACGTAAAACCATACTCACTCACTCACTCCCAATTACTTATATGGTGAGGGGAGGTGGGGTAGCCTAATGGTTAAAGCGTTCGCTCGTAACGCCGAAGACCCGGGTTCGATTCCCCACATGGGTACAATGTGTGAAGCCCATTTCTGGTGTCCCCCGCCGTTCATATTGCTGGAATATTGCTAAAAGCGGCGTAGAACCATACTCACTCACTTATATGGTGAGTTTGGCAAATCTAAATCAGACCAGTTACAATCTGTGTCAAGGAGCACCGGAGACGTTAAACTTGGATCACCGTTTTGTAACTATTTCCAGCGGTCTTTTAGTGATGCGTGCGAGGGATGACCTACATGCATGACCACTGCGATGACCTTTAAGTAGGGCAAGGTGACCTTTTGGCTTCACCGAATCGCGCTACATCGCTTCGTGGTGGCATCTTTGTCAAGTGTGTGTATACGATACAGTGGACAGTGTTTTTTGCAGTCCATACATACAACCTTCACGTCAAAGGCGGATCCAGGAATTTTCAGGGTGTGTGTGTCAGTCTAAGTAAACGTAGGCTCAGTGTCATTCGTTACACTGCTGTACTGAGTCTCAGTATAGCAGAGTTACGAATGATACTGAGCCTAAGTTTACACTTGTGTGTGTGTGGTTCGGGGGTTCTTCTCTCTCTCCCCCCCCCCCCAAAAAAAATAAAATAAAAATAAAATGAAATAAAAATAAAACCAAAAAAACCCAACACTTTCTGACGTTGTGAGCAAGACACCTCAATTGCCTTTAGGTAAATTTTAACAAATGTGTTTTTGTGCTGTAGATACAGAAGTTTTTGCGCACACATATTCATCAAACATATATTATACGTTTTACGAATCTGGCTATATCATGATGTGTACACGAGTGTATATCGGAATGAGTGGATACCAAGGATCGCAGCTGTGTTCATTGTCATAATCCTGTCTGGCGTGTTGCTTTGCCATAACCATGTTGACGTATTGCATCAATACAAAGTGAAATACAAGCATCAGACAATCCGACAGCCTGCATCCAGGATCACCGTATTGACTCCTGTTGGTCTCAATAAAATATTGACCATTCACGTGTCATCGAAGAAAAGACTTCTGACTGCAGAGACAATAAGCATCCACTAACAGAGAGCACGAGGTAGCCAAGTTGATAAGTGTTCGATCGCCACGCCGAAGGTCCGGTTCGCTTCCCCACATGTGTGTAATGTGGGATGCCTTTTCCAGTGCTTCCGGTCGTGATGCGGCGTAAACTCACTCACTCGCACTCACCTTCACCCTCAAGAACAAAATGAAAATAGAAAATACTTTTCACTTTTTATTTCTAAATCTAAACAAAATATCTAAAACATTATAAGTAACCTAATGCAAAATGCAAACAATAACTTATTAATTTAGCTTTACAAATGTCAGAGAAAGTAGCTACTATATTTAACGTAAACGTAACTCTCCAGTGATCTATAATGAACTGACATACAATTGTCTATTGCGTAATGCAGGGCAATGCATACACAAAGTCCCGTTATTTTATATAGCCGTTAGCTGGTCGGCAGGTTCGAGCTTCTCTGAGCTCATTCACAGCTTCCCCTCGTTCCTCAACGTGTCGTTCAAGGGCAGGTAACCCTAGAAGAAAGTCACATGTTCCAATGCCTTGATGCACTAGACTGTTCGTCATTCCCAGACGAAGCATTGTCACTTTTTGTCAAATGTTATATACACACATTTTTTCCTTTTATATTTTTTTGCATAGATGAATGGCATGAAATGTTGTTTTAAACACTGTTCAGGTGATATCCAAACGAATTTCGATGTTCATTCACAGTTCATCTCACGTGGTTCGTTTGTGTTGGTTGATGACGTGATGATGAACCTTGATGATGGCGGGATAACCAGTGCTTCTGGTCAATCCGTGTCTCTCGTCCTGAATCATGGCGTTTACATGACCAATGGGTTTTGATGAGACAATGGATATGTATCAATGAAGATGACTTCAACCCATCTACGGTTTGAGACATAGATCCAACTTGGCAGTTGCAGATCTGAGATGTCTCACCGGCATGAAGATCTCTTCATTTTTTGTGGATATTTTTCGGGATGTGGTTTTCCCTGAAACATAAATGCAATCTCATAAAGCACTACTCAACAACGTGTTCACTGATGCTAAATCGAACACTTTTAAGGTCGCTGCTCATGACATCAACCCTTAGGTTATCTGGTCTGTTTTCATTTGCTTACAGGTAATTGTCATATAGCAATATTGACGACGTTATACAACGTTTAACAATAGCCGTTCTTATGAAGTTCTAATCTGCTGACATAATTTGGACATCAAACATGCCTCTTATGTAGTAAAAGACCAGACGTAGCAAGCCATTTTTTTCGTGTAAACCCGATAGGTTGCAAAGCTTTTTATTTCGATAGTATTGAGGGCTTGCCAAACCTTTTTTTCAGCAATCATGTTTAAGCCCTGTCTTTATCTATAATGGCAACTAACGCCCCTGATAGACCAACCAACCAACCAAATACCCTAATTGTAGCTGCTAGAATAGTTACCTTAGATTGTCCATATTATGTCCCTCATGTTCATGCGGGTATTGTCACAACGGACGCAGGTCCATAACCCTTCCCGGCCACAGACTTGCAGAATGTGGTCACGGTCACTTCAGCAGGACTGAGGTCGTCTTCCTCTGGGTAGTCCACGATGACGCAGCCTGCGTCGCTGTACGTAACCCTTCCAGCAGCAACATCGTTGTCGTTCATCTGCTGCCCTGGGCGACACTTGACAACTGACGCCAGTTTGTCTTCGCTGTCAACCTGAAGGATCAAAATTGTTGTAACAACCATCAAAATCCGAGCATATTGGTCTGTTTGGAAAACAACTAAAACTAAGGCATATCATTAACTTATTTCATGTGTGTTATGTAGGGCAACCCCGTTATCTCCTAAATATATGTGCGCAAATTCTTCTGAAGAAAAAACAGAGAAACCTGAGTAAAACAAAATGCAAATCTGATGACTATTCCAGTCGCGTGCAATGATGCACGTTCTCAACGATCTGGAGCAAAGACACGTGCTATTGTTTATCTGACCGAATTTCTATCCTAATGCGTTTGTAAGCGAAGATCTGATTGGTCGGTCCTTAAATTAATATTCATGAGTGTGGCAACGCCAATCTATCCCAATGATTATGTAGGTAGAGGGCAAACTAGGGCATACGATGACGCAGTGAAATTTTGTAGGTGACTCTAACAAGTTAGATCAAATTCCTGTTATACTGGGATATGTATGCAGAGCTGCGCCAATTGGCAACACAGACGGGGCCTTACCCCGTAAACATGTTTGTTTGTATTTAGCGCAAACAGTGTGTTTTGTCGAAGTGCCTCCGTTGCATGCTCACAATGGACACAATGACACAAAGAGACAACACATTGCCATTTTGTAATCAGAAGCTTTAGGCACTTATTTCATAAGCACAGTGTCCCTGTTTGAAACTCCGATTAGAGTCTCTATAGGACCATAACAAAGGCAGAGGTAAACAATTTATGGCCGTTGGCAAAAGTGAGATTATTCATTGACCTTAAATGACTTCATGCTTCTGATCAAGCTTCTTAACAAGTTGGTCAAACTGTTATACTACTAAAGGTGAAGGACCAGACTCTTTCATATTTCTGAAGCAAATATGTCACGAAAGATTAATTATAGAAATATGTAAGATTCGAATGGCCCTGAACTTCTTTAATGTAGTATATTTCAATGCTGGTGGGAAAAAAGCTATCCAAAATACAAATTACAAAAGATACGGAAAAAGATTAAAGCTACATACCCTGACAAGTCTGATGTTGTTTTCCATACAGAAAGCCTCGATGAGAGTGTGATGAATATGTACGGACACATCCCCTACCATATCTTCAGGCAGGACACACAACATGATGTTGTGAGGGTTACTGCAAAAATAACAAGTTTGATTAATTTCATGCATATATAACAACATATAACAAGTACTCAAAATATTTTTGTATGTGTTTTTTAAAATGACAGATTCCCATCATTCCTATTTTCACTTTTATCTACACCACAAGGTCGAATTATACAGTTCTACAAGCATCTTATGATGACGACCTTGCATTCATACCCTGCAAGGATAGTACATATATTTATTATAATAGTCTTAATTAAATATTAATTATTTTGAAATTAAAAATATTCAAATTGAATTAGTCGTTAAATTTTATACTTACATTTCTAAATGCTTTGCGCACTCGAACATTCCGCAAGTCAATCTCCCTTGCTCTAAGCCCTGCCAGATTGTGTCTCGGAGGGCGTGGCCTACCGTTAGCTGATTCCTGAAACACGAAAAACAACATGCGTTTTTAACATTGTCATGGTAAGATCGTAGTCATGTCTATAAATAGCCTCATGAGTAATCACAACCTGCATGACAGCTAGGGGTTCCCCTGATCGACCGCGAGCGCGAGCCCAACCACGAGCTTATCAGCTGATTTCATTGTAAAGCACCTTTTGTGGTAATATAATCACAATCAGCGCACATACCCATACTAAGATTAACATCGATCTACTGATATCCCCGTGTTTGTATATCACCACTTGCAACACATAAACACTGGACCGCTGATGACGTCATCCAGTCACGCGCTGGGATTCTGGATTCGGGCCGGCCCAACGTTTCATACAGCACATGTCCCGACAACAATTTGCAAAATACTGTTTTGCTTATATATCATATGAATCGTATTAAACGAATTAATCGAATGTCAAAATCCATTTAGAAGGTACCATGCACATGCTTTCTGAAAAAAGGATTCGAAAATCGCTTATATTTTTTGACAGTTTTACTGAGAATAAATGACATTCCACACTCTGCCTTGTCAACTAGTGACTGCCAAGCTTTTAAAAGAATTTGCAAACATGGCTTTCATAATGTTCCGAACGCGCGGGAAAGAATACCTGTCAAAGTGTCAAATTTTAGAATCGATGCCAACTTCCTAAAATTATAGCAGAATCATCGGAGACATTAATCCCTGTGACATACAAGTTCAATTTGGGTACTGGTGTTTAAACCTGAAGTCTAAAATCGGACCCATCTTCTCACCTGATGCAACGTTGCAATGATTACGTGGCCAAAGGTACATTTGACTGAGACACCTGGATAAAATAAGCAGTACTTACTGTGGTTTCTGCTGCATTTTGCTGTTATCGTCGCATTCTGTAAGTGTCATGATTAAATGTACTCCGATTTCTGCACAGGTATATCCAACAGTTTGCATGAAATACACACACGTCCTCTCCTCAGAAGTCTCACAACAAGAATGTGCTGACACGCTGCGGGTATCAGTCTTTAGCTCAATGCAAGGTGTTGCCCGTCCGTCCGGTCCTCCCATTGGTTGGAAGCAGATGTCAAAGGTAAGGAAAATACTTCCCTAGAAACCGGTTGCTATGTCGCCTGTAATGTAATTCCCTTATTATCTGTCAAAGTGAGCTATATTCGTTGCCCATGCTGCACCCATTCAAGCACATTGACGTGCCTTAAAGAACTGGAATGTTTTAATTCAGATAACTGCTTGCACTAGTGCATGATTGTTTAAACAAATCGCTACACATGTAAATTCTCCCAACCGCTTTTAACACGTTGGGTCTTGCGCCAGCAATTCCAGAACGAGGCTAGGGAATTCCTGCCACTTCAAGATCCAGAGCATTCGTTTTAACTACGTTTGAAATATTGCATGATGCTGATCCTACGAACAGTGTTCTTTATTCATGTTTACCCATATGAAAAAACAAATACTGAGCATGAATCGTGAGTGAATTCACTTCAGATTTATTAAATTTTCTCTCGTGACGAAAGACCATCACTGCATTGCATATTCATTCTGTAACCTTTGAAATTTTTTAACAATGTTTTCATTTTGTAAATGTTATTCTGTACAAAGTTGTGTTCAGTAGAGTGAACATAACATTGGCCACATGAACGTGACCCAACAGACCAGAACCGGTGATAACTAGATTAGGTCGGTCATTGCACAAGGATCGTGAAATCCGCGTGGCCGGTTTTCCCGAGAATCTATTTTTAGTTTACCTGGAAAGGACGTGTACATGTGGTTAATAGAGGTCGTATGTGTGGTTTTTTTTTTTATGATAAACGGATGTTATCACATTCCGTTGTTGATATCATCTTGAATATACAAGGATATATATACCCGTTACTTAATCACTCGTATTTTCCAATGGAAAACATTATGTAAGTACACGTGCCCATTTCGTCATCCATGTTTGTGAATATTGCAATCGTATGCTTTCATTTACTAAATGATAATATTTCTAAAAGTTTGAAGTGTCTTAAGTAATACAGGATAACCATGAGTCTGGTTATCGACCGGCAGCCTTGCTGTGTGTCTGGTACGCTTGAAGGTGCAGACGTGTATTTACGGTTAACCGCTAAAGGGACCTTCTCGACGTTTCGTGGATTGAGCTGTTATATCGGGCATATACCGTTGCAATTTGTATTTAACACAGTTTCCATAGGTAAATGCTAAGAAAATGACTCTGCAGCTGAAAAATGGACACTTATTGATTAAATATTACTAAATGAATATTACTCCATGTAGATATGAATATGCTTTTATTTCCTAGCAATGGCCACCCTGAATATCTATAGTTGGCTGCCAAATGTCCTATTATGATTAAAGCTAGTTTTATGTGCTTTCGTCCATTTAATGTGCCTGAATCTATGCACTGTTAAACCCTTGAAGGTCCGGGTTAGAATATTGATCTTCAGTAACCCATCCTTGTCGTAAGAGGCGACTAACGAGATCCGGTGGTCAGGCTCGCTGACTTGGTTGACACATGTCATCGGTTCCCAATTGCGCAGATCGATGCTCATGCATCACTGGATCACTGGATTGTCTGGTCCAGACTTGAATATTTACAGAGCGCCGTCACAGAGCTGTAATATTGCTGAGTGCGGCGTAAAACTAAACTCACTCACTCTATATTAGGCTTTTTTCCAGCTTGTCCAAGTGCTTTGATAATGGGTGAGAGAATGAGTGAGTATTGTTTTAAACCGCTTTTAGCAATGTTCCAGCAATATCACGACGTGGGACACCAGAAATGGGCTTCATACATTGTACCCATGTGGAGAATCGAACCCGCGGGTCTTTGGTGTGAAAGTGCATTAATCGAATCTGTGCAAACGAATGTAATGAAATGTAATGGAGGCTATACGATGACACACAGTCTGCTGGCTGCAACTGCAGGCTTTACGTTGACAATACCCGTGCCCCCTGGCCATGACTTAATAGGTCACGCTTTGGGTGCTTGTGACCTCATCTGACCTTTAATCCCCATGGTTAATACGTACACGTGAATGACGTATACGCGGCAATACGGAATTCTTCGGTACACTTATGTTTCCTGTGAAGGTATATGTTTTGAATTCCTTTTAAGCTCTAGAATTGAACGGGTACAGAACGGAAGCCAGCTTCCGCCGGTCGGTGTATGAATACAAATATCAGGTAATACTGATCGCCAGATGTAGGCTCCTGGATGTCAGGTAAATTGAAAGATATAGACATACTTGTCAGTGACCATAGCCGCAGGGGCGGTGTAGTACCTTAGTGGTTAAAGCGTTCGCCGAAGACTCGGGTTCGATTTCCAACAGGGGTACGATGTGTGAGGCCCATTTCTGGTGTCCTCCGCTATCTTATTGCTGCTGGAATATTGCTAACAGCGGCGTCACTCACTCACACACTCACTCACACACTCACTCACTCACTCACTCACAGCTGCTGTCCACTTGTCGTCCGTTATCTTGTTGCGGCATTAGCCGAGCATTCCTTTACCTTGTGAGAACATTGTCGTCAGAGACAGCTCCTGCCTTTGATCCCCGGCTGAGTCATGCAAGAGGTGTACAAAGCCACTGGACTTTCCCCTACGCGGTATTAAGGGATCAAACCAGGACTGTCCGGTTCAGTGGACCGTGTCCAAGTGGGCTGGCCACGTTAAACCACGAGATAGTGTCTCGGTGCAATAACAAAAATAGAACCACATTTGTCCGGAATATATGCAACATAAACACGCACATGCGTGTTACTATCTAAGGGCAATCCTGAACACGACTTTAAACGTCTGAGATTAACATTCTCAATTGTGTTTTATGCACATTTATTAATTTTTAAACGTATCGATCTATAGATTTAAAAAAATATCTCCTTACAGAAGTGCTGTTTTGGTGTTGACTAAGAGACAGTGCACTTAATCTTTTGGATGTAATATCGAAAAGTTAAGTTATTTTCAACTGAAAATAAAACATGATAAATCAACTGAGAGGCATATTTAGTTTCTTGTGCCCCAACCTTACATACAATTAGGCAACACACATCTGTCAGAACAATACATACTTGTTGTGTTAAATAAGGTTTCAGTTGCATGCCACCTACCACTGCTGTCGTCGTCGTACTCAACGTCGTATGACAACCCGTCGCCATGTGAAAAACGGTGCCATGTGCGTGGACGTTAAATGCCATGTGGACTTTGAAGTGACGTCTTCGTGAAGGTGTCCCTGTGACTAGTTGCGTCGTAGCTACGTTCACAGTCGTCCACGATGGAAGACGTGCGACAGTTACAACAACGTCTCCGCACTTTGGCATGCAGTGAGATTAGCATCTTTCTCTGCATACAATGACGGTTTCATAGTTTTTCACATGATTTCAGTGTGAACGCTAGCATGGTTGTGTGATCTATGACGTTTTATTTGACAATAAGCTGGACCTTGTGTAAAAATATGAAACAATGCCTCCGTGTTGTGTGGTTTACATTATCTTATTCATGTATTAATGTATGTTTTCTTATGCACACGCTGTGGTATAATTCATCTGTTTGTAATTTGTCTTTATTTTTTTAATAAATATTGAATTTATTTACATCTGCCATTTCTCTCGCGTTTCATTCACATTATCGATATCAATTATGATTCACTCACTTCTATAAAGATTATCCTAACTAAAATGCCCATGGTTTGAAATATGTCAATTTGCTCATATCGTTCTACCCAATATACTACGCAAATACAATCAGGGGTCGGTAATGGATTTGGTAAATTCATCCACATTTAAATCTTTATTTGAAACCCATTTCTGGTGTCCTCACCGTGATATTCCTGGAATATTGCTGAAACTATATTCACTCACTCACTCACTTGAATCATTACTCGATTTTCAAATACAACTGACTGATGTACTGTACAATGCTAATCTGTCTCACAGTCCCCAAACCACATTATTTCCCCTCCAGCCAACCCTCCCAGCAATGAAGCAAGTCTAGATTTCCCCAGGTCCTGAATGTCCCAACTCACTGGGGCTCCTTTTCAATTTAATGGGTTTATTTGTTGCTACCCAAATTATGTATATTCAGGGACTAAGCGTCATAGTCTTAGTACCATGCATGTAGTGATTAACCCACGCAACCACCAACTATGCATTCACAGGAAGGTCCAACATCCGGAATTTCAGTAACTAGAGGCCAGCCGCGATTGGGTCTGCCGCACCCACAATATCATGTGGTGTGGGTGGGAATGTAGGGCAGTGATCAAGGTCGGGTGAATCCGTAACACGATCGCGCCTTTAGATCGCTCATACACACCTGCCTTAACATGCCGCTTCCGCTCTCCGCTGAACGTTACAAAACCGCTTACTCAGCAGAATAATCTGCCGGCTCGGCGGTTTGGAAACAAAGCGTAACTAACTCATAATGTTTTGTTTTGGATTGAGTTAATCTCTCTTTGTTGGAATTGCAACAGAAAAATCATGAACAGCTGTTATTACTGTGATCGTCTTGGCTCACAACACCTCGAAGTCATCCTGACTGAAATGTGTCTTGAAATATGTCATTTATAGGTCAGGGTGATATCGATTACAATAGAGTGTCAACTGCTTTAATAATGTAGAGCGCTTGTCTGGGTTATCGATATACACTCCACGTTCGACGTGAAATTGGAATTGGGAAAAAGAACTATATTCAAATATGTTATAAAATCAATTAAGATGAATACAGTCTTGTTATCACTTGACATGTTAGTTAAATGTACTTCAACACTAACAACTACTAACTCCACAGCGCTGTCACTTCAACAGCATCACCCGTGAACATACTACTACTACTACTACTACTACTACTACTACTACTACTACTACTACCACCACTACTACTACTACCACCACAACAACTACTACTACTACTACACCACTACTACTACTGCTACTACAACCACTACCACCACCACTGCTGCTACTACCGCCACTACTACTACTACTACTACTACTACTACTACCACTACAACTACTACTACTACCACCACTACTACTACTTCTACCACCACCACTACTACTACCACTACGACTACTACTACTACTACTATTGCTGCTGTATTCTATCTCACAGTCCCTGAACCACATTATTTACCCTTCCGTCCAGCCACTTTTTGCAATGCTAAAGCCCTAAAGGAAGCAAGTCTATAGATTTTGCTCAGGCTCGCGAATCTCCCATCTCACTGGGACTCATTTTCAATTTAAAAGGATTTGTTTGTTTCTATCAAAATTATAAAATTAACATTCAAAGAGCGTTAGTCTGCTGCTTCTGCTGCTTCATCACCACCACCGCCGCCGCCGCCGCCACCACCACCACCACCATCATCATCATCATCATCATCATCATCATCATCATCTCATGATTATTGTTATTACCTCATCCAACTACAACGACCTAACTACACCACCCCACTGCAACAGTCCCAGATTCCGCGACAAAACCTAAACACACAACCACCATTGTATTACATCACAATGTAAACCAAGCGCTTAACTCTTTTCACACCGCCATCATCCCTGCACCAAACCGCGGGTTAAGGAGTCTCTGCAGGCACATTCCAAAGACTACACTGGCTGCAGTGTTTGGAGTTGAGCACTAATAATCATTATGGGGTCTAAATGAGCCTTGACTCATAAGGTACATGTACTGACTCATGGAATATACCTAGCGAGAAAACCCCACTATAACAGGCAGCATTCCACTGAGTCATATGGGGACATCGGACCATATTCGGAGCGTACGGTGATCGATTTTTCACTATCGATCTGTTGTTGAGCATGCTGGAAGCCGCGATAGCAGCAGTGGAACCGCAAGACGATGTTGATAGGAAAGTTTTGTAGATCGCCTGATGGACCTGGGATGCGGCTGACTCACAGAGTGATACACTAGTGAATATTAGTATCGCGTGATTCCTCCGACCTTCATAGGCCAGGATCTTGGAAGATAAGGAAGCCGTTGTTTCCTGATATGATACACACCAAGAGTATTTGCATGTACAATGGCGACGGGTTGTTTCTTCCTCTATGCCACGTACCAAATGTGCATATTTATAGTTTTCATTATTATTATTCCATATGCCTGCGCGTGAAATCTGTAACGTTAAATGGAAATAACAGTTAGTGAGTTTAGTTTTACGCCACTTTTAGCAATATTCCAGCAATGTCACGGCTGGGGACACCAAAAATGTTCTTCACACATTGTACCCGTGTGGGGAAACGAACCTGGGTTTTCGGCGTGACGAGCGAACGCTTTAACCACTGGGCTACTACCGCCCTAAATGGAAATAACAGCCGTTCTTAAAACCATGGGTTCCTTGCGCAGAGCTATCGTAGAGCTAAGGTGGTCGTAACGTCCATACTTTATCGTAGACTGCGACAGTCGGTGGGCTACGACCACTCTGCGGAACGGTACCCAGAAATAGACTTTCTTTCAGTGCAATAGTGAGTAAGTAAGTGGGTGAGTGAGTGACGTTAGCAATATCCAAGCAATAGGCGGGTGACAGAGATGAGCCTCACACACTGTAGCCATGTCGGAAATCGAACCCGGGTCTTCGGCGTGACGAGAACTCTTTGACCACTAGGCTTAGCAGACCCGGGTTCGATTCCCCACATAGGTAAACTGTGTGAAGCCCATTTGTGGTGTCCCCCGCCGTGATATTACTGGAATATTGCTAATAGCGGCGTTAAACTAAACTGAACTCACTCACGCATAAAGTCCAGGTCAACTTGATCATCCTCAATGTACATTTATTACAGAAATGTTTCCAAAGCAAAGAGACTCGGACCCCGGCATTGCAACCTTTTTTTCTCTCTTGGGGTTGGAAGCTCAGTATTTTTTTGTTTCATTCAAGTGCCTCTAAATAAGATGACTTTTTCCTCTGCGTCAAAAAAGGTACACTAATAAATTTTGACAACCATGAAGTTTAGAATTGGGTAAATACAGTGAGTGTGTGAGTTTGGATTTACGCCGCTTTTAGCAATATTCCAGCAATATCACGGCGGGTGACACCAGAAATGGGCCTCACACATTGTACCCATGTGGGGAGTTGAACCCGGGTCTTCGGCGTAACGAGCGAACGCTTTAACCACTAGGCTACCCCACCAGCCGGGTTGTTTTGTTTTAAACATATTTTATTCATGAGAAAAGGATTGGGTACAAGTTATACAACTTAGAACACCCTCTCCGTAGTATTTACATAGTATTATTTACATTCATTCTACAAGATGGACAGAGAAGAACAGAACAGAAATATGGGAAAAAGAGGAACAATTGCAACAATTAAGAAAATCGTTTTGAATGACAAATATATGTTTGAACAGTTTTAAATATGTTTTGATTTATGTGAACAGTCAGATCTGCATTGTCATGTAATAGTAACTCATAGGTTATATCCACATTTGTAATACTGCGTAAATTAGTCATCATGGTAGTTCTCTGTACTGTATATAATTGACAGTCAAATAGGTAATGATAAGAATTTTCAAAAAACATTTCCACAAGAACAACTTGGGTTATCTCTTAAACCAGCACGGAATAGATCATAATTCAACTGACTACACATGTAACGTAGTTTTGTAAGGATGATGTTAGTGATTCTCGGTCCAGAATCAAAGTATTGAGGAGCAGTTTTATGTTTTATAACAATAATAAGCCGGGTTAATACAGCATTGAGGATGAGTGAGTGAGATTTGTTAAGCGGCGTAAAACTAAACTCACTCACTCACCCTCCATTCTGTATTCCCTGTGTAGTGAAGACACTGCGGGGTAACCATATCTTATAAGGTATTGTCTACCTGTACTGAACAAGGAAACACTTTTGCAATACATTAAACTGTGTACAAATGATCTTTATTGTAACAGATTGGCCAAATACACCGTGACGTCAAATGTAGACCCGGATGTTAAAACCCCAAAATATTAGTCATGTAATGTAAGAACACCCGCTCAAAGTATTATATGACACAATACAGACTGATCAAACAACCATCGTATACACTGTCTACACACCATCTTATCTAGTCATCACAGAAACTATTTCCAGCACAGGCCGTCCTACGATTGGAATGGAAACAGCTAAAAATAGATAGATTGAGTTAAAATAGATCCGATGGAGCAACGTGCACTCACATAAACTAGTTAACGGCTTGATCTCAGAGGTATTGCGTCTTCTGTGTGTGTGCAGATTGTTTTTGTGGTGATGAGCGTGCCAATCGGCCGGACAGATGGATTTATTTTGGCACTTGAGAAGGTTTACTCCAAGAACTAGTGTTTGGTTCTCCTTGCACCTTGAGACGTCCACGTGGAGGCTCCCAGGGCCACGTTTTTGTTTGGGTCGGTGTCAGTACATTTGTGCTGACAACTTTTAGCCACTATTAACTTATACTCGATATCTTCTATCATGTTGGGGGGCGGTGGGGTAGCCTAGTGGTTAAAGCGTTCGCTCGTCACGCCGAAGGCCCGGGTTCGATTCCCCACATGGGTACAATGTGTGAAGCCCATTTCTGGTGTCCCCCGCCGTGATATTGCTGGAATATTGCTAAAAGCGGCGTAAAACCATACTCAGCCAGTCTATCATGTTGGGTTTGTGTTTTTGTTGGTGTGCACTCAGCAATAGGCCAGCTGCAGGAGTGTTTTCAGTGTTCGATTTTGGGTCAGATAATCAAGTGATTGACATAATGAGCGTCGGAATTTGAAAATGACTATGTGCATCAGTTAAGTCAGCGAACCTGATCACATTAATCACTATGGATACTGCTGTAGCACTGATCACTAGGGTACCCGTGTGGCCCAATCGTAGAATTCTGGGTTCGAATCCCGGTTTGCGATAATGTTTCTATAGGTTTGTCAGCATCATACGTATCTTCCTGAGCTTCACCAGAGTCTTAAAAGTCTAACAGTGAACGAATGATTGTAATGCCGTATCAGTAATCCTACTGCTATCACAGGTAAAAATAAAACCGTCTAAAACCTCCATCACCTTT
Source organism: Haliotis rubra (assembly GCF_003918875.1). Taxonomy (NCBI): domain Eukaryota; kingdom Metazoa; phylum Mollusca; class Gastropoda; order Lepetellida; family Haliotidae; genus Haliotis; species Haliotis rubra. The sequence continues at coordinate 1,057,069 of NW_025766997.1, forward strand.
GGCTATCCTCCACTACAGGCTTACATGCCATGATATCACTGAAATATGTTTCGACGCGGCATTGAACCCACTCACTCAGCAATAGTAACTTTTTGTCACGTGGTCCGGGTTAGAATTGTTCTTCAGTAACCCATGCTTGTCGTAAGAGGCGTCTAACAGGATCGGATGGTCAGACTCGCTGACTTGGTTGACACATGTCATCAGTTCCCATTTGCGTAGAGCGATGCTCATGCTATTGATCATTGGATTGTCTGGTCCAGACTCGATTATTAACAGACCGCCATAATATACGTGTGGCTGGAATATTGCTTAGTGCGGCGTAAAACTAAACGCGCTCACTCACTACCAGTGTATGTCACGCGTTCTAATACATACATTATATCATTCACAATGGGAGAGAATGTATATACCACTTTTAGCAATATACAAGCACTTTGATAGACACAAGAAATAGCCTCGCCGTTAATTTAGTACGATGTGTGAAGCCTCTCACTTGTGTCCCCCGCCGTGATAGTGCTGGAATATTGCTGAAAGCGGCATAAAACCATACTCACTCACCCTGATTTACTGATCTAAGCAACTGCACATAAGAAAACTTTACACCAATAAGAAGAAAATATCGACTATATCCAAGTAATAACCAGTAACAGGTACACGTGTAGGTATCCCAGCTGTCGATAATGTCCGACACCCACACGCCAAATTTAGCTCAATGTCAGATAAGATACCCATCTACATATTAGTGTACCAGCGATGTGCAAACATTTCCCAATATTTACCCTGATATACACATCTCCTGCAATACAGTCACATGGAGTCGAATCATCACTGCAGCAATTAATACCCGCTGTGCGATTGATCGCAAGTGGGCGTGAAAGTGGTACACGTGGAACGGCTCGTTATTGTAATCAGTGTCGTGTCAAATGATGACCTCGTGCACCTCAAGGGGTGGTCATAGCTATGTAGGTTAAAGTGGTCACTTTGTAGGTAGTCTGTCTCACAGTCACTGAACCACATTTTTTCCCTACTGCCAAGCCCTCTCTGCAGTGCTAAAGCCCTAAATGAAGCAAGTCTAGATTTCCTCAGGTTCAGAATCTGAATCTCTGGTCTCCCTGGGGCTCCTTTTCAATTTAAATGGGCTTGTTTGTTACTATCAAAATTATATATATTCAGAGACTAAACATTAGTCTACTTTGTAGGTTACATTGGTCACTTTGTAGTTTACAATGGTCACTTTGTACTGACTGACTGACTGAGTTTAGATTTACGCCGCTTTTAGCAATATTCCAGCAATATCACTGCGGGGGACAAAAGAAATGGGCTTCACTCATTGTGCCCATGTGGGGAATCGAACCCGGGTCTTCGGCGTGACGAGCCAACGCTTTAACCACTAGGCTACCCCACCGCCCCTGGTCACTTTGTAGGTTACATTGTTCACTTTGTAGGTTATATTGGTCACGGTTACATTGGTCATTTTGTAGGTTACATTGGTCATTTTGTAGGCTAAATTGACTACATTGTGGGTTACACTGGCCACTTTGTAGGCTATATTGACTGCATTGTGGGTTACACTGGTCAATTTGTAGGTTACATTGACTACATTGTGATTTCCACTGGCCACTTTGTAGGTTACATTGACTACATTGTGGGTTACACTGGTCACTTTGTAGGTTACATTGACTACATTGTGGGTTACACTGGCCACTTTGTAGGTTACATTGACTACATTGTGGGTTACATTGGTCATTTTGTAGGCTATATTGACTACATTGTGGGTTACACTGGCCACTTTGTAGGTTACATTGACTACATTGTGGGTTACACTGGTCACTTTGAAGGTTACATTGACTACATTGTGGGTTACACTGGTCATTTTGTAGGTTACATTGACTACATTGTGGGTTACTGGTCATTTTGTAGGTTACTACATTGTGTTACACTTTGTAGGCCATATTGACTACATTGTGGGTTACACTGGTCACTTTGTAGGTTACATTGACTACATTGTGATTTCCACTGGCCACTTTGTAGGTTACATTGACTACATCGTGGGTTACACTGGTCACTTTGTAGGCTATATTGACTACATTGTGTGTTACACTGGCCACTTTGTAGGCTATATTGACTACATTGTGGGTTACACTGGTCACTTTGTAGGCTATATTGACTACATTGTGGTTACACTCGGTTACACTTGTCATTTGTAGGTTATATTGACTACATTGTGGGTTACACTTGGTCACTTTGTAGGCTAGTTGTGGGTTACATTGACTACATTGTGGGTTACACTGGTCACTTTGTAGGTTATATTGACTACATTGTGGGTTACACTGGTCACTTTGTAGGTTATATTGACTACATTGTGGGTTACACTGGTCACTTTGTAGGTTATATTGACTACATTGTGGGTTACACTGGTCACTTTGTAGGTTACATTGACTACATTGTGGGTTACACTGGTCACTTTGTAGGTTACATTGACTACATTGTGGGTTACACTGGTCACTTTGTAGGTTACATTGACTACATTGTGGGTTACACTGGTCACTTTGTAGGTTACATTGACTACATTGTGGGTTACACTGGTCATTTTGTAGGTTACATTGACTACATTGTGGGTTACACTGGTCATTTTGTAGGTTATATTGACTACATTGTGGGTTACAACTGGGCATTTTGTAGGTTATATTGACTACATTGTGGGTTACACTGGTCATTTTGTAGGTTACATTGACTACATTGTGGGTTACACTGATCATTTTGTAAGTTACATTGACTACATTGTGGGTTACACTGGTCATTTTGTAGGTTATATTGACTACATTGTGGGTTACACTGGCCATTTTGTAGGTTATATTGACTACATTGTGGGTTACACTGGCCACTTTGTAGGTTATATTGACTACATTGTGGGTTACACTGGTCATTTTGTAGGTTATATTGACTACATTGTGGGTTACACTGGTCATTTTGTAGGTTATATTGACTACATTGTCATCTCAGGCCGATGGCATGCAATCAGCCTCGTGACAGGCCTGAGCCTTCCATCGGATCTCCATTATTGGACAGTATTGTGAGCCGGAGATCTATACGATCCAAAACCTCTACAGTGTTTATGAGTGCGTATGCGTGTGCGTGCGTGCGTGTTCGGAGGGGTCTCTATCCATGTGACAGGTCTGAGCCTTCCATCGGATCTTCATTATTTGACAGAATTGTGTGCCTAAGATCTATCCTGACCCGAAACCTCTACAGTGTGTGTGTGTGTGTGCGTGCGCGTGCGTGCGTGCGTGTTCGGAGGGGTCTCCATCATCGCGCAGGAGAAGATCTGAAAGATCCTAAGACGTAACGTCCCCACCCACTCTCTCTCGCATTGATCATAGATAATCTGAGCTATATGGCTGAAATATGCACTGTGCTGAGCTGTTGTGTATCAGCAGTGCTGAATTGTACGGTATTAACAGGATCCAGTGTACTGAGGCCACGATTTACAAAGTATTTTGAAATAGCTGCGCTGCTGTGTGCAGGCGGCAGTGCCAATTTCACTACTGGCCCAGGCAATGAAGTCCGTAACAGACAGATTCCACTGTATAACGGCCCGCAATACTTCCCCAACAATCAAACCTAATCGATGGATGTTTCACTAACCACATGTGCCCTTCAGATAGATTCAGCATGCTGTAACTGGCGAGAAAGTCGATTGCGGTGAACTCTCTCTCCTTGGCAAGGTTGTTCGGTGCAGGTCGCTTCACGGCATAGACCTGCGGTTGATCGCAAACGGTGGCTCGGATAGCGGAAGTAGGCCCCACAGACGATTACGCGAAGGTCACAGGGAAAACTTGGGATGGGTCTTGTTTTGTTTGGAAAGCTCTGTAAGAGGGATTGTATATATATTGTCGTTTGATGTACTTGCACGGATAGTGTCGGTTTCGGGGCAGGCCGGGGCTTGTTATATTGTCGAGGAAAGGACACGGGTTTTGCCGTCTCAACTAATAGGTCAAATGGGTAGGGCCGCACTTTGGACCTCGACCAGTCTCTGCGAGGCATTGCAAGGCCAGTCATGTAGGGTCTATGTTGATGTGGCAAACGAAATCATCAATTAAGAAATGCACACAAACACCTCGTTATCCTGTAAAATGATAATCCGGACACGTTGTAACCCGACACGTGGCACCTTGACCCGTCAATAATGTTGCATCAGTCACAGTTATATAATGACACACGGACGGGCAGACAGACGGACGGACGTGTCCGATCTCAAATGATCTGGGTTTGTATAGGAGTATAGGAGGCACCAATTTACACTTCGTGCGTTTCCTCTTGTATCGCTTGTAATTTTTAGATCAACTGCGTGGGTATTTCATGAGGCCTATTCCGACACATTTAGGGAACATCTTATTACCATGGATATAGAGTTTATCATGGATATATAGAGATTATCATGGATATAGAGTTTATCATTATCATAGAGTTTATCATGGATATATAGAGTTTATCATGGATATAGAGTTTATCATGGATATATAGAGATTATCATGGATATAGAGTTTATCATGGATATATAGAGTTTATCATGGATACATAGAGTTTATCATGGATATATAGAGTTTATCATAGATACATAGAGTCTATCATGGGTATATAGAAATTATCATGGATATATAGAGTTTATCATATATATATAGAGTTATCATGGATATATAGAGTTTATCATAGATATATAGAGTTTATCATGGGTATATAGAGATTATCATGGATATATAGAGTTTATCATAGATATATAGAGATTATCATGATATAGAGTTTATCATGGATATAGAGTTTATCATAGAGTTTATCATGGATATATAGAGTTTATCATAGAGTTTATCATGGATATAGAGTTAGTTCGTTTATGAAGAACGACAACTGTAGGAACCTTTAAAGGCGGCAATAAAATACACTCGTTTTCAGTTTCGTCATAATGGGCTGTTCAAAGTAACCCCTTGTCATGGATCGTTCATCGGCGTACTCATGGTTGTCCAGGCTACATAATGAATACTTGTTGCGTGCTTTATATAACCTGGCTGTTTATGAGAGATTCTGCTTTTACGGCATTGGTTTTGCTCATACTTTCCTCTCCAATTGCGCAGATCGATGCTCATGCTGTTGATCACTGGTTTTTCTGGTCCAGATTCGATTATTTACAGAAATGCGCCATGTAGCTGGAATACTAAACTCACTCACTCACTCATACTTTCCTCCACTTGTTTCCCTTACCAACACTCGTCCATGTGAATGCCACCACGGTATTAATGGACAACGCCTCTGTGAGGGCGTAAAACGCCATTCACTCGCTCAGCAAAGACACAATTCTCAGAGTCACATGGGTACTGTATTTTGCGTAATATCTGCTGCACTCGCACGCCCTTCTAATCTCAATACACGGTAGTAGAACGTCACACGCTGAGTCAGGAGGTATAGGTCTGCGAGTAAACACGTATTCCATCCAAAAACATGTTCTTTCGTATGGTCTCCTGCGTCAGTGGGGCTGTAGTTCCTGTTCCACGTCCATGCACCTACTGGCACATCTCGGTAGCCTGATAAAATAACATTTTTCTACAGAGACACTTAGGATAGGTTAAGTGTAAGATTTGTCATCTGTCTATCCCGATTCTTCGCCGAAACGTATGTTCGTAAAGAGACGGTATTCTAACGGTTTCATAATGATTATATAAGGAATATCCCGTTTCTCAGCCATATGTCGAATTAGGTCATGTTTACCATGTGCGTTAAGCTCTGTGAGCCCCATCCCCACCTGGCGCAGTAATGAAACACAATGATTTATGCCATGTAAGCGTTATTGGCCGTTCTCCACAGATAAAGACTTTGCATTTTCGTTTTCTCAGCGTTAAATCGACCCAATTTTACTTCTGACCCGTAACTCCCAATAGCGACTTTTTTATTCGTACAAACGGCGGATCGACTCCGACTTCAAACAGTATAAATATTCGTACTGTAAAAACGAAATGAGGGCAATATGTAAATCACTACTGTGCGGCTGTCCCAGTTATTGACCCGAGGGGTAGGAAATGTGTTTCAACTACTCTGTCCTTTGTTTCTTGGTCGCCCGCGATTGCATCATTCAAGCCTCACCCAAATGGTGACTCCTGAGTGAGTGAGTATGGTTTTACACCGCTTTTAGTAATATTCCAGCAATAAATAGTCTCTGAATATATATAATTTTTATTGTAATAAATAAACCCATTTAAATTGAAAAGGAGAACCAGGGAGACCAGTGATTCAGAACCTCGAGAAATCTAGACCTGCATTGAAAGGAGGGCTAGGAATTAGGGAAAATATGGTTCAGGGACTGTGAGACAGACTATTGGCTTCAAACATTGTACTTTATTGAAACACAAAGGTACGACAGGGTGACTGATATGGCAACGATGTGTGAAGTCTATTTCTTGTGTATATTGCTAAAAGCGGTATCACTCTATGGTCACGTGTTGTGAATAATAGAACAAATGCGTGACACGTGTTATAACATCTGGGCAGGTAAACATTAAACACAAGGCTTCTGAACGTTGGATGCATTTAAAAAAACCAAACCGTGTTCTTTGGCATGAGGAAGCAGCTTTATCCCCAAGCCCACAGCACTGCTATTGTTTTATCATGTACAAACATGGACTATAACATATAATACAAGTAATTCAGTTTTTACGGCTAAATTATGAAAACATCGGACCGACCGCCAGTAGATTTGAGTATTTTTTTAATGATAATCATTTGTTTTGCAATCCGGCTTGTTTGACGTCCTGTGTGACGTAGCAGACCTATCACGTTACATTATCACTCAGGGTTCTGGTGCTCTATAGAGTTGTAACGTTTAGGTGGAAAGCAAGAACAGAACGTGCCTTTTATCGACTTTTAAATCCCCGTTTCTCAGTTGACAAATTAGGAAGGCCTGTCACTGTAGGTATTAAGATACAATAACACATTGTTTTGTCTCGACAAAGAATGTACAAAAATAAAATTGTCCTTAACAATAAACTCTGAAGTGAAAATATTTAATGATGTTTGGGCGGAAGTATCTTTCACAATATAATAGAACAGACAGCACAATGAATCTCTTCGCTTTCTGAAACTGAAGAAATTTAGACTTGCGAAAGTAGAGGAGATTTCTTATTTTTTTGTGTTGGTTAACTCGTTGCGTGAGAGACTGCGAAAACAAGTAAAGCCTCAGGGAATGATCGAGTATAAAGTGAGACCTTGCTAACTCGAACTCAATTGTCTCGAACCATTTCTACGTCGATGGTACAAAATGGCCCTGATAGCTCCTTATCGCAACAGGTTCTAAATATATTCACCTAGCTTGTCTTTCACTACAGATAACACGGCGTTTTCATTTAGAACAAAAATATGATTATTGTTGTATAAATGGTATGTTGTACAGTAGGGTAGAACATACCCGGTTGTCATGATGTCACCGACAGGGGTGCAGCTATAAATAATGAGCGAGTGAGTTTAGTTTTACGCCGCCTTTAGCAATATTCCAGCCATATCACGGCGGGGGACACCAGAAATGGGCTTCACTTTTCCCAAGTGGGGAATCGAACCCGGACATTCGTTTTGACGAGCGAACGCTTTAACCACGGGCTTACCCCACCGAACTTAGATAATGAATAACAGTGACAAACAGTTTCAGACATGTCTCGTAAAAGCAGAGTCGACTGTACATTCTGACTAAATCATGATCATGCTTTATCACAACCAAATAATGATGACGTTAGGTGTTCGCGAAAAGGTGGGCGTACCCTGTTCCTCCAGTGCCACCCATCAACAGGAACACGGACATGACCATTTCCAGGGGGGGCAGCATCCATGTGGGGGTGGGGGTTGGGTTTAGCCAGAGTTTTCCCTCGTGAACATCAAGGCGTCAGTTTGATATAGACAATATACGTTGTGTTAAACTCATCTTGCCTTCAACGGATGATTCCTGTTAGTGGCGTAATCCCCCTTCACACTCTCACCCACGTGCAGGAAGTGAGGAGACAGTGGGGGATGTGATGTGGAAATTCCGCTATAACATTCTCTTGTCGCGTTTCTTGTAGTCCCGACATCGACAGCTGTTGATTCAGCGTGAGCCTGCGATAAGATGACTGATATGGCAAAAACACAACAGTATTACATCATTGCAAATACCCGTTCCTTAAATATCAACGCGCATTGGTGAGTGAGTGACTGGTGATGGGTTTAGCCCCTTCTGAAAATAGACTTCACATCAAAATTGTACCCATATGGGGAATCGAATCCTGGCCTTCGGCCTGATGAGTAAACTCTTAAACAACAAAGCTGCCGCCGTGAAGATCCGGGTTAGAATTGGTCTTCAGCAAAACCATGCTTGTCGTAAGAGGCGACTAACGGGATTGGATGGTCAGGCTCGCTGACGTGGCTGACACAAGTCATTGTATCCCAGTTGAGTAGATCGATGCCCATAATGTCTATCACTGGATTGTCTGGTGCAGGTTTGATTATTTACAAACAAACGGCAATAGCTAGAACATCGCGGGATAGATACGTCACCCCCAAGGAAGTCCCGTGTTTCACAGGATATATAGTCTGTTTGCAGTGAAGACGTACCGATGAATTTCACTTTACACAAAAAAAGTAAATCGAATAAAGAGAAATTAAGATTGCGAATCCTCATAATTGTACCTTGCCAATTGAACAATTTCATTTAAATCTCAGAATTTTAAAAGTTGTTTGTTGATCATTTGTTAAACACTTTTATCCTAAGTTGAATAAAATTCGGAGATTTAAATGTTCAATTGGCAAGGTTTTCACTGCAAACAGACTATAGCTGTGAGCATTTATACTCTTTACTCTTTCATTTCTAATTTACGATCGAAAGAATTGGGAGATATATCGGAGTCAGTCAATGTTGATATAATAATGAATGTTTTGAGAGTGCATCACCACTTGTACTTCCTTATGACCATAGTTGTTTGTACAGTAATCGCTCTTGAAAGATGACTGGTGTACGACGTGAAATTTGTATGTGTACGATTTTAATATTCAAACTAAAAAAAACCCGGCTAGAAACAAACACTAAGAACTGTGTGATGCAAGTTGATGTCAAAATTAATGGTCTACCGTGATTTATCGACCTTCTGTATAGCAGTAAAATTAAAAATTGACACCCCATGCACGTGCATGGGGCTACTGCGTTGTGCACGTGCATTCCATGCGTTATGTTAAGAGGTTGTGATAAAGAGAAATGGTGGTGCGTTCATAAGATGTCTGTCTTTGAAAAGTTTGTTATCGCTTATACTTCCTAACCAAAGTGAAAGTTCAGGTTCCCCTACCATTTAAAGAGTATATTAGGTGCAACGAGACACAAATGAATAAGACCGGACAGTCCACACGAAACATGACACCCAGCGAGTAAATCTGGTTTTACGCCGCTTGTAGCAATATTCCAGCAATATCACGGCGGGGACACCAGAAATGGGCTTCACACATTGTACCCATGTGAGGAATCGAACGCGGACCTTCTGTGTGACAAGTGAACGCTTTAACCGCTGGGCTACCACCTTGCCCCTCATACCTCTAATACCGATGATTTTATTCTAGAATTGTTCCGGGAACGTATACCCCTTCCCGAATTCTCTCGAGAAAAGAATACAATCATCACCAGCATATCAACCAGACACAACATTCATCCATCCATAGACACCGTCGTGAAGGGCCCGGCCATGTTTTGGCTTGTATACTTCGTATCTTGATCGGCCCATCTTGATCACCACCTGAGATCGGGGTAATTATCCTAGTTGCTAACACATACTAATCTGGATTAATCAAAACAACGTGTAAGACTTGTGCACCAGATATCGCAACCATACCCACACGTGGTACAAAGTGCTCAAGCACATACCGGTAACCACGTGGTCTTGCTTTACAAAGCGGTGTCAAGTGTCGGTAACAGTCTGTACCGAGCTTCATTCATGATCTTTGCTATGCCCCAGCAGATAGATTAAGTCCAAAGTCTATGAACTGTCGTGGTGTTTTGCCTCGTCACCTAGAGCTGAGTATAAACATACGTTACCTGTACGTACATTATGTATATCTACATGGCAAAAATACTTACGGACAATGCCTGATAGTGTTTGGAATGTGTGTAACCCGACATCGATCAGTCAGTATCGATAAGCCCTAATCAGACAAAGCGGATTGATAAGCACAGGGAGTGATTAGTGATTACGTTCACTATAAGGTCACGTCATGTGTGCTTCGTGTTATAACGAGGCGGATGCACTTTTAGTTTTAATTGTGTCCCATTTTGTGTCTTCAGTATAACGCAGAAACAACGTGACGATCATGAGTGAGTGAGTTGGGGTTTACGCCGCTTTTAGCGATATTCCGGCAATATTATTAATGCAAAGAGTAGTTA